>NW_024423343.1:2561670-2795595 GCF_017311325.1 Ursus maritimus | reverse complement strand
GTCTATACTTGTCTTCTCATTTACTGCTGAGGGGCACTGATTTCCACATTCTCCAAGCGAAGAAAATGAGGTTTAATTAAGTGTCCAAACTGATATAAAAGGACAGTGGCAGGGCTGGGGGCCAAACCACGGTTGCTAATGCCAGCATCTGGGCTTGGTCTAATACATCCCCCTGCATATAACATGTGTTCATTAAACTGAGAGCAAAATATGGCTGCATGCCCAACAAATCCCTTCAGAACTTAATCAGCATTTACTAAGGATATGAATTATGCATGACAGTACAACTCTTTAAAACCCTTCCCTTGGCGACTTGTAATTTTACTTAGAGGTGCTGTTAATTTATGGTATCAATTTAGCTTCTTCAATTTTTACAGCTTCCAGCCTTGAAACTGGGGGACCTCCAGTTCCAGCTCCTTCACAGGCCCCAACCCAAGGCTGTACATCAAAGCTGTCCCTCAGATGCCTGTTAATCAAACAATGGGGAGATGAGACATAAGTGAGAGAAATGATTTTTATTTAAATTTGTACGCCTGCCAAATTCAAGGTCATGTTGAAATGCACTAATTTGTGAAATCAAGGACCATCACCAACGTCATGGCTAGTGAGGTCAGTGGGCTCAGTGGCATCCAGCACCCCAGAAGCTGGGACTCACCTGTCTGCTCACAGGGAGCAGCCATTCTCCGACGGCCTGATATTCAAGCACTATGTTGACGCCACTGTCTGCAAGAGAAGAGGTGCTAGTAGGAAGGAGGGTTACATCAAGTGCTTCTCCTGAGGACAGTAGGGGGGTAAAGAGCTGGAGGTGAGGGCACAGTTAGGGAGCTGTTGCAGACCTTCCCCCAACAGCAGAATAGGCTGTGCCAGCAGAGATAGAGAAACAGTGGGACAGATAGGTAGGGTTAAAGTCAATGTGATCCCAGCTCCGGCTGTATGCCAGGGGCAAGGAAAAGTCAGTGATTCTCGGGTTTCCAGCTTGGTTAACAAGGTGCACAAATGGTGAAATCTTTCTTGAAGAGAAGGAAAAACGAGGAAAGAGAATGTTGTCACAGAAACCAAAGAGAGACGTGTGTTCAGAATGGAAAGATGGTCTGCAGTGCCAGTCTGTGTCTAGGAGTCAAGCTTCAAAATACTGGAACACAGAAGCAGGGATTCTTCTGTTTCCTACCATGTCTGGAGAAATCCCCACTATGGAATGCCCAAAACATTGGATAACATATCAAAAGAAAACAGCTTTTTGTATGCATGGCTGGGTTAGGGGAAGAAAAAGAGGATGTTGTCAGAGCTTGAAACAAGTACAGAACTGGAGTAGAGCAACTGCTGGAGATGGTCCTTTCCTGGGGATATCTGCCTATCCGTGGTGGCTTATGGCCTGGATTTGACAAACCACTTGCCAAGAGCCAGAGCACATACCTGGAGGCTTGAGCCAAGCTGGGAGTCAAATCAGAAAATCTTGACCCGGAACCCATTAAGTGTGCCTCTTCAATCAGTAAGGCTTGGTGGGAAACAAAACAACATGCCCCGCTGAAGAGATGGTCTTACTCTGGATGGATCTGAGGAAAGGAAAAGTATCGTCAAAGAATTCCTAATTTAAAACCCATACTCACAGGGGCGCCTGGGTGGCATAGCAGTTAAGTGTCTGCCTTCGGCTCAGGGCGTGATCCTGGCGTTATGGGATCGAGCCCCACATCAGGCTTCTCCGCTATGAGCCTGCTTCTTCCTCTCCCACTCCCCCTGCTTGTGTTCCCTCTCTCGCTGGCTGTCTCTATCTCTGTCAAATAAATAAATAAAATCTTTAAAAAAAAATAAAACCCATACTCACAAGAGTTTGCGATGGAATTCACACTATGATACTCCTTGTGTGGGGAGAAAAGAGCCAACATTTACTTTAAATAAGTCTCAGGTAGATCAATTCCCCAGGTATCTAGAATATGCAAGTTTGGGGAAAATGAACTTTAACCCCAGGCCTTAACAGGGAAAATTCTATGGAACATGAATCCGCTATCAAATAATACAATTTGCACAAAGAAACTAGCCACCAAGAATAAGTACGATCCACAAAGATCGAAGATGTCACAAATATCAGATGCTAGAACATAACATACATTTATTTTTATCTGTTTCAAGAAGTAAAAGACAATTTTGAAAGTATTATGGCAAGAAGTTATCAAAGAAATAAACAAGTAGATACAAAACAAAACCAATAAAACCACTAAATACATAAATAGAGCTGAAATCACAAGCTCAATAGATGGCGGAAACAACAGATCAAACACAGCTAAAGAGAGACTAAGTGAATTAGAAAATCGATCTGAATAATTTCCATAGAATGTAAAATCTGAAAGAGGTGGAAATTATGAACAAGAAAGAGAGACAGAAGATGGAGAGAATGGGGAGTGGGCCACATTGAAGAGATAATCGCAGGGAGTTTTCCATAGCTGTTGAAGGCCCTAATAGTCAGGTTAAGAAACTCTAGTGAACACCAAGCACAGTAAAAGGAAAACCACTGTAGCAGCATTCTAGTAGGCTGAGGGATGCCAGAGACAAGGGGAACATCTGAAAATGGAGAGAGCAGATCACCTCAAGAGCAACAGTTTGACAGTTGACATTCTAACAAAAGAAACCAAAAGACAGTGAAATAACACGTTCAGAATATTTAAAGAAAATAATCCCCAATGAAAATTCTGTGCCCAGAGCATCTTCCAAGAATGACTGGTGCTTAAAAATTCCTCAGACTAACAAAAATGGAGAGAATTCACAACAGATGGACTCTTTTGAAGGTAATTCTAAAGGACATGCTTCAAGAAGAATAGCTCCAGAAGGAGGCCTGAGATTCACGAAAGAATGTTAAGTGTATGGGTAAGTCTGAACACTGATCATTAAAAAAAAAAAATAATGTGTAGTCTCTGGGATGAAAGAAAAACAGGATAGCAGTAAATTAATGAAACCAATAGCATACACAATGGGAAGGGGATGATCAGCGTTGAAGCATTCTCGAGTCTTTTTTTTTTTTTAAGAAAGAAAAGTAAAGGTAACTGTCTTTAGAATTTAAGTTTAAGCAATTTGGGAAAGAAAGGATAGTAAAAGGCAAATACCCAAAGGAAAGCTGTTATAAGTATATTAATATTAAACCAGGTAAAGGCTAAAGCAAAGATCTTTACTAGAAATAAAGGAGGTCAATATATACTGATAAAATGTTCAAGTTAGCATGGAAACACGGTAATTTTAGTCATGTGTGACCTAATAATATAGCTTTAAAATGTACAAAATGAAAATTGGAAGAACTAAGAAAAATTGACAAAAATCACCAACTTAATGGATAATTTAACATACTGCTCCTAGTAATCAATAGGCGAAGAGGAGAACTCTCAGAAAGGGTAGGCGAGATTGAGCCAATGTAATGAAAGTTCTAGGTTCAATGGGCACACATAAAACAAGGCACCAACAACTGGAGAGTGCTCATTCTTTCAAAAGCACATGGGGCATTTCCAAACATTGACCACGTATTAAGCCCACAGCAAGTCTCAATAAAGTTCAGAGAATTCATATCCCATAAACTGTGTTGTTGAACCATGGTAAGATGTAAATCGACAACAAAAAGATAATATATGTGTGACCCTGTCACTAATTCTAAGCCAGACTTGCTGATAGACTGACTCAGCACAGACGAGGAGTTGGGATCTACCATCACTTCTCTTGATAGACTAGAGACGACCCTTGTCTCCAGTCTAGAATGGTTGTTCTCCAGACCTCTTCTCATTGCAGAAGCTCTCCCCACCATCCTCCTGCTGAGAGAGGTCTTCTTCATGTCCTACATCCATTCAAGCATCTATCAAAGTTTTCAAAATTAAAGATTCTTCTGTGTCTTCTTCTTGTTCTTTTATGACTCACAGGCAGGTCTCCCTGGGCACAAGAGTTTGGTGGTTAAGCCACCCAATAGCCTGGGGCAGTGTGGCCCTCCCCACTGTTTCCTGAAGGTACCCCAGCCTGGAAGGCTCAGCAGGATGTCCCAAGGCACTCATGAGGTGCCTCTCTAAGAGGAATTCCTCACAGGCTCCCGCCACACGCTCCCCTCAGGAAACCACCACATTCCATCTCCATCCTGGCTTTGAGGCAAGACGACTCCCTGGCAGGTCTTCCTGCTGCCAAACTACAGTTTCTAAGCTAATTTATTAGAGCTGCGTGGAGTTGAATTCTGCCTGAGCACAAAGTGCATGACTGCAGTAACCCATCCTGCAACATCTGTTGAAACAAAAGAAAGGATTTCCACATCCTCTGCCATGGGTGTAGACCGCATCTTCCCGCTCTATGGGAGGGAAGGAGAGGGGTCCCGTATGCCCATGAAACATCCCCTGTTCCATTGCATTTTGATTCATTTACTGGTTGCATTTCAAATATTATAAGCAAGTATATATTCTGATGTGTATTAATCAGGATTCTCCACAGGAACGGGAACAATAGGCTACACAGATACATTCGAGATTTACTATGGGAATTGGTATTATGTGATCACGGAGGCTGGGAAGACCCATGACATGCTGTCTACAGGCGAGAGAACAAGAAAGCTGGTGGTGTCATTCAGTCCAAGTGCAAAGGCCTAAGAACTGGCAGGGGGCCGGCCAAGGGAGGCGCTGGTGCAGGTCCCAGAGTCTGAAGGCCTGGGAACTGGGAGCTCCCATGCTCTCCCATGTCCATGGCAGGAGAAGACAGAAGTCCCAGCTCAGCAAGGGAGAAAGGGTTTGCCCTTCCTCTGCTTTTTTGTTCTATTTGGGCCCTCCGTGGTTTGGATGCTGCCCGCCTGCACTGAGGAGGGTAGAGCTGCCTTCCTCAGTCTACGGACTCAACTGTTAATCTCTTTCAGAAACACTCTCAGGGGCACACCCAGAAATCATGTTGTGTCAGCTCTCTGGGCTTCCCTCCGCCAAGCTGACACGTAAGATTAATTGTCGCATGGTGGTTCATTCTTTTAACATTTGCCGAGGGCCTGTCAATTCCTGGCTCTGGGATGATGAAGATGTGAACACAGGCCTCCTTTTTCTTGAGTTTCTGAAGAGCTCACGCTCACAGAACACAGGGTTGGGGGAGAGAGATAGAGGCGGACCAGTTAGCACTGGGAAGCGCCGTCCCAGGGGCTGGTGCCCAGGGCCAGGGAAGCACAGGCTCGGAAGATTAGCCTCATGTGGTGTGTGTGTGTGCGCGTGCCACACGTGCACACGCACGTGCCACCCGGGCGCTGTTACGGACTCTGCAGACACAGCGGCATCCATGTCAGGTCCTGCAGGGTGACAAGCCGTCTTCTAGGCAGCAAAGAAGGAAAGAACGAAGGGGAAAGATGAAAGCCTGATTTCAACACCAATACGTATTTTAAACCCTTTATTCCTCGACAGGGGACCAGCAGTGACATCAGTGTTGATCAAGCAGGGGTCTACAGGAAGTCTTCTCTAGCAGAATTTAAAAACGTCGCCCTCATATTGTGATTCAACTGAGGGCCGACTTAGAACCGACAGAGTCACGGGGCGTCAGCACCAAGTCTGCACGTGGGGTCCTGGTGGAGAGGATAAAGAGAAGAACAGAGGCAGCCCGTGAACAACGGGGAGAGCCAGCGGATTCCACAGTTCAGTGAGAACAGTGGAGACGAGCAGCTTTTCACGAGGGACACAGGCAGACACGGGGGCGTGCAGACTCACAGGAAAGGCCACACCACTTGGTGTCACATCGTCTCTGGAGGAGGCAGATGGCTTCCTGCCAAATAACCGTCCATTCGTTAACCCGATGCTGAAATGGGATCTCAGTGGTTTTTATTTTATTCATTCTTATTATGCAGGTTTCTTTTCCTTTTTGTCCTATAAGACCTATGATTAAGGGTCACTACTTTGGTTTCTGTTTATGCATATTCAAGTGACATTGTAATAAAACCATCCAAGGAAATGCTGGGCATCCATAAAAATGTTTTTTCCTTAAACAAATCCATATAGTCTTCAAGTTTGAGAAACACTGATCATTTAGTTTTTCTTTTAAAAAATAATTGCTTCTATCTACCATAAGACGAATATACCATAACATTTTGCTTTTTTTTCTTAGTTTTTTTTTTTTTCAGTGTTTAAACCTCTGCTTTTCATTATCAAAGAAGCCAGGCTGTTCTCTCCCCAGATCCACACTGTAAAATAAAGAACATGGCATTCCATTACATTCGGTTTCATAAAAGGCCGAAGTACAGTTTCTTAAAAAGATGATGAAAAATGTGAAAACATCAATGAATTTTTATCAGAGAAATTTCCTTCACCTCCAGAAAAGACTGGAATTAATTTATGGAGACCTGGAAGAAGAAACAGAGACCGAACTGGCCAAGTTCTTTTTCAACTAGTAACACTAAAAACTCTTAAAGGCAACTTTTCTCGCAGCTCTCACACTGACACAGTGACCCCCTCGGTCCATATGGGACTTCTGGCTGCAGACAAATCACAGAGCTGTTGGGGGAATGACAACTTGTGTTGGGTGCGTTTAAAAGCCGGCTAGCCCTGTGTATCGAGCAGGTTTCACTTAAAGTCATTGTAGCTTTTCAAAAGGAGATTGTGTCCCTTTGAAATTCTCTTACAGAAGAAATTCCATCTCTGCTTTTTATTATCCGATTGCATTAACTCTTATATTAGGATAAAAAGAAACATATTTGGTTCTTTAAACAATAGAAAAGGGAAATGTTCCTCTCACCAGCCTTTTCTTTTTTGGGGAATTCTAATGCGTTCATATCCTCAAAGGCATTTTCATTCTTTGTGGGAAGACCTGAGGGCCAGTTAATATTAGCCCCTTGGAAATAGCATGAGTCTTCCTTCCCATGCTTTACAAACCACACACACTCTTTTAGTTTTATCTTAATAAAGACAGAAATGCCATTTAAGAAGCTTGGGATCCAGCTGGACAGAGGCAGTGTTGAGGCAGCTCTGTGTAGAATTATCTGGAAGGAGCGATTGAGTAGTCCAGGAGACCGGCTCCCCCAGCCTGTGAGAGTCTAACCGGGAACCGAAAAGCCTTCTGCTATCACGATGCCCCCGTGATGGCCACTGCGGGCGTGTGGGTTACGCAGTGCAGAAGCATCATTCTGTTTTGACTTTGGGGTAGGAAGTTCTTACAAAGTCAATCCTGAATTCCCCGAGTGGGGGCTGAAGACTTCAGCATGGGGACTGGATTACTGTTACAAGAATAACCAGGCACTTTTTGAATTAGATAGCTCATTTTGAGTGGGAAGCCCAGAGAATGACTGAAGAATCATAGATGGTTTCAATATTATTCTCAAGTCACTGTTTTACTGGCAGTAACATACTCTCTCTTGTTTTCAAGTCTGCAGGTTTCTGTGTGTTTCATGTCTTCTGATCATGGTTTCATTTATCTTTAGAGTTTCTAGAAATGCTTATATGAACATCCCAAGTGCAAGCTAAGCCATTATCAACGTATTCTCTTGCCTAGTATATTGTTTATTAAAAAATATGTAAAATGTAAGTTCTGTCTTATTTTTGAGAAACTCTGTTAGCATGATTGTAACAAGAAGCATCAGCATTCCAGGCCCATTACCGAAGAGCCCCAGGATGGGATCCTTGCACTGGATTGAAAGGTGCCAATGGAAGTTTCATTCCTGATCAGTTGAGCTGTGGAGACTTAGCAGGCAATGAACCTCACTTAATCCGTAGCTTACAATCCACGTATCAGCGAGAGTTCGTCATTGTTCCCACCTGCCTTTGTACCAGAAAGCATGACAACAGCAAGTTCCACAACATGGGACAGCCGTGAGCTTCCGCAGCACCGACGCGGTCTTCACGCTGGTCCCTGTCATTCTCATCTCATCTATCACTCTCCTCTCTTGCTTCTTATGCCTACCAGTGCTAGCCAAGTAATTTATTGGCAAATCAGCAACAAATTTAAATTTTTATTATAGCGGTAGCTACATTTGATCCCATTTGCAAGACAGTACATAAAACGATATAACGCTGAGAACTGAAAAGTACTATATCTGAAATAAAAATTTCACTGGCTGGGCTTAATGGCAGATTGGAGTTGGCAGAATAAAGGTTGGTGAACTTCAGGCTAGATAAATAAGGAAGATTCCATCTGACGAGCGAAGAGTAAAAAAAAAGAACAAGCAGAGTTCGGTGGCCTGCGGCTGTAATAATTCTGTTTCCATTGCGTGCACACCACCTGCATTTCTACCATGCACAGCTCAGAGGCACACTTCTCTTTCTCCAGTGCCTGCGAGCTCCATCAGCCTGGGTCTTAGTGCTCTTGCATCCCCGACACCACACACAGCACATAGCACATATTCAGCACTCAATAAATACATAGTTAAGGAATGGATGGGTATTGTTTGCAGAATGACTTATAAGTGGGAAGCAATCCAAACTCCAAAGTAGGAAAGCAGTTAAATGATGTACATCTGTATGATGGAACAGACCACAAACACTAAAAATTTTCTATTTGAAGAATATTTAATGACGTGAGAAAATTCTCCTTGATACAGTATTAAACGGAGATAGGAAGATACAGAACTCTATATGCAACATGATCTTGCTTTTCCTTACAAATTGTATCTTTTCTTTCATTCACTCAACAGATGGTTATTCATGAGCATTATTGTTAAGCCTCACTGTTCTGGGGGCTAGCTGCACGTCCGTGTGTATATGCACGGATGCATGTGTGCGTGCACGTGTGTGCACATGTGTATGTGTGCGTGTGCACACGTGTGCGGGTACATGCATGTGTGCGTGTGTGTGCTGTGTGTATGTGCATGTGTGTGTGTATAAAACAAGCCATGTCCTAAGGGAGTTTTTACTCAAGACAGTGTAAACAGACAGAAAACAAAATAAATAAGTTGCGTATTTAATTAGGTGACAAGTTCTATGAGTCAAACAAGGAAGGGATATAAGTAATTACGGGGAAATTTTTAAATAAGATTATCAGGAGAATCATGCAAACACTGAACAAAGGCTTGAAAGAGGCGAGAGACCAAGCCATATGGATAACTGAGAGAAGACATTCCAGAAAAAGCAGGAAGTTTGAGGGCTCTGAGCCAAGAGACCGGTGTGTTTGAGGAGTAGCCAGGAGGCCGGTGTGGCTCAGCAAAGAGAACGAAGAGAGGGGTCCTGAGCGTCCGGCACACGTGGGACCTGCCAGGTCATTGCGAGGACTTTGGTTTTACTCTCAAGGAGGATACTTTAGAACAGAGAAGTGACATGATGTGACTTAAGTTTTGAAGGAATATTCTGGCTACTATGCCGAGAAAAGGCTGCGGGAGGGTGAGCCTGGGGCGTGTGTGTGTGTGTGTGTGTGTGTGTGTGTGTGTGTGTTCACCTGCCACGTGACTCTGGGCAAGGCCTGAGGTCCTGAACTGCAAAGAGGAAACCTCAGCCTGCTCTCTGTGAAATGAGTCTTGGGGTTTACAGGGTTATTCTGAGAAAAGAATTTGAGCGAGCCCACTGTGAATTGGGGAACAGAATAAATCTTACGAGGTCCCAAATAATAGTTACCTAGGTAGTTGGGGGGGAGGTAGACTGGTATTTCTTGAAACATTATGAATTTTTCAGTTCTTCCTCTGAGACCAGGACCAGGTAGCAGAGGAGAGGGTAGTTGGGGGTGATTCTGAGTGACCCCATCTTAGGACCCGAGCCACAGTCATATACGGGAAGTGGCTGAGAGAACTTGCTACAGCCCATGCTGTGTGCCACTTCCAGTGCAGCACCCCTGTGCTCCCGCGGCAGGCTGTCTGGCGGCTGCTACAGAGGCTCACGGACCTTGCCTACAGTGAGCGCTCCGTAGGCTGGTTTCCAAAGCTGTAGCCTGGTTGCGGGGGGGGGGGGTGTAGCATAAGGAAAAATCTAACTGTCCTGCGTATGGCTCCGATGGCTTGTTAATTGCATGCTGTGTCTTAGTCTACAGCAAATTGTATCGACTCTGGGGGTGCCCTGACCCAGGCTGCGCCCCGGGCTGGGGCGGTGGGGGTGTGCAGGGGTGCGGAGGGAAGGTGCCCAGATTTGGAAGGAGGCACAGTTCCGCCGTGGTGTGTTCACTTGGCTCCCCCCCCTTGCAGGCCCTCCCCACTCCCGCTCCCCCCAGCGGCCTCGTTCCCATGAGCTCACAACGCATCATCTTCTCTTAGGGTTTGGAGAGTTCTTTCCTGTTAGAAACATGACGTCATCACTGGTGGTTTTTCCTTTGACCTTCCTCACGGCACTCCTGAGAGGCAGACGATGAAACCCTTATTTTACAGACCCTGGGACGCTTGGCTCACTTTCTCCTATGGGGAGTCAGGGCGACTCCTGGCAGGGCTCCGGGGCTGTGCGGCTCCGGTCTCAGCCTTTCGCAGGGGCTCTGCGTTTCCTCTTCTCCTGCACAGTCGTGGGATGTGGTGCTGGGCTTGCAGATGAATGTAACCGGGCCTGGGTCTCGGGTGACCCACTTCCTTCCCGGTGGGGACCCGGCGCGAGGCCTCCCACAGGGAAGAGCGGGGCGGCTTCGGGAGGGCCAGTATGGAGGGCGGAGCAAGCTGTCTAGGTGCCTGAGCGGGGTCCTGACTTTGGGAGGTTGCTGTGGGGATCCAAGGAGCCGATGTGTCACCGGCCCTGGCCCTGGGCCTGGCTTGCGGTGCGCGCTTTCTGCGGACCGGCCACTGGGGTGTTGCTGATTCGGAGGATCGGCTCATGAGGGACGCACATCGATGCCCTGCTTGCTGTGTCTGCGCCGGGTCACTACTCGCGGAATGACACCACCCACAGTCCCCTAGTTGGGACCTCTGCGTGTTCCCGGTTGCCCGGCTGCCGCCCTGCCCCGTGCTTCCAAAATAGTAATGAGGAGGAGTCTGAGCTCCGGGTGCCCAGCAGGACCCCCGCGCCCCTTGCTCAACTCTCCTGCCTGAGCACCACCGTCTGGTCCGGAGAGTGTGTCCGCGGACACTGCTCGCCCTCTCACTCCCTGGAGCGCGCCCCACTCTCACCGCCTCGCTGTGGCCGTCTCAGGTCCTCAGGTCCGGGCTGTGCCCTGCGGGAGGCGCTGCTCCCACCGCACCTGCACAAGGCGCTCCTTGAGGCGCCCTTGGGGCTTCCTTCCCCAGCCTCCTACTCCAGCTCCTGGCTTGCTCTTGCTGTCTCTTAACTCTCACATGGTCGGTGTGTTTGTAGGTGCTCCTGCCCAAGACCTGGGCTCCCTTCTGTGTGGACGGACTGACGTCATCGTGGAAAAATCTGCCAGGATGAGCGCTCTGGGAGCTGAAGCCTCCCTGTGCACAGGCTCCCCAGCCCCCCGTTCTTTCGTTTTTGTTTCGCCGCACCCGTAAGTACATCATCGGGGCATAACGGCCTCCATCTGCTCAGGAGATCTGACTGGGACACACTGTCCTTGTGTGGAGGCTGGTGGCCCCCACAGGCATGGCTCTAGGGCTGTAGAAGCCGGTCTCCCGGGAACCGGGCTTGCGGAGATCCACGGCCTGCGTCTTGTGGCCGCGTGTGACACACCTCTGTCCGCAAGTTGCCCCAATGAACCATTTCTTGTCAAGCTGGGCTTGTTGGTCTTTTTCTTTGTCTCTTTCAGGCCTTGGGGTGGTTCTGCACCGACCTCCCTTTCATGGAACACCTTCACCAGTCTCCTGTCCCCCAGCGATGCCATGTCACCTGGATTCTCATGGCCATTACCCAGCCTGGTCATTCCTGATACTTGCAGCCCCGTCTGGTCTCAGTGGCAAGGACCCGAGGTGCCACCCTCACCTGCTCCTTCCAGCTCACTCAGTAGGGCACTGGCTTTAGTGCTGGGGCCTGAGTTCCACTCCTCCCATCACCATTCATGGGTCCTTGCTGTCCCACGTCCTTGCTGTCACACTCCCCAGCCTTGATGCCACAGCCCGTCACCATCATTGCTGCCTCTCGTACCTCTCTTGCCCTTTGCCTCATTGCTGTCCTCACTAACAAAACCAACTGGCCATCACCCCTCATCTGGTCCAGCCACACAGGCACATGTCCAGGGAAACCCAACAGGCTGACTGGCCTGTCTACAGTCACCCCCACCAATGTCTGGAGGGCCCTGAGGCTGCCCAGCAATGCTCCTCCATCCCTCTGGTCACTCCCTGCTCCTGGGCGATGACTTCACTCCTCACTACTTCCCTGGCTTCTCAGATACCACTACACCTTCCAGTCCTTCTGTCTCCACCAGCAGAGGCCAGAAGGCCTGGAATTTCCATGAGTCCTGCACAAGGCTCCCCTTTCCGGCCTCCACACACATTAGCAGGAATGAGGAGGGGGCCCACTGCTCATGCCTTCCTGCCCTTCACCCCTTTCATACACACGGTCCCAGCTTTGACCACTCCATCTACCCGGAAGCCACTTGGATGCTCTGTTCTCCTGTTTCCCCAACCATGCGAGAAGCCCAGGACCCATGCCACCTGCAGCTCTCCTTCCCACACAGCTCTGCAGGGGTGAAGCACGGCTCCCAGCACTCTCTGCCCCCTTGCCCTGTTTCACTTGCCTTCGTAGCACTTAGTCACTCTCACCTTGTGATTGTCTACCCTCTGGAATGGAAGGGCAAGGATTTTTGTCTATTTCATTTGTTTCCCCAGTTCTTAGGTCGGTGCTTGGCAGGAGTAGATGGTCATAACTCTGCAGTCATTGAGCAGCCGAATGCCCCCCCCACCGATGTCTTTCTTCTTATTTCCTGGGAAAATGGAAGCAATCCGATGAGAGTTTCCACATGCCCCACACTCAACGATCACGTAACCACACCTGACTTCTCTCCTTCTGCGTTGAACATGATTCCATCTTATCTGCTTTGTTGGCTGATTTGCTGTAAGTCCACGTTGTTATTTTAGGGTTTATAGTACATACTGTAGTGTTCCATGCTGTTCGGCCACTTTTCACATAGAGTAGAAGGATCTTAAGCAGTGGACTCCCGTTTCTCTTTTCCCGGGCTTGTGCCATTGCTGCCCTGCGTCTCACTTCTACATTTATTATAAACCCACAGTACAGTCTCAGTGTTTGTAAAGACATGAAAATAAAAAACAGTATTTTCTATTTACCCACATTATGTTTGATACTCTATTCCTTTTGGCAGATATTTATTTCCATCTGGTATAATTTTCCTTCTGCCTGAAGGAACCATCAACATTTTGCATAGTTCAGAGCTGGTGAATTCTCTCAGCTTTCATATGTCTACAGAAATTTTGATTTCCCCTTTGTCTTCAAGAGATAGTTTTGCTGGGTATAGAAGTCTATGTTCAGAGTCTTTCTCCCTGTACTTTACTATGGATTATATAATCATACGTTGCTCTTCTCTCTCTCTCTCTCTCTGACTTGCATGTTTTTTTCTGACAAGAAGTCTATTATCATTCTTTTCCTTCTTCTCTGTATGCCACGTGTCTTCTCTCTCCAGCTGAGTTTGACTTCCTCTTTTCACTGGGTTTAAGTAATTTATAGTTTCTTCATGTTTCTAGGGGTTGCAATTCATTGAGTTCCTTGGATCTGCAGGCTTTTAGTTTTCATCAAATTTGGAGAAATTTTGCCCATTATTTCTTCAGATAATTTTCCCATCCCCCTTTCTCATTCCTCTCTTCTTGGAGGCCTCTGATTAAGTGTTTTTGGGGCTGCTTGAAGTTTTCTCCCAGCCCACTGATGCTCTGTTTATGTTCTCAGTCTTCCATCTCTGCTTCAGGTTACATAGTTTCTACTACTATGTCTTCAAGTTCCACTGATATTTCCTTCTGCAATGTCTAATCTGTCCTTTGTGCCACACAGTACATTATTCATCTCTGATACCACAGTTTTTATATCTAGAAGTTTAATTTTATCTTCTTTTTTTTTCCTTGTCTCCACTTTTGTGTCCAGTCTTTCCTGTAACTTCAAGAATATATGGATTACCATTACAACAACCTTCCATGTCCACTCCCACTAATGGTATAATCTGTGTAATTTCTAACTCAGTGTTGATTGATTTTTCTCCTTGGTATTTTTTCCTGCTTCTTCACATGCATGGTAGTCTTTGATTGGATGCCACACGTGGTAAATTTTACCTTGTTGTGTATTCTTGTAAACATTATTGAGCTTTGTTCTGACACACGTTTAAATTATATGTATGCAGTTAGTTCCATCTGAGCTTTGTTTTTAAGCTTTGTTAGGCAGGACCAGACCAAAGTTGAGTCTGGACTAATTTTGCACTTTTACCAAGGCAAACCCCTTCTGAGAACTCTTCCTGGTTCTTCATGAAGTTTGAGGTTTTTCCACCGGCTGGTGGTAGTAGGAATGATTCCTGGCTCTGTCAAGCTCCATATATTGTTTACTTTACCTTGCAGATGGGTATTCCTGTCTCTGGCAGTTCCCTTCATGTGCATGCACTGACCAGTACTCAGCTCCAGACTCAGAGGAATAACCCATGGCAGATCTCCGAAGCTCTCCCTCTCCCTCTCCTTTTTCCCTTTCTCCCTTCCTCCTTCCCTCTCTCTCTCCCTCTCCCCATCCATCTCCCCATTCCTCTCTCTGCTGCTTTCTCTCTCTCCCTCTTACTGAAGCTCTTTCCTTTACAGTATTCTGCCTTACACACTTTAGCCATCTGGGCTTCCCAGACATCCAGCTCCATCTTCTCAACTCAGACAAACCCCTGGGCTCCCTCTCCTCCCACTATGGTCTGTAAATCTGCCCTGGGTCATAAACTGGGCAACTGTGGGACTTTCCTCATTTATTTACCATCTCTCAGGGGTCACTATCTTTCATTGACTGATATTTAATGTCTTGAAAGCCATTTCTTTATGTACTTTATCTGAGAAATTAGCTGTTTCAGACAGGAAACAAATCTAGTCCCTGTTAACCTAACTTGACTGGAAGCAGAAGTCTGACCAACTGTTATGATTTCTATGGATTTAACCTTAAATGATTTATTACCCAAAAAACCCCCCAGGAACCCATAAGAAGATAAGATAATTTTTAAAAAGTTATGAAAGAAAGCATTTCAAGTTATAAATTGAATCAATTTAGAAACGTTGTAACAATATAGTAATTACAGGGTATTTGTTGCGATCCAAATAAATGGAATTTCTTGTAGTAAATGAAACTTAACATATAAAAACAGGGCTATAACTTTAATTTGGGGCTAGGAAAATCTGGGATACTTTTTTAAAAATTTAGGTTAAAACTGGTCAGGAAAAATAAATTGTGAGTCAATATATAGTTCGCATTTATAAATAGTTATTTTGGGTTGGAATATTAATATTTATAAAAGATTTATTAGCAATTTAACCAAAATGGATTATATAAAGACATCACACTTTTGAAAGCACTTGGTTCATATGTACAAATACTCTTAAATCTCAACAATAAGAAGACAAACAACTGATTAAAAAATGAGCCCTTTGATGGTGAGAAACACATGAAGAGATGCTCACGTCATATGTTGTCAGGGAAAACAAACTAGACCACTGAGGTACCCTACACACCTACTAGAATGCCCCAAATTTGGAGCTTGACACCACCAAATGCTGGAGAGAAAGTGGAGCAGCAGGAACTCTCATTCATCACTGGCAGGAGTGCAAAATGGCACAGCCACTTGGGAAAAGAGTTTAGTGGTTTCTTGCAAAACTTAACACACTCACCATACGCTCTGGCAATCATGCTTCTCAGTATTCACCCAAATGTACCGAAAACTTATGTCCACACAAAAACCTGCACAGAGACATTTACAGCAGCTCCGTTTATAATTGCCAAAAATTGGAAGCAATCAAGATATGTGTTAGGTGAGTGAATAAATAAACTGTGGTCCATCCAGACAATGGAATATTCTTCAACACTAAAAAGAATGAGCGAGCAAGTGCAAAGACATGGCGGAAACATGAATGCATACGACTAAGTAGAAGAAGCCAAGCTGAAAAGGTTACGTACTGCATGATTCCCCTATAGGAGATTCTGGGAAGGGAAGAATCACTGAGACAGAAAAAAGGTCTGTGGTTGTCAGGGGTTGGGGGTTGGGGGAGGGATGAATAGGTGCAGCACAGAGGATTTTTAGGACAGTGATACCGTAATGATAGACACGTGTCATTACACATTTATCAAACCCATAGAATGCACAACACCAAGAGTGAACCCTAGTGTGGACTATGGCATTCCAGGATAATGACGTGTTAATGGGGTTCATCGATTGTGACAAATGTACCACTCTGATGAGGGACAGCTGGTGGGGGGAAGGCAGGAGTATATGGGAGATTTCTATACCTTCCTCTCAATTTTATTGTGAACCTAAAATAGTTCTAAAAAATAAAGTCTTAGAACTGAGAAAAAATATTCGTATGAATTGCTTCATATTAATAACCTAACAGAATGATGGTACGCTTGAGATGTAAATAAAAAATTAAGGCAATGATAAAATGGTGTGGCCGCTATGGGAAACACTCTGGCAGGTTCTCAAAAAATTTAAAAATAGAGTTAGCATATGATCCAGCAATTCCCCGTCTTGGTGCATATGCCAAAGAGTTTAAAGCAGGGTCTCTCTGAGAGGTATTTGCACACCCACGTTCACAGCAGCATTATTCACAATAGCCAAGAGGCGCAAGCAACGCGTGTGTCCATCACAGATGAGTGGATAAGTCACACACACGATGGAGTGCGAGTCAGCCTCCAAAAGTAGAGATTCCGACTGACGCTCCCAGATGGGTGAGCCTCAAGGAAGTAAGCCCAGCACAAAGAGCAAACGCTGTATGCTTCTGCTTACCTGAGGTCGTCAGCGCAGTCACTCTCATGGGGACAGAGGCAGGAAGGGGGCACCAGGGGCTGGGGAGGGGGATGGGAAGCCAGTGTTTCACGGGGACAGAGTTTCAGTTTGGGAAGAAGGGAACATTCTGGAGATGGATGGTGATGATGGATACACAACAACGTCAATGTATTTAATGCCACTAAATGGTTAAACGGTTACGGTGGTAAATTTTATGTGTATTTTACCACAATTAAAATTTTTATTTTTGTCAGAGAGAGAGCACAAGCAGGGAGAGCAGCAGGCAGAGGGAGAAGCAGACTCCCTGCTGAGCAAGGGGCCGGATGCAGGACTCAATCCCAGGACCTTGGGATTGTGACCTGAGCGGCAGGCAGATGCTTAACCGACTGAGCCAACCAGGTATCCCCACAATTAAAAAATTTTTAAAAGATAATATAATTTTAAAAAAGAAGGCAATGATTTTCTGTTCTGTCCCTGAGTCTGGTCCTGAGCTCATGGGCAAAGCACCCTTCCACAAACTCTGGGGCCCAGGCTCCTCGCTCCCATTAGCTGGGGCGCACTGCTGCTTTTCCCCTGCAGGGGTGCTACGAGGGATGCTCTGCTCCACTGGGAGGGAGGAAGGTGACCCTGGACACCCAGCTCAGAGGGCGGTCTGAAGTCAGGGACATTTCCCTCAGCCTTGACCTCTGCTGTCCTTCCCTCGGGCCCCCAGGCATTCCCTTCAACTGAGGAAGGCTGTCCTGTGAGAAGCACCCTTCCTTTGGGTCCTGCTGTTTTTTTTTGTCCTAGTGACACTGAGGGCCTCCCACTGTCCTGCGAAATGCTACCCCGTGCTTAAAGCAAAACAAACCTCCTGGGGCAGTGGCCTCGCGGGGTGACGGGTGTGTGGGCCGGTGGGCGGTGGTGGACACGTGGCTCGGGAGCAGCCCGGGTCCAGGCGGGGAGAGGCTCCCGGTCTTGGTGGGTTTAAGCTCCGTCTGAACGCACAGTGAGAACGTGCTGCTGAGGAAAAGCTGAAGGCACCTGCAGAGGCGTGAGGTCCCGAAGGGGAAGAGGGCGACAATGACAGTTTCCTCTGGGTCCCTTTGACCTCACTCCAAGTGCGTGTTGAGTCCGAGCCTCGTCGCTGTGCAGGGGTGTGGGCCCACAGGGAAGAGGCACCAGGAGGCATGCTGGTGGAACCCAGGGCAAGGGGGCCGGGGGAGGGGGCAGAAGCAAAGGCCCCCGTGGATGATGGAAGCCGGCACCCAAATGCGCTCGGTCAAATCGAGAAATAAACAGGATGAGACAGAGAGGGACGGAGGGGCGGAGAAGAGGAGAAAGGGAGATCTTCTCATAATAAGCAAGAGCCTTCTCAGCCCTTCGATCGGGCCGCTCATGGTGCAATGGCTGTGCGCACAGACTGGAGCCGCGGCCGGGTCCTGTCTCACCAGGAGTTCACCTTCCAGAAGCCCTCAGCCACGGAAGGCTCTGGGACCGGTGCCGAGGACGGGAGCTCCACGTAAGGACCAGCAGCAGCCGAAGGCAGGGGAAGGAAGGGCAAGTGGGAGGGTCTGAGCTGGGGGGCAGAGGGACTGTTGGCAGAGGCAGCCAGCTGAGCATGGGAGGCGGTGGGTCTGCGGAGGGCACCTCGGAGGAGGGGAAGCTAGGCCATGGCGAAGGGCCTCGAGTGCCGCGCTTTCGGGGGCGGCTGTGGGTCGTGCACGGTGGGTGGGTCTGGCCCCAGGCTGAGTCTGGACGAGAAGGCTCCCCTGGCGCCTGGGCCACACACTTCCCCGAAAGAGGCCGCCCCAAACAGGGTCCTGCCGTGAGTGGGCCTGGAGACTCTCCCACAGGGCCACTCATCTGAGCGCAGGGAGGATGGTGGGGGCAGGTGGAGGGCATCGTGGTGACCCTGTCAGGCTTGTGTGGGGACATGGTGCCCAGGGCCAGCCACAGCTCCGGAGAGCAGGGACAGCAGGTGATGCTGCTGACCTGGTCAGCTCAGGCCATGAGCCGTCCCTGCGCTGGGCTTGCCCCCCGAACAGGCTGTGGCCCTCCTGCTCCCTGCTGCCTGGTGTGTGTGTGGGGAGGGGGGTGCTGGACCCCCGCAGGAGAGGCCTGCTGCCTCCACCACCACCCCCCCACCCCGGAGCAGCGGTGTGCGTGGTCCTGTCACACGGTCAGCTCCGGAGACCACGGGAACAGCCCCCCCTTGCCGGGGCTGCCTTAGCATCTAGGGGCTGTTGTGACAAATCGCCACAGACGGGGCCGCTTAAATGCCATTTGCCGTCTCCTGGTCCTGTGGCCACAAGTCCAAGCTCAGAGTGTGGGTGGGCCTGGTTCCCTTGGGGCGGGGGCTGAGGGAGGACCTGTCCCTGGCCTCTACCCTGCTTCTGGTGGCCTGTGGGCCATCTTGGTGTCCCTCGGCTTGTTGACATGTCACCCCATCCCTACCTGCATCCCCCCCATCCTACCTGCATCCCCCCACGGCCTTTCCCTGTGGCTGTGTCTGTGTCCAAATTTCCCATTCTGTGGGGACAGTAGTCACATGGGATCGTTGCACACCCCACTTCAGTGTGGCCTTACAGTAACTAAGCTAATGGCATCTGCAGTGGCCCTAAGGACGAGGGCCGCATGATACAAATTTGGTGGACACAACTCAACCCATTGCAGGCTGTTTCTGGCTCAGGTGCTAGTTGCTCTGGCTTTTCCTTCTTTCCCATCCCAGCCGGCTCCCCCCACGGAGCCGGCTGGGAGAGGCTGCGGTTACCAGGCCAGGGGCAGGTGTCCAGGACGATGGCATGTGACGGTCGCCTCCAGCCACGGGGCCTGCGTCAGCATCAGATCTCCACGAGGAGAACACCTGCTGCCGGACACTAGCGTCGGGGATGGCCTCCTATCACTCGATCTCTTTAAAGAAAGGATTAAAGGAGCGTGAGACTTTCCCTTGCTTAACTGGAGACCTCATCTGCTCTGTGGTTCCCACAAGCCACTACTCCCTTCTGAATGAATGAAAACAACAGGACCAAGGACCCCCACCCTCCTTCAGGGTTGGAAGACGCAGAGCTGGTCGTCACCTGTGTGCACATAATGCTTTTTACTCCGCCTCCCTCCACACCAGCCCAGCCGCTGCTTTCTCGTGGAACACAGAGCCCCTGATCACTTCATTAGCGTTCATTACCGAGCAAGTGGAATTTGACCTCTGGCCTTCGACTCCGCCCACTCCGGCTATCATGCCAAATTCTAATTTCAGCCACGGAAACTGCTACCCACTGCCAAGAGGGAGTCCCTGGCCCCAGCCCCCATACAATTATGAATACTTCAAAAGACTATAAATGTTTTCAGAAGAAATCACAGCCAATCAAGAAGCCATATGGAGAGTGTTCGGGTTAAAGCCTCACACACACGAACAACCCTAACAGCCAAGCTCGCCCTGCGCTCCGGTCCCCGAGACTCGCCGCCTGCCTGCTGCTCCTTCCTGCCTGCACGGCTCTTCCCGTGTCCTAACACACCTCAGCTCCCCGCCCAGGCCCCCCGGGCATGTTTCCAAGTGTGGACGGCGTGGGGCAGGACCCTGACCTCTCAGGAAGGCAAGTGTCCCCTCTGCTTCCTCAGGCCAGCCTGAGGGACGGACACAGAGGCTTGAAGGGCCCCACCCGCCATCTGGGGCTGGGAAGTCCAGAGACCGTGTCTCTATCATACAGTGGGCAGCAGCAACGGGCTGGCCTGCTCGGGCTCCAGACAGACACGTTGCTGGATCCCCATCTCGTGATGCTGCGTCTCCGGTGGAACTCAAGACTTCTGATCTCCCGTGCTCCGCAGAAGGGCAGGGAAGTGACATGAGGGAGCGGACAATGGCCAGGGGACATCCTGGAAGACTTCCCGGGGGAGGTGATCTTTAAGAGGAATTCCAGTGGGCAGAGAATCACGGGAAGAGATGGGAATAAACATGAGCGACATCTCAGGGATTCATTCATTCAATCCTTCGGTCTTTATTGCGCCAGGTCCTCGTGGCAGAGCGCCGGGGCTGGAGCAGACGAAAGGGCCTGGCCTGGCGGGCTTCATCTCCCGTACTCAGAGACCGTGTCGAGACTAGTTACTACGGAAGTAACCGTAGTGATCAGTTGGAGGTGCTGTCAAGAAACAGATAAATGGGGCCTTGTCCCCCGGGATAACAGGTGGGCGCTCCCACTGAGACGGGAGGTTGGGGAGGGCATGTAGCGGGACAGAGACCCAACGTTTGGCAGGTGGAGGTGTGTCCCAGGGAGACCCAGGCCTGGAGTGAACGCTGGAGCCCAAAGGGGAGGGATGGGGCTGCATCTTACAGACTCGCGTCAGCTGTGGGGGTGGGGGTGGGGTGGGGGAAGGGTGTGGGCTCTGCGCTCCTCATGCTGGGCCCCACTGCACGGCCTTAGACGCAGGAGGGATTCGGTCCCCTCCTGTATTTAAGAAGTCACCCTGGCTGCAGGGGGTGTGGAGGGACGGGCCTGCAGAGAGGCTGAGAGGGGCCATCAGAGAGGTAGGGGGCAGCTGGGTGTGGCCGGCGGGTTGCACAGTGTCACAGCACCCCCACCCGAGTGTAGACTAGCCTGTCCTCTGGTGTGTAGCAATCCCCCAGGCCCCCCAGGGCCGCCAGAAGCCTGCCTTCCCTCTCCTGGGAGCCGTGTCTTCCCAGCTTTGCTCAGACGGGGACCCCGAGGTAGGTTTAGATCCGGGGAAGAAAGACTCTCAGACGGAGGAAGGCCGTCTCTCAGAGAAGTCGTTCAGCATTAAGTGCCTTGAAGGGGCCCGAGCTGTGACACCTGTGTCCCTGTGTGACTCTCTTCCCGCTCATTCCTGGGACAGGCCTCCCCCGGCGGTGTGCCGTGTGGTTCTCGGCTCTGTGTGGCACCATCGGCCAAGGCCGCGCCCCGAGCACTCGGGGCCATGGAACCTTGGCCCTAGCATCCACATCCCACTTTTCTTGCCCTTGGCCCTCGGGGAGCTGTCAGTTCAAGTCTGAGATGGTGTAGAACATTCCAGAGGGTCAGCCGGGTTTGTCACACTTTCTCTAGCCCCTCATCCGTTTGGACTGTTGTCCTTTTGCGGTCATGTGTCAACAGATTGCTTTCTTTGAGGACATTTGTGTCTTTTACCAGCAACTTCCTGCAGTACAGAGCAGGGAGGATGCAGGAAGATCCCGGGTGGGAAAGGCTGGGGCTCCCGGGTATCCCACCGCGGGTCTCTGGCTGCACAAAGTGGTTAATGAGAAACATGCCTGGTGTTTCCGGCTAATTTGGTTTCCTGCCAGGACAAATTAGCCCGAGTCACTCCTGCTTCCCGCTTTGGTCTTCCCGAAGCTGCCAGCCCAGGCCGGCCATCCGGCTCAGCTGCGAGCGGGGCTGCACTGACCAGGGGTGTGGGAAGGGGCTCCTCCCCTGTCCCGACAGAGAGCTCAGCCTTCGCTGGCCCTCCCCTCTGAAGCACCTGGTGAGGATCAACATAGCCTCCCCCCCAAGATCGGAGTACCACCGAAGACACAGCGTGACACGGGCTAACAATCTCCATCCCTGCTTCACCGAGACCATCTCCTTTTTGTTTGGACTGAGAAAACCCTTCCTGAGATTTAGCCCCGAGTCTCTGGCTGCCGTGCACAGAGCAGGGGCAAGTGCTCTGCTCCGTCCAGAACCTCCTGGACACCTTCTCCCACCTGGGGGCTCGAGCATGCAACCCTCACAGGCCTTTTAAAAAAACTTGCGCAGCCCATCTGGGGAGACTGAGGGTCGGCACAGTCACGGGTCTCATAGAGAACCCTGAAAAGAGCCAGTTTCTCCTTTCCCGCTGAGTCAAGTCCAGCTCAGAGCCAGTGACTCAGTCATTTACAAACACTGGTTGGGCACCTGCCCCAGTGCTCCTTTTGGGCAGGAGGGTGAGGCGGGTGGGTCTCACAGTCATGGTGTCTGAGGAGGGAACCTGATGGCCTACATCAGTGACCTCAGGCCCTTTTGTGAAGGGTCACCTGGAGCAAAGGGTTCGAGTCCAGGCTTTAGGTTCAGACAGGTGGATGTCCTTGAACTTGGATGCCAGCCCTGCACGTGCAGCCACGTGACCTGACCCAGCCTCAAACCTCAGCCACAACATCTCAAGATAAAGACCAGGTTGCTAGCTGAAAGCAGGGCGGATAAAACTGACAAGACTTGGTCCATGATAGCCTGGGTTCCAGCAGATCAGGCGGGAGCCCACCGTGTTTGGAAGAAAGGGCCCCCCAAAACAATAAAGACGTAGAAATACACCTGGTGTGCAGAGGGAGCAGTGAGACCAGATGCTGGCTATCCCAGCTACGGGTCTTTGCGGCCAGCTGTGGAGCCGAGGGGAGACAGCACCATGATCTGGTTGGACAGACCTGGGAGAATAGCACTGTAACTGGAGAAGACAAAGCCAAGATCAGAGTTCAAGGGCAGGATGGAGTTGGGCTAGGGCTGGGAACAAGCCATTGCCCCGAGGGGGCTCAGGGGGGAGCAGCATGCATTTGTGACCAGCTTACTCACCCCTTGTTTATAGGGGCTCTGTTTTCCTGAACTCTGTTGAGACTGCAGGAGACACTTCCTCAAATTAACTCCCGTGTCCCAGCACTGTCTACAGCCCTTTGCCATTTCCGAAAGCATGCTCTCCACATCTCAGGCGATCCTCTCTTCTGTTCTGCTGGCAAATCTTCTGGAACTTCCATGATTACAAAGGCCCAGTGGTTTTCTATCAAGTCATCCTCTGGGATCTGGAGTTGGAGGTTGGGGGGTGTATCGCAGCCCCATCTGCGAAGACCAGTGACCAAGAGGTCTTCACCTCAGAGAGTGTCCGGGTGAGTGGAGACTTCTCGTTCTGCGGCCGGGTCTCTCACTTTGGGCAAGGGATCTCATCTGTGGCGAAGCCAGCCACTGAACCGATCGGCATAAAGCTGTTTGTAATAGTCCTTTATTCTCTTACTATCTTTAATATTTAGAATTGTTGTGTCTTCTTGATGAATTGACTCCCTTATCGATACGATATAACCTTCTCTATCCCTGGTGATATTCCTTGCTTTGAAATCGACTTTGTCAGATGTTCATATCCCCACTCTGGTGATAAGTTAGTGTGTTTCCCATCCTTCTACCATTTACCCATTTGCGTCTTTATATTTGAAGTGGCTGTTTTGCTACGCAGCACAGTTTGGGCCTTGCTATCCAATATGGCAGCACCTGCCCTTTAACGGAGGCATTTAGACAATTTATATTTAATGTGATTATTGATACGGTTCGATTTCGGCCAACATCTTGCTGTTTGTTCTCTATTGGTCCCATCTGTTCTTTATGCTCCTGTTTTTGGATTATTTATGATTCAATTTTATCCTCTTCTAAGGCTCATTAGCTATAATTCCTTGTTAGGCTATGCTCGTGGCTGCCTTTGGGGTAAACTGCACATCTCTGAGGCTTCAGAGCCCACCTTCCCAGGAGGTTAGGCCGGGTCAGGTGGAGTCTAAGAACTGGACTGCGGCAGCCGCCTTCCTCTCCAGCCCTGGTCTTTGTGCCCATGTGGTCAGTCATCTGACCAACACACACACACACACACACACACACACACACACACACACACACGTAAACCCCAGGCTCTGTTGCTATTGCTTCCAGTCAATTTTATTTTCACGAGATTTGCCTCATAAGAAAAACGTTAATGTTCTGACTCATGGAGTTAGCCCTTCTGGTGCCTTCACTCTCTGTGTGGGTCCCTATGTCCGTTAGATGTCATTTTCCTTCTAAAGGACTTTCTGGAACATTTCTTGTGTTTGGGGTCTTCTCTTGATAAATTCTTTCACCTTTTGTTTTTCTAGAAAAAAAAAAGGCTTTGTTTTTACCTTCGTTTTTGGAGGATACTCTAGTTGGGTTAGAATTTTAGGTTGACGGCTTTTTTTTGTTTTTGTAATTTAAATGTGTTGCTGCCCCATCTTCCACTCACATCACTTCTGGGGAGAAATCTGTTCTCATATTGTCTTTGTTCCTCTGTCCAAAAAATGCCACTTTTCTTGGCCTCTGGTGAGATTTTCCTCTCTGTTACGGGCTTCGGACAGTTTGACCCCAATGTGACTTGGTGTGGTTTTCTTCATGTACTTTTCTCAGAGTTAAACTCTGCTGACCTTCTTGGGTTAATTTTTTTTTTTACCATGATTTCCATTTTTCTTCAAATATTTTTATACCTTCCCTTTCTTTACCTAACTTTTTGATTGTATGAAAGAAACATTGTTATGTTTTTTTTTTTTTTTGTCTATTCATCCTAATATCTGAATCAGTTCTAGGTCTGTTTCAGTTTATTGGTTTTTCCCCTCATTATAGGTCCTCTTTGTCTGTTTTTTTTTGTTTTTTTTTTTGTTTTTTTTTTTTGCCTGTTTGGTAATCTTTGATTGAATGCCAGATATTGTACATTTCTTCTTGTTGGGTGCTGGGTACTTTTGTTTTCCTGTCAATGTTCTTGTGCTTTGCTGTGGGTTGCAACTGAGTTTCTTGAAAGTAGTTTGATCCTCTTGAGTCCTGCCTTTAGTGGGCCCGGGCTGCGAACTCCCCATGCTGGAGATGGGTGCAGGCGCTCCACCAGTCCGGCTGTGTCGGAGACACGCGTGAGCACCCGCACTGGCCCTGCAAACTTTGAGGCGATTCTTCTCTGGTCTTGGGAGTTCTCCTGACACTTCTGCTGATCAGAAACCAGCTAATACTTGAGGGCGAGCTTCTGTGGGTCTGTGGTGTGGGCTCAGGTAATTAGGCTGGTACTCTGCCCTGCAAAAGGGGTTACCTTGGTCACCCCACACTCGCAACTGTACCTTCCCAATGCAGGGAGTCCTCTGGGCCATGCCTGGGCCCCCCAGCCCTGGGCTGAAAAATCCAAAGCAGGGGCGCCTGGGTGGTTCAGTCATTAAGCGACTGCCTTCGGCTCAGGGTGTGATCCCAGGGTCCTGGGATCAAGCCCCGCATCGGGCTCCCTCCTGGGAGCCTGCTTCTTCCTCTCCCACTTCCCCTGCTTGTGTTCCCTCTCTCGCTGGCTGTCTCTCTCTCTCTCTCTCTCTGTCAAATAAATAAATAAAATCTTAAAAAAAAAATCCAAAGCAGAAGGCTGGGCTGTGGGGCGCTCATTCTTTCTCCATAAGCCCACAGGGAACACTGTCCTCCATTGGCTCAGCCCAGTGTCTTGATACGGGCAGTTTCACTATGTGGATGGTTTTGCTTGCTTTTTATTCAGGTGGAAGGGACGGTTTGGTCCCTATGACTCTCGCTGAGCCAGAGGGATGTGGCAAGGTCTTCAGCTGTAGTGTGGCCTCTCCTCCCCCACTAGAAAGGTCTTTCTCATCTAACACCCCAGTGCCTGCAACGGTGCTGGCCGGCTGCAGGTCCTGAATACATGTTGAGGAAGTGCCTACATGAGTACATGAATTTAACACGAATAAACCAGTAACAAGGAGAAGGTGTGTTTCATGAGCATAAGGCAGGCAACCAGTGTCTCGTACACTTACTTGTATTTGAGTCTTGTTTCCTCTCGATGACACTCTTGAGGCCAAGGAGCACGTAGGGTTTATTCTTAGGACACCCTTAGGGCTTAGCTACTTTGTCTTGCATGCTTTAGGCTTTGGATAAATATTTGTTTAATGAATAAATGAATGGGAGGTATGTGCATGTGTGTATAAGCAAATTTGGGTTGAGACACGCCTACAACACATTTTGCTTACACCCAGCAGCGCCCATGCAGCCCTGGTCATTGCTGACCAGTGACAAAAGGGTGATGTGAGGACGCGACCACCCATTGCAGCATTAACTCTCATCTGCGACGTCTGCGTCTTGGTTTCAGGTCATTATTGGATAGGAAGAGTGAGGGACAAGAGAGTTAAGGCAGAAGTGTTAGCGGCCATGGAAACTGATCACAATACAATGGTAACGTAAGTCAACTGGAAAACAGAAGTGTCTTCAGAAATGCAAAATCTAAGACGGTGCCTGGCGGGGAGTAGCTGCTCACTATGTCCGGCATCCCAACTCGACAGTTCATCAGCTACTATGAACGCAGCCTTTCAGGAGGGACTGTCACCTCCGGGACGTTCTGGAAGCAGGTGCGGTGGAAGGACAGGCACGGGCAGGCTGATAAGGGGCTTCAAAGCAGTTTGCGACCGGGAGCAGGTGTCAGCCTTGAAGGGGGAGATTGTGACCTGTTAGCAGGACACAGGACACAGGACACATTCCTAACTGGAGAGGCGGCTGTCCCATTCAGTCAGGGGACAGGACACAGATAGCCCCCTGGGATGGATCCGATTGGAGAGAGTGAAGGCAGGAGAGTGAAGCCTTTCAGCTTCTCTCCCCTTTCAGACTAGTTGTCCTGTTTCCCGTCTATGAATCAGATCCCCTGGAGAGCAGTTCCGACGGGAGGAAAGCAGGCCCCTGGCAGCGAGGTGAGCCAGGATGGCCCCGGAAGCCCGGCCACCTGGCCTGCCCCCTCTGGGGATTTAAAACACATCAACCCAGAGCCTGTGAGCCTAGACTGCACGGCATTTGATTTTTAAAGCCTGGGAGCCTCCTCGCCGAGATGACTTTGCAGCAGGATCAATATTTGACCCTAAAACATTTCATTGCCGGTTCCATTGCTGCGTGGATCCTGTGTGATGGCTGCAAGCTGCTCTGTTTTTGAACTGCATTGGCTCTTCGGTACTCCCCACCGCCATCTGCGTTCTCAGCCCCTTGCAGAAGCTGGGGGGGGGGCACTGAGCCCCCAGCCAGAGACCCTGAGAGGCTCCGGGAAAGACCAGGCAGGCCGGCTCCGCGGTGACAAATCGCTGCGAGCACTGCCCCCTTGTGGTCACGCAGCAGACGAGAAACTCGCGGGGCAGGTTCCCAGGGACTCGTCCTGCACGGTGAAGCGTGTTCTCCGTCAGGAAAGTCTTCACTGATTCTTCTTTTTTCCATGTTGCGTCCACACAACTGCAAGCAAGCGAGGGCTTCCATCAGGATCCTTCTCCTCTATCATAAAAAATAACATGAACATTCGATTTTTTTTTTAATTCAGAACTGTAGATCATCATTCTGGATGTGCAAAATCACAGAATGTCCACGGTGGAATGAATTTCTCTGATGGTCGTGTTCATCTGTAGTGAAAATTAGTGGAGGTTGGAGTCCAGAGGAGTGAGTGACTTACCTCAGATCTCGCAGCGAATTTTGGACTGTTTTGGGATCAGTCTTCAGTGCGTGGCTCTGTCACGAGCGGGGAGTGGCTCCTGCCACCAGACAGCTGGGTCCCTTCCCGTGATACCCCGGGAGGTGAGAGGGCAGGGTGGCCGAGGGACGGGGGGTGTGCGGGGAGCCCTGGCGCCGGGCTCTGGTGCTGCCTCGGCTCTGAGGGGTCCCGTGTGCAGGCGGCTTGCTTCTCCCCTCGTCAGGCCCTCTTCCTGAGCCGGGACATCTCTTCCCTGGCCCGGCTCAGGGCCCGAGTGCCAGGACCAGACAAGATGGGCTTGTGGGCCCCACAGATGAGGCAGCGGCTGGGTCCCAGGAAGGGCAGGGCTGGACGCAGAGCTGAGCTTTCTCTGGGTCTGTTTGCCCTCTGCTTCTCTGGCCACTTCTTCCTTGTCGGATGGCGTCCCTGGTGGCTGCCCTGTAGCCTCGTGGAGTGTCTTAGGAGTTCTGGAGGGTTTTTTTTTTTAATTTTAAATTTTGGCATATAAATAAAACTATTATTTCTTTTTTTTATTGTGGTAAAGTATATATAACATGATAGGTATGATCTTCGTCATTTTCACGTGTATATTCAAAGACATTAAGTATATTCAGATGGCTGTGCAACCATCACCAGCCTCTATTTCCAGAACTTTCTCATCTTCCTAAACAGAATCTCTGTTCCTATGAAACACTGACTCCCCATCCCTCCCCAGCCCCTGGTGCCCTCCCTTCTTCTGCTGTCTGTCTCTGTGAATCTGATCACTGTAGGCCCCACGTATAAGCAGAATCCTGTAGAATTTATCCTTTTGTGACTGCCTCATTTCACTGAGCACAATGTCCTCCCTGTTCATCCACGTTACGGCACGTGTGAGGGTCTCCTTCCTTTTCGAGGCTGACTCACACTCCATTGTGTGGCTGGACCACATTTTGCTCATCTGTCCCCCCGTGGATGGACACTCGGGCTGTTTCCACAGTTGGTGCGGTTTTAGGGAAGCCTGGCGGGGAGGGCTGCTGTCACAGCCTCTGGAGGACGGGGCACTGTCAGGCACGTCTCTCTCCGCCAGTGGGTGCTTGTCCCCCCGCGGGTCCAGGCCTCCAGGAGACCCTCCTGGGAGGTCGCGGCGACCGGGGCCGCCTGGACCCCTTCCAGCCTCCTGCAGGCGGCAGCCTGACTGACCTCTGATCTGTTTGAAGTTTGGAAATGGATTCAGAAGGATCCAGAATGTGAAAAAGACATGTCTTTCCAGCTGATCTGAAAACATAGAAAATGTGTTGGTTCTCTGAAAAGGTGGCTCTCATATGAGCAATTCCCAAATACATCAGACAGAAGCGTCCTTGGAGGGAGCGCGGGTGGTAATGAGTTTGTTCCCAGGAAGTTGGGGAAAACACGGCATGGCCCGTGGGGGTGACGTGTTTCAGCCCCCTGTCTCTGCGCTCTGTTCCATGTCTCTTTAAAGTAAAAACAAAAACTGTCCGTAACTGGCGCTTTCTCTCGCCTCTGGCCTCCCGCTCTCCCTGAACGTAAACGCAGGAAGGTGCTTTCAAGAGCCTCTTTACGACTGTCTGCTCTCCGTTAGTGGCTGCATCCGTGGCTCTCTAGACCCCGGGGCACTGAGGCTCTCTCCCTTCCCGCGGCCAGGCCACGGCCCCGGCCCCGCGATACGTGAGGCCAAGTCCAATCCACTCTGGGCCTCGCTGCCGCCCAGCCGCATTTCCCTGCTCTTAGCGAACTTCCTCTTTAAAATCCTGCCCCGGGCTCACCATGTTCTATGCAAGCGGGCTTCCCGGCCTTCCAATCACAGGTAAATGTCGCCTTCCCTTCGGTTTCACTGAACACCCTTTGTCCAAACGAGGGCAGAAGCCCCGGGAAGCCGGGCTCGCCCTAAAAGCACTCGTGTATAAGCCGGGGACAGCTGCCCCCAGGTCGTGGGGACAGGAGCCCAGGACGCCAGCCCACAGCCCTCCACCTCGGGCTGCAGGCGCCGGCCACGTTCAGGTCTCCGAAACCCAGCAGCCTGAACGTTAGAGGGTTACCCAAAGTTCAGTCAAGCTCCTCAAATTGCAAATGAGAGCGATGAGAAAAAGTAAGTAACGCTGAGGAAAGCCTCAACAATGAGCCACGAAGCTATTATTCTCTCTTTATGAACCCCAGCGCATTGCTTCGAAAATGAAAGTGCCATAAAAGGACTATTTCCAGTGGGACCTGGGGGCGTCCCATGTGCGGTGGGCACTTACAGTCTTCTGGGGGAGGGAGCGGTTGCCGTGACTTTGAAGTTCGGGACATGTTTTCAGCTCCAGCCTTGGCTGATCGTGACGGGGTTTTTAAACAAACTTGCAATTTTTCTACCGAAATGATATTCCACTTACGTCTTTGAAAAACTGATTTTTAAAACTGAAAATGTGTTCTCCTAGCAATTCCCTCACTTCTAATCAACTTAGTGTAGACCGCTTCGTCGTTAGTGGAATTGTTTTTTCAAATTACTTTTTAATTGCCACTTTACTTGAGCTCTTAGAAGCCTGCAGGTCGCAAAATGGAAGTTTAGGTGAATTTCTTCTTTATTAACAGTGAAGAGGGTACCGAGGACTTACCAGACAGCTTTACCTTTAATTAAAAAATAAGAAGTCATTTTAAAGTGTGCAGGAAAAGATCCCATTCCAATCACACAGCTTTCTCTTTTGCTGTCGCGGGGCCGTGTCTGAGTTCTCCAAACTCCTGAATACAACCACGAAAATGAAGCAAAACCTCCGACTAAAATATTGGCTCAACTGATGTCAGCCTAGGCACAATTTTATTTTCATTATCTTGGTTTTTTTTTTTTTTTTTAATCTCTGGCTTTATTGAAGGCTCTCTTTACACTTCATGTTTTGCTTAGAAATATTGGTGATTGTGAGTGTATTTTCCTGAAAGTGTTTTCTAGAAGAAAGGGGGTGGATTTACATTCTATCTTCCCATTGTTATGGCCACGTTTCTGACACAGCACAGCGATATTTTTGTTGAAAATGTCTCCTCCAAGCCTCGGGGTTTTCCTGAATTTGTCTAGCTAGAAGAGAAGGACAGAGACATTTCCTATCTGTAATTTTTTTAAAGGTATAAGACATTTAAAAAAACCCTTGCATTAAATTAGCAACAGAAATAGTGTTCTCTGTTTCCAAACACTTCTAGAATTGAGAATGATTTCTTTTCTCTAATACTGGAGCCCGCACAATTCTCGCGCAACACGTGGGTCCTTCCTCACACACGGGTGACAAACACAATCACTGCCGACTACAACATTCACTGAAATGCGTGCCCACGGTGTGGTAAAATGAATGTTTTTGGCCCATCCACGTTATATAACAAAGGCTTTATAAGAAATCAGGCTTGGGGTAACCGCTTCTTCACTGAGCCTTGTCCCGGGAAGTACATCTTACAAGGAGTCACAGAAGCCAATGTGAGGTGCGCTGTGCCAGGTGACGCTCCGTGTTTGGAGGTGAAACCCAGAGGAACCATATGCACAGAGTCTGTCGTTTCACTGGTCCTGGATGCTTGGAGAACCGGTCGTGCCTTTGTGCAGGCGCGCGTCAGCCAGCTCCCCCCGCTCCGACTGCGGGGCAGGACTCTGCCTTTGCAGCTGCCCCGCGCTGGCTCTCTGAAGCGGGAGGACGGTCATTTTTTATTTTGATCACGCGGGCGCTCCCAGCAGATTGAAGGCAGTGGACACACCTGGGGGGACCCCTCCCCCAACGCCCCCCTCCACGTCTGAAAACCCCGCCACGGAGCCTCTATCTTTGAGGGAAAACGAGTTTGTGTACTTTTCCTGGATTCATTACAAGAGCGGGCTGCCCGGGTTAGGCCCCGGCCCCGCTCCTGCTTGTAAAGCCGCAGGTGTGCGGGCTGACGTCCAGTGCAGCCGCAGAACGCCATCGGAGGGCTCGGCGTAATTAGCAGGGCTTCCCTTCTCGCCTTTAATCAGTTGCTGACACCTCACTGTTTAATATCACCATGAGCACAGTCGCAAACGATGAAGGACAGACCCCTGAAGTCTAAAAAAAAAAAAATCTCTGCTTAGTAACAAACATAAAATCCATCCTTATTCAATACAGAGGAATTTTGTTTCATTGTAAGAAAACATCAGTTCTATTCCTGGTGCTTTATTTTGATTGCAGAAATTCTTCTTTTGACAAAGCAATTTCTCTGTACAAAGAAACATTGTATCTTTTGTTTATTTTCATCCCTCTGAAATAGGAACACAAAATAGGGAACAATCTTTTACTGGAGAGCAATGAGTCTTATTCCTGTCTCAGAAAATGTTTGAGCACACAGGCTTAGAGAAGAGAATATTCCTTCAAGAATTACTGACTATTAAGTCATAAAGATGACTTAGAGGTTATTTTCCTCTAGCAAATAACCATAATTTCCTCGAAATCCAGTTCCTTATGTAATTAAAGTTATTTATTTGGGGATTTAAATGTGCTTTAATATTTTAGATGTTAAATGGCCTTAGCGTCCGCGTAAAATTCAATATTTTGAACCCAGTGTTGGGTTCAACTACACAAAGAATTTTGCCACTGCTCTGTAATGCCTGCTGTTCTTGGAATAACGGCTTAAAATGCTAGCGTGCCACGGGCGGAATCAGGAGACGATCGTGCTATACCCAGGCGGGGGCTCTGTTTTCCTGGACTCCTCCAGTCTCCCAAATGAGTCTCAAAGCTCAAAGTTTTACAGCAAGGCAGAGAGAGGAGCTCGGAGTGTGTTTATTGATACAAAATGTTTGAGACTGACAGACAAGCCTTTGCGTATGATCAAGCAACTTTCTGTGCAAATCTTATGGAATGTGGCATTCCAGACTTTAAAGGGAAGGAGAGATCGCCATGGCAACGGCACATGGGGGCTGGAGATGGGGGATCCCCTTGGGAGCTCAAAGGCCAACAGAATTTTAAGCATTTGCAACTTAAAAAAGAATAGGAAGAAAACTCCATAACTCTGCCAGCGATGGCTACAGAATGGAACATGGTTCGAAGTCTCTTTAGAAAGATCTGGATTAACCCAGCTCAAGCCTGGACGATATGAACTGGAAAGGGCAGTTGGTTTTTTCAAAAAAAAAAGGGCAGGTCCTGCTTTTTCTATGAAAGGGGGATGTTGTCGCTGCTAACTTCTGGGAAGGAGCCAAGTTTGGGGAAGAGGCCAGTGACCGGCCAACAAGTGTCCTTGGCTGGTGGCCGCCCCCCTGCCTGTCAGCTCCTGACCACCCAGGTTCAGCCTCTCCCAGATGGGAAACGCAGTCTGTCTGAAGGTGGCCCGCACACCCTGCTGGCTGAGGCCCCTGGTGGCCCAGCCCAGCACACTGCTCGGAGACAGGCAGAGCCTGGCAAACGCGGTCAGCAGTCGCCACGGTATGTCTGCGTGTGTAGAAGCAGCTTCTCTTAGCACAGAAATCCCTTAGGATGGCAGGTGATACATGTGAGTGGAGTATAGACATGACTGCAAACAGTTGTGATTTGTGGTGGTGTCTCTCCAAGAGATAGCTAAGGAAAGAGCAGGTTTATAAATGGGACTAATACAATCTCACTAGAAATGGAACATTTTTACATCCTCCCAGTTTCCCGAAAAAAGACCATCTCGAAAGGGCAGAGCACGAGTCCAGCAGAAGCTGGTCAACTGAGTCAGTGGGAGCGGGCTTCGGAGTGTCCACACGGCCGGGACAGGAGCCTACATCTGGCCCCGGGGCCTCCGCAGGGCTCACGGGCCCGGGCTGAGGCAAGTGGACAACAGCTGAGGCTGAGTGCACCCAAGACCTCGGGGAAAATCCCAGGGGGACTCGGCAGCCGGCTCCCCACCTCTCGTTCCAGCTATGCGAACGCCCAGAAGGGGGGTGAAGTGATTCTCCGGATGATGCAGCCCTGCTTCCCGGTGCGGCGGTGAGCCCAGCACACACGCGGCCACGCGGCAGGCGCACTGACCACCACCCTGCTGTCACAGCAGCTCTGATTGCTTGAAACACATGTATTGTAGGTGGATGGTGGAGATGGGGGACGGGGGCCAGGGATCCCAGCCTCCAGGAGGAAAGTAGGGCAACACGGAGTCTGATGTCCCCCGAAGGGCTTTCCTGCCTCGACAGTGATCTTGAATGATTCATTTTCTTTCTCAGAGTCTTTATTTTCTTGTCTGAAAAATGGGTCTAATACTATCTTTGCCACCTCCAGGGACAAGCAATCAAGAGGAACAAAAGCAGGTGCCAATGGAGCGAGGGAGGGGCAGAGGTGGCAAGTGAGGCGGCATCGATATATGAACTTCATTCTTTTTCTGATTGTAAAAATGACCTCTGCTTGTCATAAAAGTACTAACGAAGGTACAGAAGGTGGGAAGAAGATGAAGAAGGTCGTTCCTAACCGAGTCACTAAAAACCTCTCCTTCCCACCCCGCTGTCACTTGCAAATGGGCTCATGATTTTATATGGTTTTTATTGTGATAAAATACATATAACATAAAATTTACCATTTTAACCATTTTCAAGTACACAGTTCAAGGGCGTTAAACACATTCACAGCCTCGTGCGTCCATCACCACCGTCATCTCCAGGACTTCGTCATCCTCCCAAACAGAAAAACTCTGTCCCCATGAAACACTGACTCCTAGCCCCCTTCCCAGCCCCTGGCGCTGCCATCCATTATCTGTCTCTCTGGGTTTAACTACTTCACACACCTCATGCAAGTGCGATCATGTGTGTGACTGGCTTCTTTCATGTAGCACGCGTCTCTAAGGTCCATCCGTGTTAGAGCACGTGTCAGAATTCCCTTCCTTGGTGAGGCTGAATGATATCCTATTCTATACCCCATTTTATTTATCTGTTTATCCATTGATAGACACTTGTGTTCCTTCCACCCCTTGGCTGTTGTGAACGCTACTGCTGTGAACATGGGTGTACAAATATTTCTTTGAGTCCCTGCTTATAATTCTCTGGGGTATACACCTAGAAGTGGGGTTGCTGGATCACATGGTAATTGCATGTATACGTTTTTGAGGAACCGCCAGACTGTTCTCCCCGGCAGCTGCACCAGTTCACATTCCCGCCAGCAGCAAACGGACTGCCTCCTTTACTTGCCAACGATTCTTACTTCTGCTGTTTTCTAAAATAACAGTCCTCCTAATGCATAACATGTGGCATCTCATCATGGTTTTGATGTGCAATTCTCTAACAATTAGTGAGGTTGAGTATCTTTTCACATGCTTATTGGTCATTGCATATTTTCTTTGGAGAAATGTCTGTTCAAGTCTTTTGCCCGTTTTTAAATTGGATTACTTGTTTTTTTGTTGCTGGATATACACAGACTTAGAAAGGGTTCTTCTCATCAGCTTTCCTTGGAGATAAATGAATGTCTACATTCATGGTTTCCAGCCCATTTTCTGTCTCCCCATGGTGCTCTTGCTCTTGAAACAGGGGTTAGGTAGTGGTTAAAAATAGACTCTGGTTCAGACCCCAGCTACACACTTTACCGGCTATGAATTTCTGAACAGGTGGCCTTCTCTTTATATACATTTTCCCACCTGTGGAATGGATGTTTGGTAATGCTCACCAAGTCGGTTGTGTGGATTAAATGAGTCAATCTACAGAAACTACCCAGAATTCTACATGGAACACAGGAACTCTACGTGGAAGAGTTAGCTCTGTTGTCCAGCGCTCCACACACTGAGTCTTGATGTTAGCTCGAGGAGAACCAGAATCGCGGGGAACAGGGGGCTCCCGGAAGTGCTGACGGGTGAGAACCTGGGACATCCGCCTCAACATCTGACAGAGATGAGCCCAGCCCACAGCTGCCTGTGCTCCCTTGACCCGCTCATCTCATCCTCACACAGCCTGCCACCCCCGTCTCTATCTGCAGCCAGGAAAATGGACACCGTAGAAAGATCAAGTCCCTTTTCCAAAGTCATGCAGCTGCGTGAGGCAGGGCTAAGATGGGAACCAAGCCCTTTGATCCCAGACCCATGCCTTTCACCAGCCCCGAGGGGAGAATAGTTCATCCTGAACTTGAATTGTGATGGACCGGAATCTGTATCTTGATTGTGGTCATGGTTACGCAACTGAATAGGTTTGTCAAAAGTAAAAAGTGTGAATTTTACTGAATGCAGACTATGCCTATAAAACTAAAAATGGGAAAAAATAATTTAGACCATTTCCCCGAGTTTACATGGACATGTTTTGTGCTTGAAGGCATTTTCATGACATTTATTGTGCTGTTCATTTGATAAGAGGCCCTCACCTCACAGACACAGAAACATCAGCTTTTATCCAAACAGCATCACATTTCCTGGGAAGATTCAAGCCTATTGGGGGTTCTATGTGCTGGTGGCAGGGATTCCAGGCTGGGCTTTCCTGGGTCAAATGAGCCACGTCTGCCAGTCTAACTTGGAGCAAGCACCTGCTGGAGGGCTAGGAGGTGGCCAGCTCCTGCACACCTTCGTTCTAGTGCTGTCACTGAACCAAGGCTTGGTTCCCTTCTGGCTTTAAATACCATGCATATTTGAGATCACAAAACTACCATCTGTCCCTGGCTCGGTTTACACTAACATAACCTGAGGGGTCGCTAGTGTTGTAGTTATGTTCTGGAAGCACCTGCAGCCTCCCTTGTGCTTTATGGGGAGGATGTTTGCAGATAAGAGTTGCATGTGTGATCACATGTGTGCTTTGGAGAGAGACAAAACCAAGGTGGCAAAGAGCTTTCCTCTGGCCTTGCTTCCTCTCCAGGAGCCTTCGCCTGGACATCCACAGCAACCACCTCTGCTCTTGCAGCAGGCGGACAGCTGGTCACTGTGCCCACCAGCATCATGGCTTCCCCTGCCCCAGCCCCATGTTGCTTGCCCTCTCCACATCATCTGCCCTCCCTCTGAGTGCCTGGACCCCTCCTGGTCTGCCTCAGCCCTGCTCTGCACCGGCTCCTGAGCAAGCCCCCCATCACTCTGTGTGTGACATTTCTTTCAGCGCAATTACCTTTCCCATCTCAGAGCTGAACTCCCGCCCCGTCCTGCTGTTTCAGAAAGGGACGTTCAACCGGGTGGGCATTTCAAGGATATGGGACTGTGAAAAACACGTTGGCAGGAGACAGAATACTTGGGTGGCTTTTGAAGGCGATTTTATTGAATTAGTGTTGCTGGCATTACACATCTGTGTGCACACACACGCACACACACATACTTTCTGCCATCCACACATTTGGGCAAGTTCAGTGTCAGTGTAGTGGGGGATAACCATAACTATGTCTTTGCATAGAAATATTTTAAAACTAAATCTTGCTTTCTAATGAACTACTGGCTATGTCTTTTTGATTCACAAAATAGCTTAGGAATTTTGGAAGACGATGGAGTTGTTTTATATCTTGATTGTCCTGGTGGTTAGGTAGCTATATGTCAAATGTCGAATTCATCCTTCATTGGATGAGTTTTACTGAGCGTAAACTATGCCTCTATAAAAACTGGAGAAACAGTAGTTACGGGTAAGGAAGTCAAAGGGCTCTACACACCAATAGCCCATCGGTGAACTATTTTCATGTAATGAACTGACTCCATGGTTATTCTGAGAGGAAGAGCCAGTGTCCAATTCTAAATGTGGACCAGCTGTGGTAGTCTCTCTGTCTGTCTGTTTGCCTTTTCAGCCCTCCTCCCTTTTGTGGGAACCATACTCCCTCCTTCTGGGGAACTCATCTTCCCCTACATGAACTAGGGGTCCTTGAGGAGCTGATGTCACAGCAGCCTGGCCTCAGGCCACAGGGTACCATAGCCCCAACAGAGCCGGTCTGTCTGCGTTTAGGCAGGAGGGGCTGGTCTTCTAGGAGGTGTAGGCTCAGGTGATCCGCCATGTTGGTTGTGGCTAAGACCACTCAGGTGAAAGAGGACAAAATGCAGGTGAGGAAGATGGAGCTCACAGACCAAGAGAGAGTCCCAGCAGTGTCCTGTGCTGGTCTGGGCTGGGTCCTCATGTGGGACTCAGATCTGGTCCACAGCATCCTTCCTCCATGGCCACACGGCCCCCAGTCTTCTCTGAAGCCAGGTCATCTCTGTTTGGAAATAGGGCTGACTGTTTAAAATGCCCTTTCCAATTTGACCTTTAAAAAAAAATTGCTTTAATCCAGCAATTTCTTTCTAAAAGATTACCCTAAGGAAATAATCATGAATGTGTGCAAATACATGGCTGGAAGGATGTTCACTGCAGTTCTGTTTATAGCAGTGAGAAGTTACAAATAACCTGACCGTGAAGTAACAGGAGATGGAAACATGGCATAGCACGCCAGGAAAGTTATGCAGACATCAGGAGGAGGGGATTTGGTGAAATGAAAAGATGTTAACAGTGTGGTTTAGCATTTACAAAGCAAGCTTTAGAAAAGCAGGGACCACCTTTCTGTTGCATAGAAACAATAAGAAAGGCAGAGGAAGTGGAGGATGTTCTCTGAGAAACTGACAATGAGTATTTCTGGAAGTGGGATTCTGGAGGAGACATTTAAACAAAAATCTACATATTATGTATTTAATGTATTTTTTCAACAATCAACATGTATTGTTTTTGCATTAAATGGAAATAACAAATTTGTAACTAAAGAGAAATAAATCAAAATAATAGCTGATGTAGGAAAGAACTTTAAGGTTCAAAGCTGACGGCCAAGAAAGAACTTGTGAGACGTCTTTGGTGCAAATGGGAGGTTTTATTAGAGCAGGGGGACAGGACACATGGGCAGAAAGAGCTGCCCCAGGGTCATGATGAGTAGACCCACTATATACTTTCAAGTCGGGAAGGAGTTAGGGATAGCATAAGTCTCTAAGGAATTTTGGAAGCAAGGTTTCCAGGATCCTGAGGGGGGCTAGATGTTGTTGGAAAAAGGTCATTTATTACCTTAGTCATGAGACCATCCGGATGTATATCGGTGGGTCATATGCTTGGGGGATGATTACCAACACATATCTTGGGGGGTTTAGATATAAAGGAATTTTCCAAAGGAATTTTTATATGTTAAAGTAGACTTACAGGATTCTGGGGGTAGTGCTAGGATTGCCTTTTGCCCTTAGCAAAGTATTAACGTAGAGCCAGCGGAGTTCCTAGAAGAACGTCACTCTGCCTATTTCAAGGACTTGTCAATGGGCTGTAGGTAGTAAGGAAATTTAATAATTTCTCTTCTGCCTTTGTTTCCCACATCAATAGCCATTACCCCCTTTTCTAAAAATCTCAGTGTAGGAGGAAACCAGAGCCCAGAGTGACTGAAGAGCTTGCCCAAGAGTTGACCTGAAGTTTTGGAAGCCCAGTTGGGCTCCTTCCCAAGGCTGGGGGCCACCCATCAGGGAGCCGTGATTACAGCTCCCCTGAGGCCAGCTGCTCCCTGGAGACGGGGTCCTGGCTGGGTCCTCAAGATGACACTTGTGCTTCATGTTGCGTTAAGTGAAGAAGGGCCTGGATCAGGCCGGTGGAAGACAGGAGTACAAATTTGATGAATATCCATGACCAATAAGACCAGCTCAGTTCCTAAATACACTGTCTGGAGTGTTCCTAAGTGTGCAGATCAGGGGCAACATTCTGTAGTTTTTAGGGTATAAGTCTTTCTCCTCCTTGGAGGAGAAATTTAATAGTATGCCTAAGTCTCTTATTCTTTTTGATGCTATTATACATGCAATTGTTTTCTTCATACCATTTTTGGATTCTTCCTTGTTAGTGTATAGGAATGCACCTGATTTTTGTGTGTTGATCTTCTACCCCTGCAGTTTTGCTGAATTAATTTATTATTTCTAACACACACACACACGTGTGTGTGTGTGTAATCTTCAGAACAAGGAAGGTGGGCAGGGGCAGATGGGCGTCTACAGTCCAGGGCAAGGGAAACTCATGGAGGCACAGCCGGGCAATTTCAAGAACTAAAAGGAGCCTCTGCAAGAAAAGAAAGAAATTCTTTGCACCATCTTCTGGACACCGCAGATTTGAGAGAGGCTCGTGGTAAGATTGTTTCCTTGGGGCTATAGATTGTCCCTGAGGTCCCTTAGAGACAGCTTGGGGTGGTGCGGGTGAGGGAGGGGACCCCTAGGAGTCCTGAGGAGCTGCCAACATTGTGGGGTGGAGGCAAGTGCACGGAGAAACCAGAGTATGGCCTAAAGCTTGCCTCCCCTCCGAGAGCTGCGAGGTGAGGTAAGAGGGGGAATGTCACTGAAAGCTGCTGCTTACCGCTTACCCTGGCTCTGGGTCCACACTGGCTGGGAGAGGGGAGCCAGGAATGAGGCAGTGGAGACTGCTCACTTGCAGAAAATAGAGTTCACAGTGAAGAAAACAGGCTTTTCAACGTTTTCACAAAATGCAGGTAGAATAAGAAAATAATGAATAAGGAAATGATAGACAAAGAAGACAGAGGAGAAAGATCCAAGCAGTGGTAAAAAAAGAGAAAGTGGAAGGCAAGTCAAGGTTGTAATAGAAGAAAATGTTCTGGGCTGTTTGAAAACACCGAGTATTTTCAAAAGGACCCATCACTCCTCAGCCAGGATGCCATTCACATTCTTATGACTGTTTTGGAAAAAAAAAAAAAAAAAGGAAGAAAGAAAGCATAGACTAAATGAAGAAAGGGGGAGCATGACACTTAGAAGGGCTTAGACCCTGTTTCAAGATAGGAAGACCAAATGTAATAGAAATATCAAATCCTCCTAAATTAATTCAAATGAAAATTCCTCCAGGATTTCTCTCACTTCACAAAAATAGTTGCATTTGGAAGAAGTGGTCTTGGCTTCAACAGATGAGGAAAAGAAAGGAATGGGAAGACAGATGGAGAGGAGAGGGAAGAGGGCCAGCCTGCATAGATATGACTTCAATCCATGATAATTCAGTAAATTCATGGTCATTCTCAAGGACACGGCAGTCATGAGATGTGTCCATGCCTGTTCCAAACACTTAGAACAGCTGATTTATGTTTAAAATATTGAGCCAAGAGAGAAAGCAAGAAAGGGACACCTCCAGCTCCCAGAAATAAAGAGGAAAATTGCAGCTACAACAGTGAGCAGAGCTTGGGGCTGCGTGCTCTGAAGGGCTGGTGGGGACCTCGTGGTGGCAGAGGCCACGAGTGCCCAAGAACAGTGGGGACCTGGAATTGCTCTTCTTGTTTGAATCTAGCAGACGAGAAATTAGAAAGTTCTCTGTCATTCATGAACAGAGCAAAAAAAGTCTCTGTGTTCCTGGTCCCAGGTCATGGTCTAGAAGGAAACTTTCATAAAATGAGAAGACACTCAGCTGTGCTTTGTGCAGGGGTGAGGCCTACATTCACACTTCCTTTCTTGCAGTGTGGAAACACCATGCTGAAAAACAAGCTCACAGATGGGAAGTTGCTCTAGATACGTCCAGTGTCAACTGAGACCACAGAACTCAACCTCCCAGGTGGGGGAATTCAGGCCCAAAGGACTAGACTTAACAGAATAATCTGAATGATTGTTGACTGATTTAAAGTAAATCAATTATTGAATGACTTAAAGTAAAAGTACTTTAAATACTTCAAGACCCAAAGGAAAGCAAAATAAAAATAGGCAATTTATGAAACAAACACAAAATTTGAAAAATAATCAAATAGAAACCCTGGGTTAGTGAATTAAAAAGAAGAAAATAAATTTCAATAATAAACATGATGCAGCTGAAGAGAAATATTCAACTAGAAAGAAGTCTACTCACTCAGCAGCAAGTAACACAGATAAAAACATACAAATAAGAAATTCAGAGACACAGAAAACAAATAGTTTAAAAACGCACCCAGTAGGGTTCCAGAAAGATAACAGGGGGCTTGGGAAGAGGCTGTGTTTGCAGAGATAATGCCCGAACATTTTCTGGGATGGAAGGAAGACCTAAGTGCTATGATTCAGAAATATCTTCAAATCCTAGACAGGAGAAATAAAAGCAAATTCCCGTGAAGACAGACACAGCAAACTGCCAAATATCAAAGACAAGGAGAAAATTTTAAAGGCTTCCAGGGATAAAAGGACAGACACACAAAGAGGGAATAACCGTGTGCAGCTGTGTGAATCTCGTCAGTAGACCAGATGTCAGAACACAGCAAGTAAGATCGTGGTCATTGCATTGGTCAGTACAAATCTAGGACAGACAGACGAATGCAGAACAGACAGCCCAGAGGGAGAGCAGAGAAGAGAAGGGGGCTTTTGACAAAGGCAGCCTCACAAGGCAGGTAGGACTAGGGAGATTAGTCAGTAAGTGGTATTCATTCAATTGGTTAGCAATGGAGAAAAACACAACCAACTATCTACTTCCCACAACTACCATCATTAGATTGGAGAGTTCATGTTTTAAGTAGCGGTAATACAGAATGTGCTACGTGGTAGGCATGAAGTAGAAGTGTGTTTAACACTGATGGTGGTCGAAGAACTGCAGATCCAGACGGTACGTTACCAAAGGCAGAGATTGTTTAAACGTTCACGTCTGTTGCGGGGGCAGGGCGAGTGCCCAGTTCCAGCAGTGGCGGGGATACAAACGTGAGGACACTTTCTGAGGGTGTTCGGAAGTGTGTATCAAGTGTGATCGAGGGTCCATCGTCTTCGACCCAGTAATGCCAGGCTGAATCATCTACTTTAAAGAAACAATAGAAAACAGAAAGAATTATTTATGCATGAAGATGTTCATCACCACCTCATTTATAATAATGAAATCTGAGAATAACCACAAGAGCCATCGGCAGAGAGATGTCTTCAAATAAATAGAGGACAATGAAGCAATGAAAGATTATACAGTCAATATAAACGGTTTCCCAAGAGTTTTTCATAAAAGACAATGAACACGGGGTAATGTTAAGTGCAACACAAGCAGATGATGTTACTGCACATGGAAGATGCTCACGGGCTCTTTGAAAGAGCACGCAGCAGGTGGGGCTTTCGGTGGTCGTCTCTGAGCCGTCCACGGTGGAAGACTTCCAGTTCCCTCTCCACTTGTCTGCAGTTTCCAAGTTTCCTACTGCAAGTAGGACTGCTTTATAAGCACCATGAAATAATCAATGTTTAAAAAAATTAAAACCCCCTGTAGGAAATGACGCTTTGATGCCAGGTGCGCCGTAGTTCAACAATTGCCGAGAAGAGCCTGTGTCACAAAGTGTCAAAAACCTTTCTCTGGGGAGAAAGCGTGCTGGTGGAGCACTTGGGAGTCAGCGACTTTGAGGACAGTCTTTGTTCTGGGACTAGACGACACGGGACGAGGAGATTCTTAACTATGAAGTGCCCTGATCCCTTAGGTCTCCGCCCTTGAGCTCTGCTGCCTGTCACCGTCTCTCCTCTCCACAGAGGACTCAGACTCAAGTCAAAGAATTGCGGCCCTTGCACCAAGGCTGCCAAGAGGGAAACCGATTAGTACAAAGTAAATATTTCTCTGGCAGGAAAATGGATGGAGGCCACCAGAGCCCTCCTCGGGAGGCAGAAGGCACACGGTTTCATGCACCCTGGGCCAGCCCAACCAGAGATGAAAGAGACAAGAGAGGGTCCGCAACCTTCTGAGCCAGAGCCCACTGGGCAATTAGACCTCTGCATTTATTTATGGAGCTAATTTCTCGCGTATCGCTCCCATTTCCGTCTGCAGATAAAAAGCAGAGATAACCAGCTTGGCTCTGGACGGGGATGTTTCAGGAGCCCCGAGCAGCGACCGCCTGCTTCTCAGTGAGGGTCAAAGAATTCCACTCACCACAAACTCCCCTGACCCCCTTCTCACCACCATGTCTTCCTCCAACACATCTGCGGAAAGATATTTATAGGGTTTCCACCGTTCCTGGGAGGCACTTTTGAAAGGAAAAATAAGGCAGAAGTGATGTAGTTTCCTCTTAGGGGCTTGTGGCTGCCATGCACTGTCCCTGTCCCACTGCGTGTCCTCCAGCCCAACACATTTTGTCACCAGCCACTTGCCTGAATTTGGCTGTCTCTGAGATCATTAATAATTAGAAACGAGAAACCACCTCCCCAGCAAATACGTGCGTCTTCAGGAGTGTTCTTGGGGCTTCCCCACATATCCCCGCACGGAACAGCCAGGCTGCCAGCTCACGTCCGGGGACAACTGGGAGTTTGAACATTTATAATGACTTGTTCTCACCGAATTTCCTCACCTGTCTTTGGACCTGCTGCTATTAGCATTAGGGTAAAAATAACAAACAACAGCTCATACCTTAATAACCAGTGGGTCAGTAGCTAATGCGACCAGAAAGAGAAATAGATTGCCTCATATGTTTTGAGATTTAAAGTTAACTTTGTTATTTTAAGAATTTAGAAGGATGTTTTTCCTGCTCAAATGATCCTAGGTCAGCTTCCCCTGGAAGCTTTTGGGAGTCCCCTCATACCCATTGTATTGCCTTGTTCAATTAAACCATAGTTAGAGGAACATGAAATGATCAGTTAATTCAAACATCCTCTATCAATTAGTGCCACAGCGAGGTCCCCTCATACCGATGAAAACATGCCTCACGGGACAGACGGACTCATTCTCTGCGGCATCTCTCAGGGTGTGGGATCAGATCCAATAACTTGAGAAAATAAATATGGTGATTTTCCTATAAACCCTAAAAGCTAGTTTGTGTTAGCTTTGTTGCATTAACAAAATAAAATAAAAGGGTCTTCAAACATGTGGTAGTGGCCTTGCTATTTAAAACAGGCCAGAAAAATCTGAAAGTCTGAAAGGATCAGCAAGGATGGCAAGCCAGGAAATGTCAGAGTCGTCAATCAGTTTAGATGATTGAAAAACGATCCCCTGGTCCTCTATGCGTGCGTTTTCACCCCCACGCCAAATAATCCGCATGCGGAGAGGAGGCCTGTTATCTTCCATTTTTCCAAAACGCACGTGGATGCCTAGCTCATTTTCTGTATTAGCCGTGTCCCCGACCAGTTGCTAATCATCCTGGGGTAGTTATTATTATGTGCAACATCGTAGCTGCAGAATGATGAAGGAAATATTAGAAATAGCTACTTGAAAATTTAGTCATGGATTGTTTTTAAAGATTTTTTATTTATTTATTGGACAGAGACACAGCGAGAGAGGGAACACAAGCAGGGGGAGTGGCAGAGGGAGAAGCAGGCTTCCTGCTGAGCAGGGAGCCCAATGTGGGGCTCAATCCCAGGACTCTGGGATCATGACCTGAGCCGAAGGCAGCCGCTTAATGACTGAGCCACCCAGGAACCCCAATGGATGGGTTTTTTAAAAAGACTTTATTTATTTATTTATTTATTTATTTATTTATTTATTTGAGAGAGAGAGAGAGAGCAGAGAGCACAAGCAGAGGTGGGGACAGGGCAGTGAAAGGGGGAGATGCAGACTTCTCGCTGAGCAGGGAGCAGATGTGGGCAGATCCCAGAACTCTGAGATGATGATCTGAGCCCAAGACAGATGCTTAACCGACTGAGCCACCCAGGCGCTCCTAGCATGAACGTTTCGTGAAGAAAAGTCACCTCCGCTGAGAGCAATCCCCCTTGGTTCTCTGTTTGTCCAGGGGGAGGAGGAAATACCTTTGAGCACCTGCTACCTATCCCAGGAGGCAGGTGCTCAGGAGGGCTGGCTTATCTGAGCTCTCCTAATCTTCCACCTGGAGGATTCCGCAGACCTGCAGAGCGTGACCCTCAAGGTCATTGACCCTGGGCTTTCCGGGGGTGCCCGGGGCAGGGGAGCCTCTTGGTGGCGGAGGGGGCTGTTTGTATCAGCAGGGCAGGGCAACGTGTCTGGGGCTACGCCTTGCTGGAGCTCTGAGCTCTCTTCTGGGCCCATGACCGAGTATCCTAGGAGATGCCACATTTTAGAGACTTATATATGGTGGTAGAGACATCTCCATCCCAGTCCCACACCCCAGTAAAATATTTCCAGAAATCGAAGAGGGATGCATTTATACCGCTTGAAGAGCTGGTGCCCATGATGTAAGGTAAAGGGTGACACCAGCCCCAGGGGCGGGAGCACCACACCAATCTCATGGCCTTGGCTTTCCCCCCATCTCCCACTTCACAAGCTGCTGATGGGCAGACAGCGTGCTCTTGGTGCTACACATGCTCCTGGCTGGGCTGCGTTCTCGGCTGCGTTCCGAGTCCTCTCTTCTCCTCGTTCCAGTTGATAGCAGAACTCAGTTTCCTGAAGGGGAAGGACCCAGACCCTCAGCTCCGAGAGGCAGCAGCTTACCAAATGGCCATTTGCAGGAGAATCTCTCTGACCTCTAGACCGTTTGCTCCAGGGCTCACCTGGTCAGGCCAGGCCCACCAAGGATAATCTCTCTTTGGACAGGTGTGGCCCGTTCTCAGGAGGAGGATACATGGCGCAGACAGCAGGGGTCCTGGAGCGACGCTGGGGCTCTCCTTTCCTCCCCTCTGCCCAGCACACTGTTTCAGAGTAGCTAGATTCCTGCTGGGTGGCTTGGGGCTCCGAAGCAGCGTGGTCTCCGTATTTGCCCTTCCCCGGGTTCCTCCTTCCTGATGTTCCAAGTCTTCTGTGCTCTTCCATGTAGAGAACGTCCTTCCAGAGCTGCCGTGCTGGCAACAACCCCCTTAGTCTTCCTTCACCGGAGCACATCTTTGTTTCCCCTCTGCTCCTAAAGGATAATTTTGTAAGAGATGGAATTCGGGGTTGAGGACGGTTCTGGTATTTCAGCTTGAGAAGTGCCGTCCACTCCTCGCTGGTTTCCACGATTTCTGTTAAGAAGCCCTCTGCTGTCCGAGCTCTTTTTCCCCTGGGTAAGGAATCCTTTCTCCCTCCTTGGTTTGAAGAGTTTTGCATTGTCCTTAGTTTTCTAAAGTCTGGTTGTGATGCGTTTTGGCGTGGGGCTCTTTGAATTTTTCCTGTTTGGGGTTTGTTCAGTTTCTTGAACCTGCAGGTCTATGTATTTTGCCTGATTTGGGAAATTTTCAGCCATTATTTCTTTGAAGACTTTTTCAGGCTCCCCCTCTTTCTTCTCTCCTCCTGGGCGTTCCATGCCACGAATGTTTGATCGTTTGGTGGCCCCCGAGGCTCTGTGGTGGGGGCATTTCAGTCTGTCTTCCTCTCTGTGGTTCAGATTGGGGGATTCCTCTTGTCCTCCACTCAGTCTCGCTGGTTCTTCCGCACGCCCTCCTGTGCGCTGAGTCCCGCCACAGGATCCTTTATTCTAGTATTTCAGTTACTGTATGTTTTAAGTATCAGTTGGCTTGGATCAGATATTTACTCTTATAGGTTACATGTAACTTTTAAGCAGGTATATTTCTCACCATGTCCTTCTATTCCATATTGCAAACCTCGGTTGTCTAAGGCAGAAAATGCCTTTTAGTGATCATCCTGCACTTTTAAACATTTTTTTTTTTTTAAGTAGGCTCTATGCTTAGCTTGGAGCCCAGTACCGGGCTTGAACTCACGACCTTCAGATCAAGACCTGAGCTGAAACCAAGAGTCCTGGTGCTCAATCAACTGAGCCTAACAGGTGCGCCTCAAAGACTAAAGCCGTGACACCAAAATCCAGAAATGCTAGGGATTGAGAAGGGGTTAGCTCCACCCTCCCTAGCCAGAGAGCCCTGATTCGTGACCTCAGCACTTGGGGGCTTCTGCTGAAAGACACAAGCCGTCCCTCCGTATGGCTTGGTGACGAGATCAGGCGTGAGGCCGTCCCTGCTGCTGTTAGTGTTGGTCTGGAAGACCCCAAAGGTAGAGCCTGGAGTTCTGGGCAAAACCTCTTTGGGGGTCTGGGTCCTCCCAGCTGAATGAGCAGTCCTGGGTCATGAGACAAACTTTTTTCAGTTTGCCAGACTTTAAGATAAAAATGGCTGATGAGTCTTGACTCTAATGTTCAAACACCCATATTTTAAATGCTTGTGTGCGAGTGACCTTTAGCTGCGTGCTCTGAAACCAAAAGCCTGGTGTATTTTGACATTTCCCATCCCCCCTCCCCACCCTGCCCCATGCAGTGGGACATTTTCATCTGTCTCCTACAGCTGACGTGATGCACTCCAATGATAGAAAGGTTTCCTTTTTTTCTTTTTCTTTCTCTCCTCTTTTTTTTTTCTTTTTTAAGTCATCTGGAAATCAGAACAAGAAAGTTCTCCAGTTAACTTTGCCACATCTGGGTCCTAGTGATTCATGAAGAAGCAGCCTCGTCCTGGTTCTCATTTCAAGTGATGTTTACAAGGGGTTTAAGAGGCTGCCTCTCAAAGGGTCCTCTTTAATATATGGCCACTTGCTTCTCGCAGAGCCCAGCTTCTCCTTTTAAAAGCAGAATAACATTTTCCACAACCATATCTTAGGAAACACTGGAAGGATTCACAAAGCTCCTATTTGCAAATCAACTTCAGATCGACTGGTCTGCAAGTATAAGATGTTGTTATTTTATTTGCTAATTAAAACCATTTCCTTAAAATGTTGCTTTCCTGCCTAATTTGAATAACAAAGAGAAACAGAGATAGAACCACATCTGTTGACTCTTCTCAAATATTTCTGAATATGGGGTGGAGGGAAAACATGAGACACCGAGAGCATGACGCACAGACACTGAGGAAACCATCCCTGGGCTGACTGGCAGATGGTCAAAGCCAAACGAACAAATGTGTTTCTATTTCTGCCGCAATTAAGCCTGGACTCCCAGCCTCAAGTGCAGCCTTGGACCTCGTGTTGGCTTTTCCTCCTTTAGGACAGGACTGGATCGCGGCTCTCGTGGTCTACGCTTAATGTTTAATACCCTTCTTCCTTGTTTCCATCCTCGACTTAAATTCTCAACTAAAAAAAAAAAATGCCGATTATGTTAGAATGTCCAAGGATCAAACAGAAAAGGAAACAGATGGACACACAGCGGATTAGTGTTGTTAACAGGAGGTTAAACCTAAATACTTAAATGGTCTTGCTGAACATAATTTTTTTTCTGAATGCAATTTTTTTAAGGCCTTCAATTGAAACAGTGCCGTCTGTGATTCCATATCGCCAAGTAAGCCAACAAATGTACTTTTAACCTTTTCATTTCGGCCGCTTGGCATCGTGGAAACCAGTGCTCTTTCAGACTTGTCTTTTGTGTCTTGATCTTCACCACGCCTGTCCGAGGACAGATAGAAAAGGCTGCAGACCTGGGAGCGACTACAGTTTCTCTGCTCTCGTAGACACGTTTCGTGTGGTTTCTGTACGAAGAACCACCTTTCTGGAAGCCAGGGGTGCTGGGTAAATAGCCCTGGACAGAAGGTTTGTCCTCACAACTTGGTCATTCTGTCTGGAAGCCCAAATAAGAAACCTCCAAAACCCAAATAAGAAACCTCCAAAGCCCAAATAAGAAACCTTCAAAGAAACCCCCTAGGAAGTCTCCGGGGGGCAGGTGTAGGCATCAAATGTGGTTGACCAGCTCTCCAGCTGAAGAGTTGGCGCAAATGGGGACAGCTGGATGTTTGGGAGATGGGGTGCGTGGGACAGGGTGTGCTTCTCTTTGGTGCTCAGCTGACCCTCCCCCTCTAGGTGGCAACAGGAAGTCCCGCCTCCCTCATGCTCACCCTAGTGACAGGTGATTTGGGTGGGACTGACACCCAGGTTTGTCCGTGGTCCCACCCTTGGTTCCAGTAAATATGGCTCATATGCACCTGTCCTTAACCCTTGCTTTCAACCTCACGGCCAATTTGTCCCAGGTCCTGCTGAGACCTCCTGAATCCTGACCCCAGAGATCATTACTGCCATTGCTCTTACTGCTGTGTGCTGGGCTCCTCAACTACAACTTCTCATAAAGTGTGAAACACTTCTGTATGGGAGGTGGAGGAGAAGGAGGAGGAAGAGATGGATGGGGAGGGGGGGGAAGATTAGAACACTGGGGTATATGGCAGCTGGGTAATTTGTGCCAGAAAGCAGGTAGGGACCAGGACTGAGACCAAGTCTTCACACTTTTGTCCTTTTCCACTCACCCTTCTGTTTCTTTCCTCTGCCCCTGGGTCCTGGTCTCATTTAGGTTCACATATCCTTGCTCCCCCTACCCCAGGCTTTCATAGTATCATAGTTCCTTCAGTCAATACCTCTGTTTCCAGAAGTTCCCAGTCTAAACCTTCCATCCCTCACTACCAGAAGCAATTCCTTCTCAAAATCTTTAAGCAATCAAGCTCAAAAGCCTTGGCCCAGCATCCCAACCCTCCCCAGTCTGACCCGTTCCCACATCCTGACCACTTCCCCTCAGCTCCCAACACTAACCCTCCTTCCTAGGAGATTGTTCTACTCATTATCCCAAGGACAGCTCTCGCCCCTCCATCACATGCCTCGTCTATACAAGAAACCACAGGCTGCCCCTGTTCCTGGAGGACTTTCCTGCATGGCCTCCTCCTGCGCACATCCTGCCCCCACTCAGGGACCAGTGCACACCCACCTTCTGGAGGAGCTGTCCCTGAGCACTCTGGACACAGGGCTCTTGGCGTGCACGGCCCAAGTCACTCCTGCGGCCCTTCAGGTGTGTGGCATGATGCTCTTGCCGTTCTCACCGGCTAGTTTGAGCACTTGCTGAAGTCAGGATGTGCGTCCTCCTTCTCCGTCTCCCCGACAGTGATTTCTTGGTCCTTTCTTTGGCTCACTGAACCTCCTTTTACCATCCTACTGTTGGGGTCTTCAGCAGGCAGCTCAGTGCCGCTCCTCTTACTGGTGTCCTTCCTGATGTGCTGGGCACACTGGCTGCTTTCCAGGACCATCCGTCCTAGGAAGCCTAAACTGTGTTTGCAGAGACTCTGTGATCCCTGGGGTCCCTTAGCAGGAGAGGTGGGGCCCAGGCTGATGGGGTCTGAACCTCCCCCACTTCCCCCTACCTGTAACCAGAGCAGGAAGTGTCACCCACTCCACAGACTGAGCAGTTGGGAGGCTCCCCTGCAGGGGCCCGACTCAGATGCCGGCTCTGACGCTTACTCGCCACATGGCCCTTGGGGGAACTTATGCAGCCATGCTGCTGCCTCCTTCTCCTCACCGGTAAACTGGAGAGACGATCAGTCCTGCTTCGAAGGGTGCTGTAAGGATGGAAGGGGTCTGTGCAGAGGGAGCTGGCACTTCGTAGGATGGACGGGGGCTACAGAGGCTGGTCTTGGCTCTTGCGTCCCTCCTACTCTTGGAGTTCATATCTCTTTGAGGTTACAGCACGTCCTTGGCAAGAGTTCTGAGCCAGCTGCAGGCCAAGTCAGCATGGTGTCCTCCTTGATGGGTTTCCGATGATGTGTCAGTCCCCATGGACATCAGAATCATCCCTTTTGCTGGGGCCATTTAGCAGCAGTGAACCTTGGGAAAGAAGACTGAGTGATTATGGAGTGCTTCCTCTGTGCCTGGCACTGTGCAAGCTAGCCACAAGCATCCCTGCATGAGCCCAGGCAGCCCCAGACATTACACTCCTCATCCCCAACAGTGCTAAAGTCAGTGGGCATGGATACAGCACTAAGATCTGAACATTTCCCTCTGGCTCATCTCTCAGGCTGTAGCTCAGCCACTGTCTGGACCACCATTGACAACTAGATGTAGGTTTCGCTTTTAGCAAGGTGAGCCAGAGAGACCCCACATGCCCTTGGCACAAAAGTCAGCTGGGAATCTGATGACATGAAGTCCAGATAGAATTATAGATGTAAATATGGGGAGATGTGGGCAAGAGTATGTGTCTAACAGTGGCTCTTCCTTGGGAATAAGGAACAAGACTGGGACATCAGCTAAAACTGACAAAGTAAGCCAAATGCTGTGAAGAAGGATGATCTGATCCAATCTGGGATTGAACTGACAAATTGTGGTGCTGTGCAGTTACCACTGGGGAAGGCCGCCAGAGGATGGTGGTGAGGACATCAACCCAGGCACCGCATTCAGGAGGAACTAATCCAGAAGAACCTGGATGAATCCTGGTTCTCATCTGTTTATTTGTTTCTTTGTCATATTGTTCTATTTTCTCAGAGATTTTCTGGACTTTTATCTTCCAGATATTCTGTCGAAATGTCTATTTCAGGAATCATATGTTGTTACTATGTTGCTTTTTTATTTTATTTTTTTTCATAATAATATTTTTATTATATTATGTTATTCACCATACAGTACATCCCTGGTTTTTGATGTAAAGTTCGATGATTCATTAGTTGCATATAACACCCAGTGCACCATGCAATACGTGCCCTCCTTACTACCCACCACCAGCCTATCCCATTCCCCCACCCCTCTCCCCTCTGAAGCCCTCAGTTTGTTTCTCAGAGTCCATAGTCTCTCATGCTTCACTCCCCCTTCTGTTTACCCCCTTTCTTTATCCCTTTCTTCTCCTACCGATCTTCTTAGTTCTTATGTTGCTTTTTTATTTTCTAAGATCTCATTTTCATTCTCTGTTCCTTTTTGAAATCATCTTGCTCTTGTTTCAAAGATGAAAATATCTTTTCACTCTGAAGACAGAGATTATTTGTTAAAATATTTTTTCCCTAAATTATTTCCATCTCTCTTAGTAGTTATGCTTTAGAGTTCAAACTTGGGTTGGCATTTTATGCCCCTTGTCCTTCTCTATTTCATTCCTTAAACTTCCAGATAAAAAGCCTCTATATTTTTCAAAAGTCTATATTTAATGTCTGAGTCTTAATTATTTTTGTATTCTATATGTAACTGTATCTGGTAAAAAAAAAAAAAAAAGTACTGGTCTATACCATACTGAATTGACTTACTTCCAGTCTATATGTAGCTGATCTAAGCTTAAGTGGTAAACTGAGATGGGTTATAGTGGCTGATATTAAAATGCTAATTGGGGATTAATGATACTGAATATAATTCATGCTGTGGTTTAGTTCTGCTCATATTAACTAGATTTTCATGCAAGAGCCACCACCAAAGTGCACTCATATCCCAACTCCCCCCACTTCACAGCAAAGCCTCCCACTCCCTCACGTACACCTGTTAGGAGACCTGATGCTGCCCACAGAGCTTGCACCTGCTCCGTGGCACTGGGACCCTGTCCTTATTCTGTGGTAGGTCCACCATGTTCAAGGCATGAGAATCTGTCCTGCCCATGTGCTGGGCCCTCCACGGAGAAACTGTGACCCAGACAGAGAAGCGGAGGACTGGAGCTCTGCCGAGGGGACAAAGGGTAGGGTGACTTCTAACTCCAGCATTCAAACATTCTTTTATCTAAAACTTCAAGGGGTTGATCCAGATGTGTAAATTTTTTCACTTAAAATTGTGGGAGAAGCTTAGTAGTTGGGAGACCTCAAGTCAAACTGATTCCAGCTTTTCTGGCTATGTGAGCTTAGGAAAGCAACTTGCTCTCTTCAGGACTTTCAGAAAAAAGGATCTAGACCAACCCGTCTGCTCTTAAATGCTATGATGCACAGTGGTGACTTGGGGAAGGGATGGCGTGGAGAGGGATACCAGGCAGTGTGCCCACCCTTGCCTCCAGATACGCTTTCTATTTCTAGGAATCCAGTCTTTCTATCTACAAGGTGTCATATTAGTCACCAAGATGTCCACAGAAGAAGAGGCTTATCAAGAGCTTTAGAAAGGAAGGTAGGAAGTCATAATTTATTTTTGATTCCATCCTCCTCTGCTATCTACCTCCCTCGTTGGATCTTCAAAGACTTTGAAGAGAACATTTTTTTTTGAACATCTTTATTTCGCCAAAATGGAAAGAATGATCTCATTAGATCCAGAGCTGTGATTTCACTTCAGGTTTAGCGGGAAGGATAAACTAGCTCCTTGGAAACAAAGCCCATTAAACACACACACGTTCATGAATAGCACCTGGACATGGACAGAACCCCTGTCATTTAATTCTGAATAAACACTTTCTGGTCCATATTGAAGACTTTTATAAAACAATGTACATTTGACCCCATTTCAAGGAGAGTTTAATTAGTATCTATGTGTGGTAAGTGTTTCGGTACTTTTTGCTGAGGGTGTGGAGCGTGGTTGCCTGTGTGTGTGTGAGGTTTTCCCCTCTAGGAAGCACATGTCCTTGTGAAGACAAGATCGTCGAAAGTGGTCGGGACAATCCGAATAACGGCAGTGACCACTTACTGGGCACTTGCTCTGCATTGGGTTCTTGCAGGGTGTTTCCAAGATTCATCAGGTGGCGGGCACACACACTCAGTGCGTGTTAGTGGCCATTCCATCACACTTTACTCTCATTCAGTGTCTTGGAAGGGGCTGGTCCTAATTTCACCCATTGACAGAAAAGACCTCAAACACTATCTGAGCCCTGGAGAGGGGAGGAAGTGGCTCTAACATTGGGCCTGAGGCTGACTCAGTGCTCTCGTCTCAAACAAGCTTTATGACCATGGACATTTTAGCCCTTTACAGTAGGAACAACCTAAGAACTGTTCAAGGCCACCCACAGCATCCTAATCTGCACAAATGTTTTGCTTCAGCCTGCATCTTGCCAGGCTGCCTGATGCCTTTGCAGCCTATAGGGCTGGGAGGGCATGCAGCCTCTAAGCTGCGATGAGGGTCACATGACTACACACGCTGCACGCATCCTAAAAGCCTGGGAAATTCATTGTCAAGCCGTCACAGAGACATGTCAGACCTTGACAAGACCCATCCCTCTCACATTAAGACCCTGCTGACAGGTTTTCATGCCCAGTAGGTCTCCATTATTATTTTAATTGAATTGTCAACCTCTAAAGTTAGCAGAATTTATTCCTTCATATTCCTCAATTTTACACATCAGACAGCAACTCTGAATGTCAAAGCTAGAACAATCTAAAGTGGTTTTTAAACTAACAATGAACAAGTTAGATTTATTGGTGGCAAGAATTGTCACCACTTCCTTTACCCCAGGTCCTGAAATGTCCTAGTGATGATTTCCTAAATTATTCCACTAATGTGTCTGGAGGTTGGAATATTGAGGACATAGCTCTTTAGGAAATATATAAACAGCATTGGAAAGATGCAGAGTTGGGTTTCTCTGTACCTTCACTCCCGGCAAGACCAGTGCCTATGCAACTCGGGGGCATCCTGGACCAGCCTGACCAAATCTTTTTAGGTCGATTTTGATAGTGAAAGAATAATTATTGATCTTAATGAGGCTTCACTACACATACATCAAAATCATTGTCATATTTGGATAGAGTCTTCCAGTAGATCCCTAGCCAGGGTGAGCCTTAGATTAAGCAAATACAACTATTAAGCAAATCCAATTGCCTAGAGGGCCAGGGGCTCCACAGACCAGGCCTCAGCCAGAAAAGCAAACAGCATGAATGAGGCTGCAAACACCAAGACATCAGTCCCAGCAGCTTGCACTTACCCTATGCTATTGGCCCAGAAGGGAACTGTATTAGTTTTCTATCACTGACATAACAAATTACCACAAGCTTAGTGGTTTAAAACACACAAATTTATTATCCTTCAGTTCTGGAGGTAAGAAGTCTGAAATGGGTCTCATGGGACTAAATCAAGAAGTCAGCAGAGTTGTGTTTCTTCTGGAGGCTCCAGGGAAGAATCCATTTCCTGGCCTTTTCCAGCTTCTAGAGTCTGCCTGCATTCCTTGGCTCATGGCCACATCACAACATCTGACTTCATTTTTATCGTTCTATTTCCATCTCTCTGACTCAGACTGCCCTGTCTCCCTGTCATATGGAGTCCTGTGACTACCCTAAACCCACCTCAATAATTGAAGATAATCTCCCCATTACAAAACCCTTAACTTAATCACATCTGCAAAGGTTCCTTTTCCATGTAAAGTAACATATTCAGAAGTTCTGGGGATTAGGATGTGAACATCCTGGGGGATCATTATTCTGCTTCCATCTGAAGAGTGTTCATAAAGGATGGTGGTGCTTCTTCTGGAAATGAAGTTCTGTTAGTCCCAGAGCCCACTGTGAGATCAGTTGTGCAGAGGGAAGAGGGTCATAAAAGAATGGCCTGGAAAACTCAAGGTAGTACATGTGAGTACAAAAATGAGAACACTAGCTGACACCTACGTTAGTTCTACTCTTTTGTACTTCTTGTCTTACTCATTACTTCAGCTTATCAGGGTGCATACCATTATCATTCCAATTTACAAGAAAAGATATTGAAACAAAAGTTTGAGTTACTTGCTCAAGATTGTATCTGTCATAAGTGGTAAGGTCTGAATAAAAATTGAGGCCTGAATGTGAATCTTAAATTCACATGGTGAGTTTAAATATTTCAGAATCATGGAAGCAAAAGTCTTAGATGATGAAAAAAAAAAAAGGACAAGAAAAGGAAATAAAAGGTATGTAGATTGGGAAGGAAGAAATCTGTCTTAATTTGCAGGTATATGAATCTCAATGTAGAAAATCCAAAGGAATCTACAAAAAAAAAAAAAAACCCACCAAAACCAACAACTCTCTTGAAACTAGTAAGCGATTGTAGCAAGGTTGCAGGATACAAGGGTAATATACAAAAGTCAATCACTTTCTTATACACTGGCAATGAACAAATAGAATTTGAAATTAAAGACACAATACCATTTACATTAGCACCCCAAAAATATGTACAGGTGTAAATCTAATAAAAATGTATAAGATCATTATGATGAAAATTACAAAACTCCAATGAAAGAACTCAAAGAACTAAATAATAAAGATATTCCATGTTCACAGATAGGAAGACTTAATATTGTCAAGATGTCAGCTTTTCCCAACTTGATCTATAGATTCAATCTTAATTAAACCTCAGCAAGTTATTTTATGAGTATCAACAAACAGACCCTGAGGTTTATATATAGGGGCAAAAGACCCAGAACGGCCAATGCAATATTGAAAAAGAACAAAGTTGGGGCACCTAGGTGGCACAGCGGTTAAGCGTCTGCCTTTGGCTCAGGACGTGATCCTGGCGTTATGGGATGGAGCCCCACATCAGGCTCCTCCGCTATGAGCCTGCTTCTTCCTCTCCCACTCCCCCTGCTTGTGTTCCCTCTCTGGCTGGCTGTCTCTATCTCTGTTAAATAAATAAATAAAATCTTTTAAAAAAAAACAGAAAAGAAAAAGAACAAAGTTGGAGGATTGACACTATCTAACTTCAAGACTTACTATAAATCCACAGTAATCAAGATAGTGTGGTATTAGTGAAAAAAAATAGACCAATAGATTAATGAAACAAAATAGCAAGCCCAGAAATAAAACCACATTCATATAAACTGGTCTTTTAAAAAAGAGCAAAGGCAATACAATGGAGCAAAAAAGGTTTTCAATAATTGGTCCTGGAAAAAAATGACATCCACATGCAAAAAAATCAGTCAAGACACAAACCTTATACCCTTCACCAAAATTACCTCAAAAGGGATCATAGACTTCAAGCAAAGGGTGAAACTAATTATTAAATTCCTAGAAAATAGCATAAGAAAACACCTAGATGACTTTGGTTTGGTGAGGACTTTTTAGAAACAACACCTAAAGCATGATTCATGGAAGAAAGAATTGATAAGCTGGACTTTACTGAAAATAATAACTTGTACTCTGCAAAAGACAATGTCAAGAGAAAAAGAGAGAAGATAGGTCACAGGCTGAGAGAACATATTTGCAAAAGAAACATCTGATAAAGAACTGTTATCCAAAATATATGAAGAACTCTTAAAACTCAACAATAAGAGAAAAGAAAACCTAATTTTTAAAATGGGCTAAAGACCCTAATAGACACCTCACTAAAGAAGATTTACTGCTGGCAGATAAGGAAAGAGGCTCTGCACCATATGTCATCAGGGAAAGGCAAATTAAAACATCGAGATAGCACTCACGGCTATTAGAAGCCAAAGTCCAGAACGCCGACAACACCAAATGCTGGTGAGGACGTGGAGCGACAGAAACTCTCGTTCTGGCTGCTGGGAACGCAGAATGGTGCAGACACTTGAGAAGACAGTTTTCTGGTTTCTTACAAAGCTAAACGTAGTCTTCCCACGCGATCCAGTAAACACGCTCCTTGGTATTTACCAGAAAGAGATGAAAACTTATGTTCACACAAAAACCTGCACATGAATGTTTACAGCAGCTTTATTCTTAATCACAAAAATGGAATGATCAAGAAGCCTTCACTATGTGAATGAGTAAATAAACTCTGGTCCATCCAGACAATGGAATATTATTCAACACCAAAAAGAGATGAGCCATGAAAAGACCTGGAGGAAACCTAAATGCATATTACTGTGTGAAAGAAGCCAATCCGAAAAGACTGCATGATTACAACTATATGTAATTCTGGAAAAAGCTGAACTGTGGTGACAGTTAAAGTATCAATGGTGGGGGCGCCTGGGTGGCTCAATCCGTTAAGCCTCTGACTCCTGATTTCGGCTCAGGTCATGATCTTAGGGGTCCTAAGATGGATCCCTGCATTGGGCTCTGCATTCAGCGTGGAGTCCGCTTGAGATTCTCTCTCTCCCTCTCCCTCTGCCCCTCCCCCACCTGGTGAGGGATAAGTACAAGGAACACAGAGGAGTTTTAGGAAAGTGAAAAGTACTGTGTACGACACTATAATGGTGGATACATGTCATTATACATTTGTCCAAACCCATAAAATGCACAACACCAAGAGTGAACCCTAATGTAAACTATGGACTTCAGGTGATGGTGACGTGTCGGTGTAGGTTCACCAAGGACAAATGTACCCTCTGGTGGGGCATAGTAATAATGGATTCACCTATGCAGATGTGGGCAGGGGTATCTGGGAATCTCTTCCTCTCGATTTTTCTGTAAGCCAGCAACTGCTCTAAGAAAGAGTCTTAAGATCATGAAAGCACCCTTTCCATGGAAAGGAGACATTTTTCACTATCACTCTGCAGTGGAATGACCTTACTGGAAGGAGCTGTTAGGTCAAGAGCCTCAGATCCTGGAATGAAGCATTCTGCCTGTGATACAAAGGTCTGTAAGCCCATGATTCATGATGCCAACAATTTCCTGCTAATCCCTCTAAGTTTAAATCAATCTGACAATGTGCATTCTCTGTTTCATGTGCTCTTTAGATCCAGTGTCTTCACGGCACCATGCTTCATGATGTCAGCTACAGACAATGCAAGTTTGTAAAGTATGATTAATGTGCCATGTGTCAGTGAAAGGATCAAAGGTGGTACGTGCGTGTGCTCTAATATGGTCGGATGTCCTTCCAAGAGTTCAGGGCTCTGGGGCTCCCTTCCCCACAGAGAAGAGGAGGGGGAAGACAACGCCACTGAAGAAAAGGACGGAAATTTACGTGGTATGAAGTATTTTCATGATCCAAAAAGATAAGGACCGTTGGAATGAAGAGAAGGAAGGAGTCAAAGCACAAGCATGAGCTGCCGTGTGAGCAGCACGGGCTACTCCTCTCTTTATCTGGAAAGAAGTAAGCATTTCTGATGGCCCCCAGGTCTGTACAGAACCCATCTCAGAGGTGCCCTGCAACATCTAGGTACTCGGGCTCAAACAAGGGCAGACTCCAGGATAAATCCACACATGTGTGGGCAGCTGCCCCACTCCACGCCAACTCCAGGTGTGAGAGTTCGGCCTCTCTGTGCTCTGGTTTCATTATGGCAGCGCTGAGCCCGCCCATGACTCAAGCCAGGAGAGCCCCGGCCACACGAGCCAGCACCAGGAAAAGGACCTGGGGAGTGGAGGGCGGGAGCACCAAGGAGGAGACTTCCCCAAGGCTGCTTCCAAGAGCAGAATCCCAGCCAGGGAGGGTGTGGTCCAGGGCTCAAGGACCTGAGCAGTCATCGCTCAGGGTGAGGACCAAGCCAGAGGCTGGGCGTGGGAGAGCACTGGGGAGGTCAGGACCAAGATGCGTGGTGCACCAAGGGGCTCTGAGCATGCCGGGACACCCAATCCCCTAGCAGTAGGGTGCATACTTAATTTATTATCCAAAAATGACACTTTTGAGAGTGAAGGGAAACGCTAACATACATACCAGGGTGTGATTCACACCACCTGTGAGTGCTAGCCCTGTGTTGGCGCTGGGGGTGGAAGACGAGAAACAAGGACAGCCCGGGAGCCCTCTGTGTAGGGGTGTCTGCCTCCCCACTGCACAGACAAAGAGAGACATGGCTCTGTCCATATGGGGCCTGAATAGGACGAATGGTGCAGAGGCAGGAGGCACTTTATGGTATTAGGTTTTACACGGGAAAGAATTTACACTTGGAAAATCCCAGGAGTCCCGCCTTTAAAAACTTATAAATTGACTCCCCCTAGGGCTAGCGACATTAGTCCAACAAAGAGACTCATGAGATGCAAATAACCTCTGGTAATGAGCGAATGAAAAGACCTAAATGCTTCTGCTGGCCACAAACAGTCATGTTCCGGGGAGGTGGCCATGCTTCGTATCCCCACGTGCCGGAGCCATTGCCAGCAGGACAGCAGCTGCAGGGAGGCATTAGTAGGAAAGGCCTCCAGACTCAAGGCGGGGAGCCCTGTTTCTGCGTAGGCTGTAGAAAGCTGCACGAGAACATGGCCTCTACTCTCGCCACGAGAAGAAGCCAGATAGTCTATGAGATCATAATTAGTCTTCAGTTCCTGGAGACCTGAGGTCATAAACCAACAGGGAAACTAAATTCCAATGTGTGGCAAGCCCCCCGAGGAGAGTCGGGGTACACAGGTGACTTGATGTTGGGTAGAGCACTGAAGAATGTAGTTAAGCGGCAGAAGGAAACCACTGAAATCCCAGGATTTCTTAAATGCCAAGTAAAGGTTGAAGGGTAGCTCCCCAAAACCTACGTCCATGTCCTGATCCCTGGAATCTGCTGCCCTACTTGGAAAAGGGGTCTTTGCAGATGTCATAGCTAAAGATTTTGAGATGGAGATCATCCTGGACTGTTGGAGTCCTGAGCCTGGTGACAAGTTTCCTTATGAGGCACACAGAGCAGGCGAAAGACACTGAGGCACAAAGGACTTGGGGCCAGAGGCAGAGACTGGAGCCCAGCTGGACACAAACCAGGGAGGCCAGCAACCGCTAGGAGCTGGAGGAGGAGACACACTGAAATCTGTCCTGGGGCGTCTGTGGGAGCTCAGCTCTGCCCACCTCTCCATTTCTGACCTCTGGCCTCTAGAACTTTGAGCTAATCAATTTCTGGTGTTACACACCGTGAAGTGTGTGATCATGTCAGGGCGGGACTACCGACTCGTACAGCTCAGGGTCCCTGGCACTTCTGGGCACCGGGCGGTCTGCGCCCACTCACCAGCTTTTTTCTATGGGCCTTTATCAAGTATTTTCAAGAAAGATCAGGACAGGGAAGGAGACCTGACAGCGTTCTCAGCGGTGCACAGGCACGAAAACCGTCTGCTCCGTGGACCCCACTCTGCTGTGGGACAAAAGCCAAGCCAGGGCAGGGCCAGCCCCCAGGGCCCAGGAAAAGACGCTCTGCTGCAGGGAGAGGAAGAAGGAAAGCCATTTTCCCTGTGAAAGCAAAACAGACACTTTCTAAGACCAATAAAAGCTGAGTTCATTAATTCCCTGCCTACTTGCTCTCCAGAAATTATTGACGGAAGTTCTCCAAGCAGAACAAGTGTGACATCGATGAGCCCAGGATCTACACAGATGGATGAGGAATCTCAGAATTGGCAAAAATGAGTGAACATAAAATTCTATTTTAATCTTTTTCAAAGATAATCAACTGTCTGAAACAAAACAAGTAACAATCTATGGTAGAATTTATAACACATGTAGAACCAAACTACAGGACAGCAAAAGGGCAAAGAGGGCAAAGTGGAGGCGCTCTTTTGTTGACGGTGTGCAGAGGCAGATGGTGGCAAAGTAAAGATGAGTATCGTATACTTGACGACATGCGTGGAGGGGAGGGACTAGCTGTAAGGTAAAATTGAATACACAAAACATTCCATTCATCTGAAAGAAGGCAGAAAAATAGGAACAAAGGAACAAGGTGCAGATGGAATAGAAAACAAACAAGATATGGATTTAAATTCAATCATATAAGTGATTACGGGCAATGCAGACTCTCCATTTGAACAGCAGAGACGGATCGCGGAAAGAAAGCAAGATGCGCCTGCGTGTGTTAGAAAAAGCTTTGTTTTGTTTTAATATAAAGACAGAAAGGTTACAAGTTAAGGGATAGAAAAAGATGCAGCATGGGAACACGAATCAGGAGAAAGACTAAAAGGCAGAACAGGGTCCATTACAAGGAGAAGGCAGAGAGAGAAGTGTTCCAGACTGGTCCATCGGTCAGTTCATTGAGAAGACACGGCAATTCTAATGGCCCCAGCTGACGGGGCTTCAAGATGCATAAACCAAAAGCCAAGAGACCTAAAACGAGAAATGGATGAATCCGCAATGATGGTTGGAGATCTCAACTCCTCCTCTCTCAGTAACCGATTGAAAAAAAAATACACAAAAAATCAGTAAGGCTGTAGAAGATGTGAAAAGCAGTATCTACCAACGAGCCCTAACTGGGCCTTTTTTAGAACACTCCGGCCAACGATATTCTGAAACGCACACAGAACGTTTGCTGAAAGAACATATTCTGAGGCATAAAACAAAGCACAACAAGATTAAAAGGATTTAAATTGTACAAATTGCATTTTCTAACCACAATGTAGTTAGCCAGAAATCAACAACAGAGCAATACTTTAAAAGTCCCCAATATGTGACTATTAAAAAGCACGTGATCCTGAAGTCAAAGAAGAAATATGAGACAAATAAAAATAATTTGAATTAAAAGAAAGGAAAATACAACATTGAAATTTGTGGGATGCTGGTAAAGAAGGGCTTAGAGAGCAATTTATATCATTAACTGCTTATATTAGTAAAGAGGAAAGACATCCGCTGCCTAACTTTCCATCTTACCGAACTGTAAAGAAGAAAAAGAGCAGATTAAATCCAGAGCAGGCAGATGGAAGAAAGTGAAGATGATGCCAGTACACAAAATAGAAACAGAAAAACAATAGAAAAAAAATCAATAAAAACAACAAATTGATAACCACTTAAACAAACCAAATAGGAAAAAAGAAAGAAAGCAAAGTACGAATATTAGAAATGAAGTAGATTGGGTATCAACTAAAGGGATGATAAAAGAAAGTTATTAACAACTGCACTACCATAAAGTGTGTAAGTCAGATGAAGGGCCACAATTCCTCTGTAGACACAAGCTGCCAAAATTCTCCCAAGAACGAGGCAACTTGAATAAGTCTACATCGATTATAGAAATTGAATTTATAGTCATTTGAATTCTTTGGATCCCACAAAGAAAAGCACAGGCCCAGGTGACTTCGTGGACACACATTACCAAACATTTAAGGAAGAAAACACCAATTTACACAATCTCTTCCAGAAGACACTCCCCAGCCCACTTGGTGAGGCCGGTGTGGCTCTGCACCCAAAGCAAGGAAAGTTATTAAGAAGAAAAAATGAACAGACTAATAAACCACATTAGGTACAAAGATTCTTAACAAAATATTAGCAACTTAAATCCAGCTACATACAGAAAGGTCAATATAGCATGTGTAAGTAGGGTTTACCCCAGGGATGCAGGTTGGTTCAGCATTTAAAGATCATTTAACGAAAAACAGGTAAATAAAAATAAAGATGTAATTGGCCATACCAGCAGCGTAAAGAGAGAAAACAGTACCATCAACTCAAATAGCTGGGGAAAGAGCATCTGGCAGAATTCAATACCTAACATCTCGTAGACACTCTTAGAAAGCTAAAAACAGAAGAGAGCCTCCTCGACCTGATGCTAACGTTACACTCAATGTCAAAAAGCTGAATGCTTTCCCCCTGCAGTTGGGAAACAGGGAAGGATTTCTACTCACTGTTTTATCAGCATTGTGCTGAAGGTCCTACTCGGTGCAAAAGCATGGAAAGGCAACAAAAGACATTCACAGACAACATGAGTGACGATGTAGGAAATCCCAAAGAATTTACACATGAAAGCTCCCAGAACAATTAGTGAATTTAACGTGACCCTAAGATACAATGTTAGCGTATCAAAGTTAATTCCACATCTATACTACCAATGAACAATTGAAAAATAAGAAAATTAATTTAAAAGTTCTATTCACAATAATAGCACCAAAACAAAACACAGGACAAAAACACATAGGTATAAATCTGCCAACATACGTGTAGGATCTATATGCCGAAAAGTACAAAACACTGATGTAAAAAAATGAAATAAGACCTAACTAAACGCAGATACACTGAGTTCATGGATTCAAGGACTCAGTATTGTTAAGATCTCCCCCAAACGAGCTGTAGATTCAATGTAATCCCAATCAAGATAGCAGCAGGCATTTCCGGGGGGTAGAAATTCAGACTCTACAGTTTACATGGAAATGTGAAGGACCTGGAACAGCCAGGACAATTCTGAAATTGAGAGCAGAGTTGGAGGACTCCCACTTCCTCACTCCAAGACTTACCTTAACGTGACGGAAACCAAGACCGTGTTATTAATGTACAGACATATATATTAATGGAACAGAACAGAGAGTCAGAAATTGTCTCACACATATACACTCAGTTGATTTTTGACAGCTTTGCAAAGAAAATTCAATTGGGGAAGAGCAGTCTTTTCAGTAGCTGCTGGAACAAATGTACATCAATATGCAACAGAAATAACCCTAACCGTTACCTCACGCTGTGTACAAAGTCACTAGACATGACTCAGAGCCTTGAATACCAGAGTTAACACAATAATACTTCTAGAAGAATATACAGAAGACCTTTTGGACATTGTGTCAGGCAAAGACTTCTTAGATGGGATACAAAAAATACAAACCATAAAAAGGGTAATAAACTTGACTTTATCAAAATTGAAAGTTTTGGCTCTTTGAAAGACTTATGAAAATGAAATGGCCATCTGAAAATTGAAAGATAAAATATCCACAAAATACAATTAAATAAAGGACAAATATCCAGAATTGATGAAAAGAAAAACTCCTTACAATTCGATAATGACATGAATGACCAATCGAAAATGAGCAAAATATTGGAACGGATGCATGACCAAAGAAGACATACAAATGGCAAACAAGTACATTAAAAGATGTTCCTCAGGTCTGGGAATACTTAAAATGCTGAAGGCTAGGGAGGAGCCCAGAAAGCGATGGGGGTTTAGCCAAAGGACAAGGAGCCAGTGTGAGGGCACCGCAGTGACCAGAGTGGGGACAATGGAAGCAATCACACAAGCAACGGTAGTATTAGGGTATAACCCATGGTGTGAAATAAATACCCTCGAGTCAGTACAAATATACATAAACAGTTGAAAACATAAATGAGGGAGATGGAGCTCCTCTTCCTCAGGGTGAAATTCTAATTTATAAAGGAAAGAGAAAAATCACCATTCTGCAAACAATATGCTAATAATTGTTGCAGGCAAGAATCATGAGTAGATGTTAGCTACTGAATGAAAACAATGATGAAAAATGGGATTGTGCCTCGTCTCCAAGGATCTCCCAAGATAGTTACTAATTTGGAATGCATAGTTTCCTTACAGAGGAAGAAGTGACTCCACCATGTAGAGATGGGGTGGATGGCACAGGACCGAGGAATCACGGATCACCGTCATCCATCACTTCTGTCGTATTCTTGCCCCAAATGCATCAACTATTCCTGAGGAAACATCAGAAGGACTCAATTTGAGGGCTCTTCTTTTAAACAACTGACCAGAACTTGTCAAAATTGTTGAAGTCAGGAAGGAGGAACTGTCACAAATTAAATTAAGGGAATCTGACAGCCACATGCCATGTGGTAGGTAGCCAGGACAAGATCCGGGACGAGAGAAGAAAATTAGCGTGAAAACAGGTGAAACGTGACTGGTCTCTGGATCGGTGAGGTCAGAGGCTCATTTCCTGCTCTCCACAGTCACACTACGGTTTTGTAAGATTAGAGGAAACTTGAATGGAAGGCATAGGAGCTGTGAACTATCACAACTTTTATGTGAATCCACAGTTATTTCAAAGTTTTTAAAAATAACAGCTGGTAGGGAAAAATGCCAATTTCATCAGTCATCACGGAAAGGTAAATGAAAACTACAGTGAGATACTTTGCACCTACTAGAATGGGTCAAATTAATGAGACTGACCACAGCAAGTGCTGGCGGAGATGCAGAGGAGGGCCGGGCTTTGTTTTTTCATTTTCTTATTGTGGTGAAACACGCCGAGGTGATTAATATCTGCATCTGTGCAGGTGTTTCCAGATGAGATTAGCGTTTGAACTGATGGAACGAGAACATCGGATGGCATTTCCCCGTGTGGGTGGGCCTCGTCTGATCTGCTGAGGGCCTGGACCGAACAAAAAGGGGGAGGAAGGAGGCGTTCACACCTGTTGTCTTCACACTCAGACTGAAACCACACCACCAGCTTTCCTGGGGCTCCCGCGTGCAGAGGGCAGACTGTGGCAGTTCTCAGCCTTCATCCCTGCCTTAGCCAATTTCTCCTAATAAACACCTTCATGTCTGTATGTCTGTGCTCCGTTGTGCTGGAGACCCCTGACGGTTCGTACACGTAACATGAAATTTGCCCTTAGACGATCACCGCATTCCCAGTGTTGTGAGCCATTTCTACTGCCTGATCCCAGAATATTTTTGTCACCCAGCGGAAATCCTACACCCATTAAACAGTCACTTCCTCTCTCCCCATCTTTCTAAAAGGTACCTGGCGTTTCTTTAATCAGTAGGACACACAGACAGAAATGACTATCATGGAGGAAGAAGTTTTCACATTCACGGAGCCATAGAAACTGGAGGTAGGGCCACGGGGGAAGCCCCATGGTCAGTGAGGAGGCGTGGGCAAGAGCATTTATAGTGGTTTTTGCAGGAAAGGCAAGGCAAGGCTGAAGAGGTTTAGGCTTGGCCGGTTTCACCCTTCAGCGGCCCCCGGGTTATCCAGGTGGTTCCCCTGCTTGTCATCGGCTGAGGGCAGGGGAGTCTGATGAAAGGAGGTGGGTGGGGAAGGCACTCAGGGTGCTTGGTTTGCATGCAAAGGTGTGCTCTCAGGCACGGTGTTTGCTATCTTCAGGAATTAGCTAATTCTGGGGGGGCAATCCTCCTCTGCGTCTCCAAGGTCCCAAGATGTCGAAGCATCCTAAAACACAGAAAATAAAAAGCATGACTAATACACCCCCTCCTCCCAACCCCTGACGACCACTAATCTACTTTCTGTCTCTCTGGATTTGCCTCTTCTGGACATTTCATATAAACGAAACCATGTACTACGTAACCTTTTCTTTTTCTCTTGGCTTCTTCCCTTCAGCACGATGTCTTCAAGGCCCACCATGCGGCAGCACGAATCATACTTCACTCCTTTCTCTGACTGAGTAATAATGTTCTATCGTATGGTTATCCCACACCAGGTTCATCCCGCCACCCATCAGTGGACATTTGGGTTGCTTCCATATTTTGGCAATTGTGCACAATGCCGCTATGAACATTTGTGTACAAGTTTTTTGTTGTTGTTGTTTTGTTTTTTAAGACTTTATTTATTTATTTGACAGAGAGAGGGAGCCAGTGAAAGAGGGAAGACAAACAGGGGGAGTGGGAGAGGAAGAAGCAGGCTCCCAGCAGAGCAGGGAGCCCGATGCGGGGCTTGATCCCAGGACACCGGGATCACGCCCTGAGCCGAAGGCAGATGCTAAACGACTGAGCCACCCAGGCGCCCCTGTGTACAAGTTTTTGCCTGCACGCCTGTGTTCGATTCTTCCGGGGATAGACTCAAGTGTAGAATCGCTGGTCTATGCTCACTCTACATTTAACCTCTTGAGAAGCTGCCAAACTGTCCCTCAGAGTACCCATGTCACCCTTCATTCCCACCAGCAGAGCACGGGCGTTCCAACGTCCGCACGTCTTTGTCAGCACTTACTCTGTTCCACCTTCTGACTATGGCCCACCCAACAGCTGAACTTCCACACGGTGCTGGTGGGACCCAAACAACGATGCAGCCATTTCGGATCATTTGGATCGTGTGGCAGTTTCTCCCAAAATTAAGCACACCTTTACACTGGTTCCAGTGATCTTGTTTCTAGAAATTTACCTGAGAGAGATGAAAAGTGTCTAAACAATGACCGGAATGAGGCTTTGCTCAGAATCGCCAAAACCCGGAAACAACCCAAATGTCCTTTGGCCGATGGCTGGATGAACAAATTGCAGTGTCCTCATTCAACGGGGTACTCAGCGATAAAAAGGAACAAGTGGGTACATGGAACAATGTGGGTGGGTCCTGAAACCATTAGTCCAAGTGCAAAAAGCCAGACACAAAAGGCTAGGTCCTGTATGAGTTCGTTTTTATGACTTTCTGCAAAAAGCAAAACAGGAAGGTCAATTAGATTATCGGTTGCTAGTGGTTTGGTAGGGGGAGGCAACTGACGGCACGGGGCCCAAGGAACTTTCTGGAATGAGAGAAATGTTCTTGATTGTGAAGGTGGTTCCACATTTGTCCAAAGGTATCCAATTTTAAACTTTATTAAAACGGGTACATTTTACTGTAGGTATATTATGGCCTAGGAAGAAAAATGGTTGATTCAATGAGACCCCGTTCTCTATCCCATACTTGAGTCACATCTACTCCCTGCTGTAGTTTGTGGAATATCCCTGCCGGCTGGTGAGGGTCTCTGGGTCTCAAGACATTCAGTACGGGAGGTAAAGGAAGTCCTCACGCGGAGCGCGGGTTTCGGTTTGTTTGTGTTTTACTAGATCTTACCAGCTCCTTCATCTTCTCTAGACCCCTTCCCCTCCCCCCTCTTCCTCTTCCTCGAGCTGAGATGACCACTTTCCTTAAATTTGAACATTAAAACAAAACTAGTTCTTTGAAGATCCCTCCTTCTTGCATTGTTATTGATGAAATACAGAGTATTACTCGTGGAGTTTTCCTTGAAGAAAATACACTATTCCAGATTCCTTACCCAAATAATTTTAAACATGGAAAATTAGTGCAATCATTTTACTTCTCTTAAATGGCAAACATCTACACAGCCACATATGAGTGATTATGGTATAAACTGCTCGGTCACGAGCCAGCAGGGCAAAGTAGAGGACCAACACCGGTCGTATAGCTGGAAAGATAGAACACATCTTACATATGAAATATTCCTGTCTGGCTCAGGGAAATAAAAGGGACACTTTCATCCTTTGATACTGGTGTTCATTAATCCTTCCTCAAGGGGCAAAAAAAGAATCGGTCAAACAAAATAAAGCTAGCTAGTCTCACTTTATTTTCAGAGTTTAGATACTATCTCCCAGGAGGTTAGGCATGAGAGCCTTTTTGAAGAGGAGAAAGGAAAAGTCATCAGGGCCAGAGAGGAAAGACAGGATTATAGGGAGAGGCCTGGAGCAGGCAGCCCTCACACCCTGACGTGCTTCTAGTGCCTTCCATGAGGAGGGAAACCGTGCTATTCCTGGGTTATTTGCTTTCTTTGATAGAAGATAAAGAAATAAAGTAGGAAAATAAAGTCAAGTGAAATAATTAAAAGCCTTTTAAAAAAGTGTAGCCTAAGAGAAGCTATGTCTCACCTCATATGCCCACGTAAACACACACACACACACACACACACACACACACACACACACACAAAGCATTTTCTTCCTTAAACAAAGACACCCAGTCGCTCTCTGCCCTGATCACTTGGGAGGGCCCTGCATCCCAGCTCCCCACGGCTCTGGTGACCTCCATAAAAGAGAAATTTGCCACACACCCAGAGGTGTTTTCCCCACAGGACTTTTTGATGCGTTTTTATATTTGAGACATCATCCGACTTTTAACGCACAAGTTTGATTCCACGTTTATTCCTTAAAACATTTAAGGCCAAACCTATATGCTTATCTAGGTAAGTGTTCAGGAACATAAGTCAAACTTTCAACTAATGAATTTTGAAGTTTTCTGAAGAACATTTTAAAACATTTATATAGTCTTCATTTAAGATCTGCCAGAGCCCCAAAGCATCATGAGGCAGAGAGACCATAATTTCTAATTATAAAGTATTGGGGACGATAAGTTCACATGCCCTTTTCAGGAAAGTTTATGACCAGGCCACAACGGGGCAGGGACTTTATGAGGGGTTGGGGCATGTGTGGTCACCAAAGGCCCCCTGCACATTATTTAGACAGATTAAAGAAAATCGCACTCCCCATGCCTTGGCAGCAACCCCCACCCTTTCTCAAACACCACTAAACATCAAAGTGTGACATGAAGCTTAGTTCCCAGACAGGGATTTCAGTTGCAGAAAATAGAACCTAGACATCGTTATGTTAAGGAAACCTTAAGGGTCATTCACCCAACCCATTTTTTTCACAAGAGGGGAAAGTGAGTCCCACGGAGAGGAAGGGGTGTCACCCCTGATCGTTGACAGAACACAGAACCCTAACTCCTCACCATTTCTAACTCCCGCTGTTTCTGTCCTTCTGCACAGCCTGGTTGCAGTTGGGTTTTAACTGTTTTTTTCTTCCATGATAAAGCAGTGCTTAAATTGCACGTATTTCCATTCTCAAATGGTGTATCTCAAAGCGGAAGCGTAATTGTATACAGCAAGAGGAGAGATGGGTGTATGTAACCTTCCTACTTAATTCCAAGCTAACTTTGGGGGATTCACAAGCACACTGAGAGCAGTCAAATCCTGCATCTTCTCCCTCTTAAATCCCCATCCGTCCCACCCCCACCTCATCTCAGCATTGATGTTCCTTGGTTCCCTGGTTCCAGGGTTCACCGGTTCTGTGGTTCCCTCATTCCATAGTTCCTTGGTTCCCTAGTTCCCTGGTTCACCGGTTCTGTGGTTCCTTGGTTCTGTGGTTCCATGGTTCTACAGTTCCCTGGTTCTGTGGCTCCTTGGTTCTGTGGTTCCCTGGTTCTATGGTTCCATAGTTCCACAGTTCCATGGTTCTGGGGTTCCCTGGTTCTGTGGCTCCTTGGTTCTGTGGTTCCTTAGTTCCGTGGTTCCTTATTTCCCTAGTTCTCTGGTTCCTTGGTTCTGTGGTTCCTTGTTTCTCTGGTTCTGTGGCTCCTTGGTTCTGTGGCTTCTTGGTTCCATGGCTCCTTGGTTCCCTAGTTCTGCAGTTCCCAGGTTCCATATTTCCTTGGTTTCCTGGTTCCTTGGTTCCTTAGTTCCCTGATTCCCCAGTTCCCTGGTTGCCTAGTTCTGTGGTTCCCTGGCTCCTTGGTTCCTTGGTTCTATGGTTTCATAGTTCTGTGGTTCCCTAGTTCTGTGGTTCCCTGGTTCTGTGGTTCCTTGGTTCTATGGTTTCATAGTTCTGTGGTTCCCTAGTTCAATGTTTCCATGGTTCTGCGGTTCCATGGTTCCCTGGTTCCTCAGTTCCTTGGTAGGCTGGCTGGGCTTTAGCAAGAGCTCCTAGTTGTCTGTCCTTTTCCAGGTACTCTCAAAGTAAAAGTTGGTCATCACTTCTTTTCTTAGAACTCTCCTTTGGTTCCCATTGCCTCCACAAGGAAATATAAGCTCAGTAACTTGTCCTATAAGACCCCTGAGAGCCTGGCCTCAACCTTTCCCTGTGGTGCCTCCACGCACCACAGTGAACATTCCTTGTTCATCCAACAGATCTTCCAGTGGGAACTTCCCCACCTTTAGGGCCCCAGCCTGCCTTTCCGGTCCCATCCCATCATGAAAGCAGCCATATAACCCAGCTGGTTGAATAGGGCCCTTGGGCCCCAGGACATATGGAGAAGTCCAGCCAGTCAGGGTTCTGTGCCTGACATGTCTGCCGGATCTAGAGGAGAAAGCTCTATTCAATTAGCATTGCTGTCCCTGGAGGGTATGACCCGGTAGTGCCTGTCATCTTCAGAGCCTCTTGTACCGAGAGAGTGAGCTTCACACATAGAGGGAAACAGAGCTGAAAGATGGAGAAGGAGAAAAGAGACACAACAGCCCTGAAACTGCTGGATCCAGCTAAGCCTGAAGCCAGCCTGAGCCTGAGCTTCTTAAGTGGCGAACCAATAGATTCCTTTTTGTTTTGTTTGGTTAAGCAGGTTTGGGGTGTATTTTTGTAACCTGCAGACAACAGAGTGCTGGCCACTGAGCCCCTGAGCTCCCAGCCACAGGGACCACCCCACTGCAGGGACACCATTGCATTTCACCCTTGGAGGTCATGACACATTTTTGTCTCTTTGTCTGAATGCTCTTCTCTGTCCTCTGATGGTAGGTTTACTCTGCCTTTGCTGATGTCTTTCCCAGCACCCCACACCCACCGGTCTCCATCTCCAAGCTTCTCCACAGTCTGGTTCATACTCTTCCATATCCCTCAAGTGGCTGCATTGTGGAATATCTGTTTAGGGGCTTGTACTCTACTACACTTCTTAGCACTATGTTAATTAATTAATTAAAAGGCTCTGTATTAATAATCTCCTGTCTTCAATTAATTTCTTCCCACAGTACACAGTCTGTGTTCTTACGAGGGTTGAACCAGAGTACCCGGTGAGGGGAGACGTCCACGAAGAGTCCCGTCCTCTTTCCACCCGCCAGTCCACAGCATCTGCTGGTCTCCATTTGAAAGTGTGAACTTTGAAGAGGAGAGGCTGGAGGTGGGGGTGGGGGAGGAGAGGAGAGGGCAGATGTGAATGACAAATTTGAAGATTAAAAACAAACAAACAGGGCGGGCGGGAAGAGCTTAAACTATTTGAGCAAACTTCTATTCAAATTATATTAAACAATGGAAATAAGGTTTCCATTTGGGTAATCAGGACTTGCATATATGTGTTGCATTTCTTGCAGGGGGGCTGGGGGGTAGAAAGCATGCCTTCCTGGTTCATGAATTAAAGTTAAGCTAAATTAAATCCAGCCACTGCTAGAACAACACTGGGTGATCCACGAGTTGCTCCTGGTGGAGGAGGACGGGGAGGCAGGCTTGCGGGGGACCCAGCACCACCAGGCACATGAAGGCCTGTCAGTGCAATAGAATGGGAGAAGGGAGCTAGCTTTCACAGTCTGGGTTCCTAGGTCACTAGGTAGGGTTTCACTTCTGGCCCCAGCCCTCTGTGGGCCATTGGGTCTCCTACCCTGAGGGATCAGCAGGGAACCGTTACCCGCCAGAGCTGCAGAGACGGAGGCGGGCATAGGGCAACCCGCCACCAAGCCCCCCTGGGGCCCTGCAAGGTGCGCAGGAAGAGGGCCGAGCTGCCTCCTGCTCTCTGCACTTGCATTCAGCTTCTAAACAATGATCTCCAGCGGTTTCCAACTGAAAATGACGGCTTGCACATATGCATTTATTTCTGCTCTCTCCCTTAAATTCATCTAAATTGGGCTAAAAGAACACAAAAGGCAAAAACCCAGATCTCAGAGGAAACAGGGGAGAAGTCCACAGCAAGCATGCTTGGGCAGGTGGAAGGAGGGTGGAGGATTGGCATGTGACTCAGTGGACAGTGGAGGACCGGGGGCCAGAGTGCAGGTCGGGGGCATGGCCCTGACAGCAAGCTGGCTGAGTCCTATGCAGAAGTACCCCCACCTCTCCGCCAACGTCAAGAGCAGATGCATGCCTCATCCCCTCCCCCATCACAAAGAGGCCAGGTGCAAGCCTGGAAGGAGCTGGATGTTACCTTGGAGAATTTGAGCCAGAGAGGGTTCAGATGGGGGTGCCAGGCAGTGCTGAGAGAGGAGGAAATGGGAAAGCCCGTACTGTGTGGAAATCCACATTCTGAACGGTGAGTGCTCCTTGTGGGCCATTTTCCTCCCTGGGTGCCAGGACCCCGGAGGCCAGGCTGACGCTCCAGGGCAGATGTGCAAGAGTTCCTCTCTGGAGATAGTGCCAGTCACAAGAAAACCCTGGCAAATACCGGGGTCCCCCCAAATATGACTGGGCCCCAGCTGATCATCCTAAAGTAAGTCTACAAGTGACAACAGGTCCCTTCGCCAGCGTGCACACACGCACACACAACTACACATGTCTTACCGACACACACACACATCCATACTATTGGCACACACATGCACAACCGTGCGTGCACACACACACATATACACACAGAGAGCTGCCAATCAACTCTTCAGTGTCAAACTCTTGAATCTGGGCTTGGCCGTGTGATTTGCATTAGCTCAGGGGAGATCAGCAAACTCCATACAGGCAAAGGCTTGAGAGTACTGTGGTCAGAGTCCTGAGCCCACTGTGAGAATGAGCGGAAGCCGGCCAGCTGGAGAAGCCACACGGAGGAGGGCTGAGATGTGCTGGCTCGCTCACAGCCTCCCGACCAGATCTGTTACTGAGACCATCTCAGGCTGGAGCCCCGAGGGTACTGCTGGCACGGGAGCGACACCAGGCAGGACTGACAAAAACCCACCCGGCTGAACACAGCACAATCTACCACCCTCTTTGACTGGGAGGAAAGGAAACGGGTGCTGTTTTACACTGTGGTTTGTAATGTGACAACAGAAATGAGACCAACTTGCAACCTTCGAGAGAGTCAACCGTGTGGCTGTCCCAGGGCAGACAGTTTCAGGTAGGCTCGTGCATGAGTCCATATGTGGGGAGGAGCTGCCAGAAGCCTGAGTGACAGGGGAGGAGTAAGCCCAAGCCCCAGGACAGGAGGTCAGAGCAGTGACAGGGCATTATCACTGCCAGTCTGGACAGCCTTCCAGAACATGGTCAAGACAACTTTTACAAAAAGTGAAATGAGCCCTTTTGGGGTTCCGAGAACGGGAGAACCAGATCTGATTGCATCCGCATGGCACCATTTAACTCGTCCGGTGTCTGTGCTGGATTTCCTGGGACTGGCTGCCAAGTCCAGAGGCCAGTGATTTGGTAGGAATCCCTCCTGTTAGTTAGCGCGGACGAGGTTTGCGGAACGGTGATGTAATCCTGCCGTTTCGCCCTCATTTATTATCTGGAGTCCATCTGCAGAGCAAGACATTTCCTCAACTCTCCTCCAACTTTGATGTATAATTTGGAAGGGAAGGCTGGTTGTGTGCTTGCCTCTTTCCCTTTACTTACCAGTTTTCAGAATCATGACTCAATTTCCCATCATCAGCCTAAGATGACCAGGAAGTTTTTTATTCGATTAACATTAGATACTCACGGATTTTTACCATCTGATGTGTTTCCATCCACTTCTGTTCCACATCCAGTTCTGTTCTGATCGACGTTTCCCTGGCACCGCCTCTACCGGTGGAGGCAGGCTGCAGGGCGTTCTCCCGTCCTGCTATGACTCAGCAGTGCCTGGCCAGTTCCTTGCTTCGAGGCAAGGAAGATGCTCCAGGCTTATCTCTGCACGTTTTCCCTGGACCTGAAGGTGGCCATTTCTTCCAGAAGAGAACGCAGTCTGAACACTTGTGGTGCTCCTTGCCACGGGATCGATCAAAGTTTCTAGGTCTTTCTAGGGGTCAGGGCCAGGAAATACACTGCTTAAGAGAAAATACATCACGGGTTTATACTGATTTTCCCAACAAATTTAGAATGACACTCTCTTGCTTTCTTTCCTTTCATATTTGTATCTCTTTTCTTCTGGGCTAGAAATCTTGATTCCCAAAGACAGAAACATAGTAACTGACTTGGGTTAGCACACAGTTTCAGAATGACAATAGCAATATTGTTACTAGAAACATGAATGTTGAGAAGGGTTGAAGTCTTTTTTTTTTTTTTTTTTGCAGCTCCTTTGCCTTTGCAGTGAGTCAAATTACAGTGTTTATGACTCTCTTCAGTGATTCCTGTGTACTGGGGAAGCCACGGAGGTGATACGAAATTAGGTATGTTGTCTCATTCTGCTTTTGACTTTTGGGTTTTTTTTTTCATTTTGATTGAGTTTTTAAATAATTACGTAAAACTTTTGTATGACTCCAAAGTCAAATCTACAAAACAAAGTTTATGCAGAAGAGCCTGGCTTGCGTCCCAGACCCCTGCACCCTGTGCTTTCTCTCCCATTGTATTTATGCCGTGGTTGCTCTTCCCACTGTTGTTTTTACTGAAATTTGGTATATATTCCAAGTCAAAAGAATCGTAATATGAGTTTGTTGCAAGAACAACTTTGATTTGACCTTAAAGCATCAAAGTGTGTCAAAGGCCGGTGTTAGTCCACGTTGCAAGCGAACTCCAGTGATGTCAGGAAGCAGCCCATCTTGGGGAGAGCCCTGCTGTGCACCTTCTAGCCCCCAGTCCGGAGGCGGGGTCTCAGGCAGGGTTCCTTTGCAGAGAACAGCCCACGCTGGCAGCTCCACCCAGGAAGCTACTTATTAGAGGACGTGATAAAGTTGCCGTGAGCTGAGTAAACGGGCTCCAGGCAGAGCTGACGTCCAGATCACACAGCAGCACTCGGGCTGGGGCCTCACTGCACCAGGAACACCGTGGTTCCAGAAGCGCCCTGGAATCAAGGAGCTGCTGCCGTGCCTACTCCTGAAAACTGATGCTCATGCCCGAACTCTACAGACATCCAGGGACCACACACTGTGTCCCGAGCAAAACCAAACACATCCCCCCACCCCCAACTAAAGGACAGGGCAGAGTGGTTGGCCCTCTCTCCCCTACACATCCCGTGAGAGCGTTCTTACACACCGGCTGCCACAGTCTGAGAAAGGTCATCCTGGCTTCCATGCCCTGCAATTCCAGAAGGAACAGAAGAAAGACGTGGGCGCCCACCCACCCCATTCATGGAGAGGAACTGTTTTGGTAACATTAGACGTGAAATGGTAGAACCATTGCCAAGAAGGCTTGTCATATGCCCTCCTGAGCAATTTTTCAGGGGGAAATGTTAAAGGGGATTTTTTAAAGGAGACTCTTGTCTGTCTGGGATGTGTGGCTTAAATGTTAGATTTTGTCCGTTTGCCTCTGCCCTGCCAGTGTTATTGCTGTAATTTGGGCAAATGACCGGTTTTCAGACCTGACTTCCAGAAAGTGTTCTGCTGCCCATCATCAGGAGAGACAGAGATGGGGGGGTGGGGGGGAGCCTCCCTAAATGCCCTCCACTTCGGGGAGAGAGTGTCACTGCACGCATTTAAGCTGGGCCAAGGCGGGAGTCTGGGTCTTCGAAGTCCCCATGCTAAAGGACACACGGAGCTGGTGAAAGAGCAGTAAATCGCTGCTGTCCCGCCCCGAGCCAGACACAGGGTCCAAGACGTGTCTGGGAGGGAGCAGGCCCTCCGGACGCGGGAAGCCCAGGAAAGGCTGTGCCCCAGGCCGGCAGGACGGCTGGGAAGCAGGCTTCCCTGGCTGTCTCCATCGTTCTTTACATTTATTTTCGAAGTCTGGAGGAGGATATAGAAAGCCGGATAAACCTCGAGCCTTCTCAGAGTAGGGGAAGGGGGCGGCCGGGCGGGGTGGGGCTGGGCGCGGTGACTTGGCAGGGCCCTTTAGTCATAGGATCCTGAAGCCCGAGGGTCAGTTAGAAACTGCAAACAGCGCTGTTACGTGGCCACCGCCGTGTGAGGGCCTGCTCCTCCCAGACCTCTGCTCCGCTCACTGCTGGGGGGATGTCCCCGTTGAGCGGCCAGGGCCCGCGCATCGCCGCCCGCGGGTTTCCTAACGCGGTGGTCGCGGCCCGCCTGGCCGCCGAGGAGCAGCGGAGGCCGAGCGCTCCGCCGGCCCCGAGTTCAACTTCAATAAAAGGGCCCACCCGCCCTTGATCACGCGGCTTGCCTGACAGCCGGGCTCAGGCCCGGACCTAATTGAGCCCGGGTCACCTGGGAATAGGTTCAAAGGCATCAAAGCCGTAAACCACCTCCAGGCCCCGAGCCAGAGCAGCCTGGCGAACAAAGAGCCCCCCCCCCCAACCACTTCAAACGCGCCCGCGCTCGGCGTCCAGATGGCGCGGGGCCGGGGTCCGCGGTGTCGCCCTCCGAGGCCAGGCCCAGAGCTCCCGCCGCCCCGCACCCTCCTGCCTGCAGGCGCCCAGCTCTCCAGACTGCCCTCCGGGCCACTGCCCACTGGCGACGCGGAGGGGGAGCGCAGAGGCTGGGGCCCCGCACCGGGGGTCTGGCGGTCGTCCCCGCCCGGTACCCGGCATCCCAGGCAGGGCCGAGCAGGTGGGCGTAGTGGGCACCGGCGCTCCCGCAGAGGCTCGCTGTGGCGCTCAAGTTTGAAAGCACTTAGAAGGAAGGTCTGCAAAGGGCGTCGGGGCCGGGATCCCCAGAAAGCTGGGGGTGAGAAAGGCCACCCAACACGAAGCCTGGGCAGAGCCGGCGCGTGTGCACTGATCCCCGCGGCGCGTGCGTGGGCAGCGGCGTCTCGGAGGGCACCCGAGTGTCCGCACGCCTGTGGTCCGTGCGCTGGGACCCCTGCCCGAATGCGTTTTCCACCCCACACTGAGTGTGCGGGCCGCAGCGCGGACTCGCGGCGCTCCCGGGGGGCAGCCAAGGAACACACAGGCCGAAGCACGCCCGGGGCTCCCCGCCTCGTCCTCACCTCCTGGAAGCGCATCTAGGGTAGGACTAGGCTCCCGCGCCCCTCGCGCCCCTCGCGCCCCTCGCGCCCCTCGCGCCCCTCGCGCCCAGCGAGATCCTGCAGCCTGGCGGGGCCCGATCTCCAAGTTAAGGAGCAGACAAAGCAGGTCGGCAATGCCCACGGCGCCGGGCGATCGGAGAGTGGTCAGATCCCCGGGTGAGGGCGCGGGCGGCGCGCGAGGGCCCGGCCTCCGGGGTGCCCGCCGCGGCCGGGGCCGAAGGGGGAGGCAAAACTGAAAGTGCCGCGCCGGGGGGCGGGGGCGGCCGGCGAAGGCCCCAGAACTCGTCCTGCCCCCGGCCGCCGCGGCCAATCAGCGCGCCGCCCTCGCTCCTGACAACTATTTAGCAACCCAGCCCGGCTAGAGTTTCCAAAAAAGTTAGAATAACTTCCTCTCCCGGAGACCTCGGTTTTGCACAAGCCGGCCTTGAAATCAGAGCCTTTCGAGAAACTCGGAGAGCGTGTGCTCGGCGTCCGCGGGCTTGGCCAGCGGCGCGCGCTCGGCGCCCGGCGCCCCCAGCCCCAAGCGCGCCGGGCGGGCGCCATGGAGGAGGGCTCCAGCTCGCCCGTGTCCCCCGTGGACAGTCTGGGCACCAGCGAGGAGGAGCTCGAGAGGCAGCCCAAGCGCTTTGGCCGGAAGCGGCGCTACAGCAAGAAGTCGAGCGAAGATGGCAGCCCGACCCCGGGCAAGCGCGGCAAGAAGGGCAGCCCGAGCGCGCAGTCCTTCGAAGAGCTGCAGAGCCAGCGTATCCTGGCCAACGTGCGCGAGCGCCAGCGCACCCAGTCGCTCAACGAGGCCTTCGCGGCGCTGCGCAAGATCATCCCCACGCTGCCCTCGGACAAGCTCAGCAAGATCCAGACGCTCAAGCTGGCCGCCAGGTACATAGACTTCCTCTACCAGGTCCTGCAGAGCGACGAGATGGACAATAAGATGACCAGCTGCAGCTACGTGGCCCACGAGCGCCTCAGCTACGCCTTCTCCGTGTGGCGCATGGAGGGCGCGTGGTCCATGTCCGCCTCCCACTAGCGCCGCGCCACCCACGTCCGGACCCGCGCGCCAGGGTAGGTGCTGCGCGCGCGACCGTCGCCCGCCGCAGCGGGGGGCGCGCGGCCCGGCCCGCGCATCCCTCCTCGTGGAGGCCCTGCGGGCCGCGGCGGCGTGGTTGGGGTGCGTTTTTCCTCGCAGCAGCAGAAGGGGGTCGGTTGGGAAGCTCCCATGTCCCAGGGGCACCCATGGGGCCTTTTGCAAGCTTCCCTGCTGGGTGTCAGTCGGGAGCGGGGGACCGGTGGCAGCCAGCCGTACTTTCCATCCTTGCTGCTGCAGTGGGCGCCGGTGGGTGACTGTCGGGAAGGCGGGCATCGGAAGAACGGCCGGCAGCCCGCAGGGGCAGAGAGATGGAAAGCCACTGCCCTTTGCGTCCTCCGGAGCCAAGGCCTCCCGGGAGGCTGCCCGAGCCGGGTTGCGCCTGGCTGCAACTTTACCCTCTTCCCGGGAAGCGGCAGAGCGCGTTCGTCGTGAGGACGCTCAGTTTTCGCGGACGGCTCAAACAGGGCCTCCCGGCCCGCGCTTCAGAACCTCAGCCGTCGGCGCCCTGGCGGGCCCGGTGGGCGCACAGGAGCGGGCCAGCGGCCAGCTTTGCCTTGGGGAGGGCGGGAGGACACTGTCCTGCGCTGGTGACTCCGGGGCCACTGCAGCGGGAGAGCCTGGGTCGGCCCTGCGCCGGGAGCGCGGGATACAGGGCCGGGGCTGAGGCGTGGAGACCAAGGCGCCTAGGCCGGGAGCACACCCTGGGACTCCGCAACCCCCTGCCCGCAGGCAGGTGGACGGATCTCGGAGCTGGGAGCTAGTTCCAGCCTTGAACCTGGAGTCTGGGAGGGGGCTCAGCCAGCGCTGCCTCCCGGCGCCTGGCCCCGCAGGAGAGCGCGAGGGGTCCAGGCTGGGAAACAGGTTTGCTGGAAGGGGAGGCAGTGCGGGCCCGTCTCCCTGCACGGGAGAAGGCGAAGGGGACACAGCTGCTGAGAGCATTTGGAAACTCTGGTTTGCTCTGGAAGAGCGCTGAGGGCGCCCTGCACCAGCTCCCTTTCACCGACACCTTGGAAGTCCGTCTAGACAAACTCTAACTCCCGAGGTGCCTTCCATTCCAGAAGGCTTTGTGGGGCTGGTGGGCATCTCCCTTCCAAGGGCTCTCCAGGGCAATGGGAAGGTGCGAGATATGTTGGGGGGGGGGTGGTGGTACAGATCCTTACTGCTTAGTATGCTTTAGTTTCTTGCTCATCTTGCGATGTTTTTATAAGTCTACTTCACACAGAAGGAATTTAGATGAATCCAGAGCGTGCCCCCGCCCGCTCTCCCAAACATATCTACTTCTTTTTTATGCGGTTCTGTAATATCTGCCAATGTTTTTGCTGTGGTCACAAAAGGCTGATCTAGCACAGGTGAATTTCTTTTTTAAGTTTTTATTTCTGTGCCACTGAAAAGGCTTTTGATGAAATTGCCCCCCTTAAGATAATGATTGTTTTATAGGGTTTTAAGAAAGAATTTTTAGCAGCAATAACTTTTGGGAATCTTCTCCTATCTTTGTCACAAACAGATGGAAAGTATCTCAATCACATATTTCTCTAGGAAAGAAAGTTTGGATTGGCTGAGTAGTAAAATGCTACAGGGGGATAATACATTAATTCTGGGTTTTGCTGCCTAAATTATGAGCTTCCATTAGTTAATTCCATTTACCCTTTATACCATCCATAGTTTACAGCACATCTGAAGTAAGGACAAACAGATGAGGAATGTCATCTTTGTAAAACATACATGTATAACTTTGTTTAAGGAAAATGTCAACAGCATTATCATTAAGACTTCCCTCCAGAAAATTATTGAAAACAAATACCAGGAGATATAACCTTAATGCAGAATTTAGTAGGACCATTTAAAATTCATTTTAAAATAATTGCATTCCTCGAACTTAGAGAATCAGACATAGATCACAAGTAAAGATCATATAAAAATAAAAGGCGATAGTTTATTTATTATAAGTGTTGAGAATTTTTTGGGAAAAATCCTTACAATATAACAGATAACACATTTGGCTGGAGAACAACCGATCTCTATGGGGGCCTATTTATTTTTATTTTGACATACTTGAATATAACTAATTCCAGTAAGCCAGTTTCTTTAGGTAGATAGATAACGGTTCTCTGCGAGAAGAGAAGGGAAATGCGGACGTTTTTGATGCACCAATATTTCTGGACACACCTTGCTTTTACTTATCAGGCATGTTGGGCAAACATTTTTTTTTCTTTTGCTTGTTTGTTTTTATCACATTACTCTCTGTGAATATAAATACAGTCATGATTGGTTTGACTTCCTGAAAATGTTGCTAAGTTGTTACTTGTAATATTTTTAAGAAATGTTAGTTATATGTATCCGCAAAGAATTTCTAGAACTTTCAGTAAATTGTGGGTGATTTTCATGTCTCAATCGGAGATGTTTGCACATATATGAAAAAAGCTGTACGCAGATGACCAGCCACCACAGAAAGCCTGAATCGTCCCTTGATAGAAAGGGGAGCACAGGAAATGGTCTTCAGCTGGTGCTAATATTTATCCTGACTTTCTTCTTTGGTCTGGTATTTAAACATACAAATATACAATAAATCAGGCGTCTTTGGACAGTCAGCTGGGTTCATCTAATTGGAAAAATCTCAAGAGAAGTTTTTAGTCTTGTTAAACGCCGAAGCTTTAGGAACAGACAGGGTCAGGGGCACCTGGCTTGGGGGAAAGGGACGATTATCAGACATTTTTCCTATTCTCTGCTTTGTCATTAAAGAAAACATCTTCCCTGACTCCTGCAATAGGCACAGATTTTCAGTAGGGTGTTTTTTTTTTTTTTTTTTTTCCTTGAGAATTTTTAGTTTGGAGCTTTGGAGAACAGAGTATGAGCCTCTCACTTCCTAAAGTGTGTAAGCCCGTTCCTCCCTCCTGAACGCTTTCTTGAAGGCGTTTGTTAACTGCTATATTGGGAATGCTAGCTGGTCTCCAAAGCAAATTGATTCCCATTCGGAATGTCCATGCAGGATTCCAGGAGAGATTTTGATTGATCAGAAGAAGAGGAATGAAAGACTGAGCTACCTGAAATACAAGTACTGTTTTGTTCTAAAATACCTGCCGATAGGATCCAATAGAGGGAGCTGACCTCTGTGATGTGGGTATATTGTTCTTTAAGTGCCTGTGGTTATTCTTTCAACCTTGCATGAAGAAGTCTTGCTACGCATCTGGCCCGCGCAGGGGCTGGAGGGATGGGACTTTGAGAGTGGCTGTTTGAGGTCATTTGAAATATAGTACTTTATTGAGGTTTTCTGAAGACTGTACTATTTTCAGACAAGTCTTGAGCCTGAAAGAATTGAGTTTCCATCATCCTTGCTTCACTATATCCTGGATGGACAGCTCAGATGCCAGATTCCTCTTGCCTCGCAAAAAAGACCATAAAGTAAACTCTTTCTGAGCAGAGCACTGTAACTCATAACTTTAGTTTAAATCTGGGCTTTAAAAAAAACAAATATTTTAATAAGGCAATTTTAAAGGCTGAACTTTTATGACAGTTTTTAAGCTTAGTATTTATATTAATCTATTCTCACTGGTGTCTTTAAAAACTCTGTGAATGCGTGCTGGAATGTCTGTTTATGTTTGTGTCTTTTCCTGGGAAAGGATAAATGTGCTGCAAAAAGCAAACCAAATGCAAAGTTCTCCGCCAGCAAAGAGTTCACGAGTGAGGCAATAAAACTCAAAGAAGAGGTGAATCCGTTACTGTAGCCAAGAAGCAGCCATAAAGGAGAAGCGGAATCTAAGAGAAACAGACAGGATGCGTTCAAAAGTAAAGCCAAGATAGAATGCTATAATCAGAAACTGTTTAAAAAGATACTCTGCATGGTCACCTGAGTCTACACGTGTGAGAAAATTGTACAGAATGAAACACCCACCCACACACACAGGACACTTAAAACGGGTGAAATCCGAGTAAGTTCTGGAGATTGTATCAGTGTTAATTTCCCAGTTGTGACTGTGCATTACAGTTTTGCAAGATGTTACCAGTGGGGGAAACTGAGTAAAGAGTATAAGAGACTCTCTGTGCATGATTTCTTACAACTTCCTATGAATCAACAGTTATCTCAAAATAAAAAGGAAAGATATGCCACGAGAATTTAAACTTTTTTCTATATTCAAACAAGCAAATTACATAAGGAATTATTATGCCTCATCTCAGAGTAATAAACTAAAAATGTGGTTTGAGCCCAAATCCACTTTTTTTTCCTGATATCATTTGCATTTTGCACTTCTTTTCAAAATATGAGGAATCTCAAAATATTTCCACTATATAATTAAAGGTGGTTCCTTCTTATGCTTAAACAGAGTAGAATCCCAGAAATCTGAGAGAAGAAATACCTATTAATACATTTTTTCCTATACTAAGAAACAAAATATTTTTCAAAGAAATTTTAAGAAATATTTACCTGAAACTGACCCAACACTTGCTTTTAAGATACTAAACCTACACTGACATGTATGAAACACACACACAATTCTAAAACCCACGGTTTGTAAAAATTATTCACCAAGAGGTGTAGAGATTAAAGTTTTAGTATTTAGAACCATACATGCGCGGGGGGGGGGGATATCGAGAGATCAAGATCAAACCCTAAACTCAGTCATGGTTATTTGAAAGTAATATTTGTTTGTCCTGGGAATGTCTTTTGTGTTTGGTTCAGTAGTAAACCTTTGAATGCAATTTAGTTATATTAAATGTGCCTTAATTTAATGTTTGTTTTGGAATGGGATACAGTGACATTAACGATGTGATTTTCATGGTGATGTCAACTAGGTCACAATGGGATTTGTCTTCAGTGATTACTAATGGTGGTCGTGCTCAAGGAGACTTGAGTCAGGAACTGGAAAAGCCAGCATGTAACCTTATTCCAACCTGAGAGAAATTTTTAGTGGTTAATTGAAAATAGAGTCATTTTGAACCAAAACAGTGTTTTACATGCTTCACATGTCTGCATTGTTTTTCCTACAGCTCGATTGTTCAGAATAACATGAGCCTGTGATTATGTGTAAGAAATCGGTGGTTGAGAGAGCTCCGTGCGCGGGGTCTGTGGATCTGTTGTTTAGCACCCGTTTCCCATCCCCGCACGCTTTCCTCTGTTACTTGACCAGAGGAAAATTCAGATGGCCCAGCTGTAGTGCTGTAACTTGACTTCTCAAATCCCAAGATCCATACGTTTAAAATTGGCAGACCCCCCCCCCCTTTGTGTAGGTCACAATTTCCCCATCAGTTAAATGAAGGATAACCCAGAGAGCTTTCAGTTATCGAAGTCAGCTCTTCTGGAAAATACTTTTCCTGTTTAGCTCACACCCAGGCTTTTAAAAATGTAGTCCTCTGCATCTTTTGGGGGAGAATTGCAAATTTCGTTATGCTGTCAGGCATTAGATTCATATTTCCTACTGTTTCCTTCTGACAGAGAGAGTGCACATTTGTTTTTCTGAACGTGCAGATCTGGTGTGTGACTGGCAGGAAAGATTTGGGCAGAAGCTTTGCTTTTCATTAACCCTTTGACGGTGACCAAACATTAAATCCCAGCCCCGTAGCAGAGGATTGTGGTGTGGTCGCGGCCAAAGCCTTTCCAGAGCATCAGGCCGCTGAGCACAGGACCACCTAGGGCAGGGTTTTAGCTTTTTGCTTCGAGAGGGGAGGAATAGGGATCCTTTCTCTGACTCCCCCTTGGAGAAAAAAAAAAGTCCACACTTTTGTTGTTAATGCTGCTTTTCTACCGCTATACAAATAAAATGGCACGCGAAATTTTCCGCTAAATTCTCTGAGTGTGTCCCTCTTCTTAAGAGATTCAGGGTTTTTTTTTTTTTGTTTTTTTGTTTTTTTGTTTTTTTGCCTGCTTCAGAGGCAAGTGGGGTTCCAGAAGGGACAGCTTGTAAAATAAACAAACTCCCTAAAAGAAAACACAGGCCAATAGTTTATAGTCTCTGACTCTATCTACCGCCACGGTGGATTTCTTTGTGTGTTCCACTTTGATTTAACATTCTGGAAGTCAAAATGCAAGCAGGCAGCGTCTTCCTTCAATCAAGAGCTCTAGAAATAAAGATTGAGTTGCTATTTCCTTTCCTTAATCTCAGTTCTTAAAGTAGATTTGGCTCTCAGGGAGCGCAGAGGGATCAGAAGTCAAAAGCCATTTGCCTTGTTTGACTTTTTGGACCTGGGGGTGCAAAGTGCCTGTTCGCTAGAGGTCTGGCTCAGTGAAGGGCTGGAAGGCAAGCTAGCCTTCAGGGTCAGCAAGATCTCTACCGACTTCCAGAAAGCTGTGTGAGCTGAACACCCCGCTCTTCACGAGACCTCCTTGATAAATATAGTGAGGTGCTTCTCGTTGCTTTGGAAAATGCCTGGATTATTGCGAATTGGAAAGGGAAGGAGGTTGGGAGAGACGCTTTTCCTTCTCCAGTTGAGACCTGTCTCTTTCATGGGATCGAGTTGCACAGATGAACAGTATCTTCACTGAAGATTGATTTTCCCTCATTTAAACCATTCCAAATCGCGTGCTACGTATATGTTGGTTCCTAACTCATCAAAATTGATTCTCCTCTCTTTCGTGATGTCTGTGTGCAGGGGTGGGGGCCTGAGAGAGAAAGATTTGATCTTTTGCACATTTTTTCTGCCTGGTGAGCATTTTTCCTGCAGCCATGCCCTCTGCCACCCGCCCCTACGCCCTGCGTTCCCTCTTGTGCTCTCTAGCTGAGAGATCACCTGTACTATTACCATTATTAGCTGAGGCCCAGGTAGGTTTCCATTTATAATAAGGAATAAAAGATGAACAAAAAGCCCATCATCAGGTTCTGACAAGAGCACAAACACGCCCAGGGAATAAACACACTGTCTCAGGGTTCTCCGGGTGGAGGGGTTCCCAGGGTTCCGGAAGCACCCAGGCCCCCCCACCCCCCACCTCTGCTGGGCAACTCCGTTTCCTTAGCTGCCCATCGTTCCTACTTTCTAAGAAAGTTGTTGCCTTGATGCTAGAACCGAAGGGTCCCAAACAGACCCTGTACCCCAGGGAATCTGCTGTATCCTGTTTGTGTTGTTGTCTCTCGTGAAACACGAGTGGCTCTGGCCACCCAGAGCCGCAGGGGTGGGGACCGCACGCTGAGCCCCGGGCGCACGCTGGCGTTCTGTGGCATTCCGCCGGCCGAGGCCGGTCTCGTGGCGCCGCTGAGGTGTGAGGAGGGCCACACAGCGAAGCATTTTAGGGACAGGAAGACCTTGAGGCGATTTTGTTGGATGTTAAAGTGTGGCCAATTCCCAGAGTCTCGCTTGGACTGCTTTTTGAGGCTAGAGGGAGTATCTTTTAATTAAACACCACACGGCAGGTGAGGACTGTGATCTAATTATCGGCTCCTCTCAAATATTGCTGTTATGCTTTATTTGTTTTTGTTTTATGACATCTCAAAACCGAACAATTTCCTATAATCTCATTGTTGAGCAGTTTAACCTCCTGGGTCTCCAAAGACTCCATAAACATCAGTCTAGCAGCCTGTGGTTTGTAACACGGACAAGGGAACTTCTTCAGCAGGGACCACAAAACGCTACACGAGGGCGTGAGCAGGAGGTGGGCTGTGTGGAGACTCCTGCAAGGAACGGGGCAACGGGGGGGCTCGGGGCCCCTTAGTAAGAAGACAGAAGGATCCAGGCTTGGAGCCGGATCTCCCTCTGCTGCCTGCTGCACGTGGACCCTCCTTCCCGCAAGGCCCTCAGCAACGGAGAAGAAGATGCTTTCTCAGAATACACACACTGCCTGCCTTCCCAGAGAAATGACCCTTCATAAAAACCCAACAAGCCCACCTCAGTTCTTTGGCCTCAACGCCCCAGGCAGGAGGCCACCGGGGCCAAAGCAGAGTCCCTGAGAGGTGGTCAGGGGTGGACACCTGCTCCAGACCAGGGTGGGGACCCTCGGATCGGCCTGGGTTGGCTCTGCTGTCCTGGGCTGCCCGGTTCCCCCGGGTGACTTGGAGGACCCTCCCATGACAGAGGAGGGAAGCAAGAGGAAGGACCATGCAGACTGTCTGCAGAGAGCTGTGCATTGGCCTCAGGCTTCCCGGGCATCCGGGCTGGGCGGCCGGGGAGCTGCTTGCGGGTCCACCCTGCAGGTCGCGGGGACGAACGTCCCAGCGTGAGCCCAGCGGGGCTCAGCGTGTTTGCCGGGCTTATGCAAGCAAGCAGGAACTCAGCATTTATGTCCTTCTCCTGGATTTCATGCTGTAGAGATTTCCCTACAGCCAAATTCTACATGAAAAGCCCCTGCTCATCTGGAGACAGCCCCCAGAAGAGAATCTCAGCCTCCCACCTCCACGGTTCGCAAGGCACACAGAACCAGCCTGGCTGTGCTGGGAGCAGCCACGCCACCACATCGTCCCTCTCACAGGGCATCGTCATTGGCAGGCGCAGAACTCGGGGTGGTGATAGCACGGTACTTTCCCAGATGACAAACTCCATCCTCCCGGCGCCTTCCGCAGACGTGTGTCCCCGTGCAGATCCTCTGAGCCAATGTCTTGGGCAGCAGCTTGTAGCGAACAGCTTTGGAAAGATACAGCAAGTATCATTTTATATTAATTACATAATTTCACTTTTTCTGAGCAGCACAAGGGGAAGGGAGGGTGAGCAGAGCAAGAGTGGGACTGGCGTGCGTTTCTGGCTCCCTGTGCACACCCGTGTTTTCTCCTGCCTCATTCTGCACATGGGGAGCAATGCTCCCTGCATTCCGAGGGCTTTTTGATGCCCGGGACGACTTGTAACCAACGTGACTCTCCACAATGGATTTTGCAATTTATTGAAGTCACTGTTTCCAGAATAAATCATATGGAGTTCTTTCCCTTAGTAAACTTCTACATGGCGTTTTTCTATTTTGGGAAATTAGACAGAAACCAAAGCCTGTTGTCTTTGTAGGAACAGGCTCGGCTGCCAAGTTAAGTTGTGGGGCAAAGTCTTTGTCTTGTGTCCAGGGGTCAACAGGACTTTCCTGAGGTTGAACTTGGGGTGGAGAGCTGTCCTGCTCTCAGCCCATGGTCGTGTGTGGCTTAGGCAAGTCATAGCCTCTCTGGGACTCAGTTTCCCTCTACGCAAAGCGATGGAGTGGGTTTCTGATAACTGGCAGCTGTCCGTCTTCCAGGAGTCAGTGTGACTCAGTCACTCCCCGCCAGCTGTACCCCCTAAAAGAATGTTTAGGGCAGCACTCCTCACAACAGCCACAAGGTGAAAACGATCTGAATGTGTGCCCGCTGAGGGACAAGGAAAGTGTGGGCTAGCCCTGCAGGGGAGCGCTGTTCAGCCGGAAAGAGTGAAGATCGGACTCTGGCCACAACAGGGAGGAACCTTGCAAACATGCGGCTAAGTCAAAGAGTCAGACACGAGAGACCAAATATTGTGTGAGTCCATCTACACAAAGAATCCAGAGGAGGCAAAAGTGAATTCGTGGCTGCCAGGGCCTGGAGGAGGGGAATTGGGACACGATTGCATCATGGGTGTGGGATTTCTGTTGGGGGTGATGAAGAAGTTCTAGAAATAGATAGTGATGATGTTTGCACAATAGTGTGAGAGCTGCGCACTTAATGCCACTGGATTTTATACTTTAAAATGGTCGAAATGATACATTTCGTGAGATGTGTATCTTACAGCCCCCACACGGTCCTGTGACTCAGGCCGTGGGCATCTCTGGTAACCGGCAGGACGTGCGGGCCAGGGGGTGCTGCACCTTCAGTTTCTCCCCACTTTCCAGAGACGCTGTCCTGTGTCCCCACGTGACTGTTTATCAGATGATTCCCCACCTCAGGTTGTCCCTGCCCGAGGACGTTTCTCTTTCTCTTTCGAAATCTATTTCCTAATGTGGTCCCCTCGCCAAAGAACCTCAGAGAACTCTGAAAACACACTGCCTTCCCGCCCCCACCCTCTGATTTCAGTGGCATGTCCATTACCCTTCTGGAAGCCCCTCCACGTGGACTGAGTTCTCACGTTCTTGGGGTGACGGGGGGAGGGGGGTGGCCCCAGGTGCTGCGTGGTTTGCAGTCACCCCAGCACACGAGAGCAAGGGGCATTTTCCCCATCGAGCGTAAGGGTGGCCCATGAGCTCTTTAACCCCCCAGCCGTGGGCTTCCCAAAGCCCAGGGCCTATCGGCAGACCAGATCATTTCAGGCTCAGAGAGACCCTCAAGGCGATGGTGCTGCTGCCCCCAGGGACATGATGGTTCCTGAGAAGTGGGGTCTCTGGCTCGGGGCTGCTCTTCGAAGCGAGTCCCCTTTTTCTGTAGTACCACTTTTCCCAGGCTGGGAATGGAGCAAAGTGCACTGCGAGAGCCATCCCCAGAGACGGGCGCAGGCAGGACTGTGGCACGAAATCATTCAGGGCCAATTGGGCGGGTTTTCCCTCCTTTACTTGTTTTCTCTTCTTCCTCCCCTGATCTGTTAACCCTTGGCGTGCCTCCTGAGCCACCGGTGCCCTGGGGACCCGTGGAGGAGGGGGGGTGGCAGAGTGGCTCTCCCAGGGCTTCCTCAGCCAGGATCCAGGTCTGTTTTTTTTTTTTTTAAACACTATCACCTTCGTGGTGTTACACAGTCAGCATTTTGAGACACTCACAGAAACCCCAGAGATAGTGTTGGGCTCACGGATTGTTTGTGTCTTGAGAATCCAGGCAGACAGGCTCAGAACTGGGAGCAGATTCCAAAGACTCTTAGCCAGGAGCGTCAGGTGGCTCAAAGCCAAGGATGCTGCTGTCCCTCCATTCCTGGTCCTCTGCCCCGCCGAAGGGAAACCCACCAGGGAGGGAGACAGAGGTTCCCCAAATGCTGAGAAAGAGGACTCCAGAGACAGAGAGAGGAGGGTGGGATCTGGGGGCGGTGGGCCGTACCCCTGCTTGTGCATCCGGCCCGACGGGGGCCTGGGTCACCTCCTCAAGCCAGGCACATCTTGTCTCAGGGACCCCATCTGTCCACACCATGTGGGTTCCCGGCTGCAGGGTAGACACGCTTTGGTCTATCAGCGTGCTACTCGCTTTACAGTACGGCACACTCGCTGTGCCCGGGGACGCTCTGCTCTTCTCTCTCGCCACTTCTGCTTCACAGTGACCGAAGGGGAGGCATGGGCATGCCCACCCGTGCTCTGTAAGCCGTGGGACACTGGGGCCAGCATGCCCGTCAACGTAGGGTGCAAAGAGGGGATCTCTGTCCCTTGATTGTGCAGGTGATTTTCAGAAATACCATCCAGGTGACAGGCTGCCCCTTCCCACCCACTCCCCCGTCCTTCTTACTGCCCCCAGAGCAGGCCAGGCCCTGGGATCACAAGGCCCACCCGCTCGACTTCTCCCTCAGCACATCTGCTGATGACACTCATAGGGAAGCAGACTTTCTGGTGAATCTAAGGGGCTGCATTCATATTGCCCCATCAACGCCCACGGTTCTGTGCGGCATTGATCGCCTACGATGTGTGGCCCCGCCACAGACGGAGTGCAGCAGGGACACCCAGGTCACTGGCCCACAGAGCCCATCATGAGCATTCAGGGATCTTAAGTGACATTTACTAATGGGGACCCTTCACAACCTCTGCTTCCTCAAGCTGATCTTTCAACGGAGAGCAAGCACAAGTTACGAAGGAAAAAAAACCAACTCTGATTAAATTAAAATTTGAAACTCCAATATTTTTAAGTGAGCCAGGAAGGAAGTATTTACAATGTATTGTACAATGAGTCAGTCTTCCTACTGGACACAAAAGCCCTTGAAAACCCGAAGGAGAACAAATCATCGCCCGGAAAATAAGGGTGAAAGTACGAATTTACAGAAGGAGAGGCTCAGTCACCCAACAAACACAGGAAAGTGTTCAACTTCAACAATAACCCAAGAAATTAAAAATAAATAGGAGGATACTATTTTTTAAATTTGAATTGGAAAGAAGATAATGGTAATCCCCAGCATCGAGGAAAGCGTGGGGAAACGGGCCACCTTGTCTCTGACATGAGAAGGTAAATAGTTGTAAAGAGGCTTTAACAATAGATAAGGAAAGACTTAAAAATGGGAAATCCCATTTGAGCAGCAACTGCACGTTGAGTCCCTGTCCTGAGTGAATCATGGTGGGTCTGCCAGCAACAAAGAGATTCCTATCAGCTTCGCTAATATTAGCAAAATGCTTCAAATCTGGGAGTTTGGTTGAGAATCAACGGTGGTTTACCCATATACTGGAACACTATACAGTCGGCAGATTTCGTGTTGTAAACACGTATCTGATAATTGAGGGAAACGGCCCCACGATGGGACAGATCCTCAGACCCTGGGTTGAAAATTCCAAGTGTGTATGCTGGCCTGGGTGCGTATGTCCCAAGAGCAAACACCCTGAGACCAAAATGTCAGTCATAAATCTCCCTTTCCTTCTTCGTATTTGTAGTGTTCCTGTATTTTCCAAATATTCTGCAAATGCTGTATCTTACTTTGGCAGTTTGAGAAAACAGTGCTTTGTAAAGATAGAGGAGAGGGTGCGCACCAGCCAGTCCTTGGTTGGGACTCTGCCTGGCCCTCCCCACGCGCTCTGCCTGAAGCCCTGCCCCTGCCCCGCAGCCTTCTCCCCTAGCCACACCTTCCTCTCCGTACGACAGCTTTGGTTCTGCCCAAAGTCATAGAAGAAGGGGCCTTAAAAAACCTGTGTTTGTATCTTCTGCAGCGCACGGCTCAAGACCCTGACCATTATTTTTATGCACTGCCTTAGTGTAATTTGATACATTTTTCCAGAATGTACCAACATGGCCCAGCCTGGGTGCCTGGCAGTTCGCAGCTTTGGGAAATGGGGCTGTGTCCTGCCGTCCTGCAATTCCAGCAGTGAGCTTGTCCTCATCCCTGTCCCCAAGTGGCCCCCCGCCCCGTGTGCTTTCTGCACCCTCGCTTGTCTTCAGTTTGTGAACTCTTCTCTGTGTGTATAGGGCACACGTTCTTAGTCATAAAGCTCTCCAGATTTGTGGAAGTAAGTGGGGGAAAATACAACGAATTCAGTGACTTTTCTGCTAACCCAGACTCGGAGGAGGAGAGGGAGGATGAGGGGCCCCTCCTCACCTTCTGGAGGCTCTGGAATTCACTGATGATTGGAATGAGCAATTAGAATCACTCACCCCTAGCTCCTGGCCCTGTGTGATGACCAGCCCATGAGTGCTCAGGCCTGGAGTGGAAGATGGGCGTGCTAGGGGACTCAGCCCCATCCCCGCAGGCCAGCTCCTCCAGCTCCTGGGCTCTAGTTCTTTCCTGCCTCCTCTGAAGCGTGCATCCCACCTGCACCTTCCTGGGGGCCCAGACCAGCCCCGTGTCGCCAGGCAGAGCCCCAGGCTCCCAGGCTCACATTTCCTTTCGGATTCTCAGTCCTAATCTAATTTGCACTAGGCTTGCCTTCTTTCACCCCTGGGCTGCATTTGATGCATACTTCTGGCAAATTCTGGGACCACACTTGCCAGATGACCAAATCCTTTTGAGAAAGATGACTGAAATATTTGTAAGTTTCCATTGCGGCCGGGCGGAGTGGCCCGCGCTTTCAGGAGGGATAGCCCTGGGCACGCGAGCTCCGGGTCGTCCCTGGTCTGCACTGCAGCCGTCCACACGCTGCGAAACCAGCTGGGCTTGAATCCTCAATCTGAAACCACAGATACCTTTTGCTGTCAAGACATAAAGAAACCAAGAGGTTAACGGCCGGGTTAGTCCCCACCATGGGCCTCCTGCATGAATCAGAGCCGACTGCAGAGCAGAGCGGGTGACTCACAGGGATGGCTTTTTGTCTTCTGGCTGTGCAAATAAACAGCAGGAAGGCTTGAATGGGAGGCCAGGAGTGCAGGGCAGAAGGTGGCTCCCAGCTCGTGAGGTGGGCCTGGGCAGAGGCAGCGTGGGCACAGGCACTGGGGACCAAGACTGAGCAGAACCACAGCAGAGAGGCTGGCGCCCATGGGCACAGTGGGGCCTGGCGGGGTCAGGGGGAGGTGAGTGCCAGCCGTGGATGCTCCACAGAGATGTTGGGCCAGGGTCCACCCTGCCCTGGGGTCCACATCACCCTCCACCCCCTCAGAAATGCCTGTTGGGGACACGCCTGTAAGTGGTTGTCCTTCTCTGAGCTCCTATGCACTAAGGAGGGTGGTCCTTGGGGTTTCCCCTCCTTTGGGACCCTCTGCAAGGTCCAGAGTTTGAGGCATATGTTGGTGCCTGGCCTCGGGATCCATGGCAGTGGGGGGGCTGGGGGCTCTGGGAGGCCCACAGGGTGCAGCAGGGACTCGGTGGTCTCCCCCAACCAGACCTGGCTGCAGACTGGTCTGAGAAGCCTCCTGTTCTCCTGCTCCAAACTGGTAGAGAGGGTGGAGAGACTGCCCCAGCGCGAAGATGCTGAGTGCTGACGGCTGAGGGTCGGTGTGCCTTGTTCACCGACCACAGCACTGAGCCGGTACAGTCATTTCAATCCTGAAAACAGCCCAGTGAGTTTGGTGCTCTTACTCCCATCCCCCAGATGGGAAAGCTGAGGGGCCTACGTGGCTCAGCCGAGGGTATCCAGCTAGCCCTGGGCAGAGCCAGGAATTGAACCGAGGCAGTCTGCACCTAAGCCGATGGTCTAGAAAGTGAGATTTCCCTTCTGTGTCAAATACGGCCCAGCTCCTGTTCCTGGAACGTGCCGTCCCACCGGACATCTCTGGTTCTGACAAGGTAGTGGCCCCAAAGGCAGCAGGGCCGTTCCTGGAGGGAGAGGGAGAGGCCTGGGCCTGGATCCTGGCTGAGCATATGTGGCATTTCCTACGCCTTTGGCCCCTGACCTTGCCACCCCAGCTGCCCCACACACCTGCGCATTTTGGTGTCAGGATTCAGCGAAGCAGGCTGAGCACCGTTCATCCTGGACGCAGGGGCCCCTGGGTCCGGAAATAGGCAGATTGCCCCTCTCCCTTCCTGGACATCTCTCGGCTCTTAATGCCTACAGATTGAGCCCATGACTTTGCAGGGCCCAGGGAATAAGGCGAACCTCGGATTATGTAGCATTTAAAGTGTGCTGGCTTGGAGCTTGTTTTCCTGCTATGATATTAGAAACACATTCCTTCTAACCCAAAGAAACGTCACTGCCTGTACGAATGTGTGGTGTAGATAAATAAGCAGGTTTAGTGCTCTCGGTCCGCAGGGAACACTCTCCACTGTCTGTAGCATGTGTGGGTCAGTGGTGCCCGACGATGGGACCTTTCCCGTCCCTCCGTGCAGTGTCCGGCAGGGGACAGGCGGGCCCTTCTCCCTGGACCCCTGTGGTTTCTTTTCTCCAGGTCGTTCTTTTAAAATTTTTAATTTAATTAATTAATTTTTTATCATGACTTGATTTTTTCAGAGCAGTGTAACTAACCGGGGTCACAGCAAAATGGAGGGAGAGGAGAGAGATTTCCTGTGTCCCCCCCAACCTCCACCCATGCATGACCCCCCGTCATCAGCATCCCCCACCAGATGGTACATCTGTTACAGTCGATGAAGCTGTGCAGACGTGGCATCATCACCCCAAATCCAGAGTGCACGCGAGGGCTCCCTCCTGGCGGTGCGCACTCTGGGCTTGGACAAATGTATAAGGACGTGTGTCCTTTACTGTGGTATCATACAGAGTATTATCACTGCCCTGAGAACCCTCCAGGCCCCACCTGTTCATCCCCTTCTCCCCGACCCCCCCCCACTGACCCCTGGTGACAACTGATGTTTTTACTGTCTCTGTAGTTCTGCCTTTTCCAGAAGGTCCTAGGTTGGAATCCTACAGTCTGTAGACTTTTCAGATCGGCTTCTCTCACCTAATAATATGCATTTAAGGTTCCTTCCTGTCTTTCATGGCTCCATAGCTCATTTCTTTCTAGCGCTGGGTGATGCGGACCACAGTCTATCCATCCACCTGCTGGAGGCCATCTTGGTAGCTTCCAAGTGCTGGCAATGACAACTAAGGCTGCTGTGAGCTCCTGTTTGCACGTTTCTGTGTGGATGTCAGTTTTCAGCTCCTTTGGGTAAATACTGAAGTGTGCTGTGGCTGGAGTGTACCGTGGAAAGTGTGCTTAGGTTTGTAAGAGACGTCCGCTGACTTTCAGAGTGGCCACCCCACGTGCATCCCTACCAGGTCCTGTGGCCCCCCCCCCCCACGGTGGGTGTTGTTGGCTTCCCGGGTTTGGCTCTTCTAACAGGTATGTTGTGGCATCTCACGGCTCTTCAGGCCATTCTGCACGTGGCCGGCCAGGGTGCACTACGTACCCCACCATGGTGCTGCCCCAGGTCCCTGGTTGGCTGTGGGCCCTCTTGCTCTCCTGCCTGAGCTGCCCCTCTGAGCCCCTCCAGATAAGCTCCTCGGGGTAGGGATGGGTCTTCCCCTCTCACACCATGTCCAGCACCGCAGCAGGGACTGCACAAGAAGGGGCAGAGTGAATGCGCCTTCGAAGTGCCTGCCTCCCTGAACACGGCCTGCCAGCACTCTGCGCAGCCCTCCCGCTGCCAGCAGGCCACCACCTCCACTCCTCCCGCCATGACCCCAGCCCAGCAGCCCCTCCTTGGGGGCCTGTGGTGGTCCTCCTGCAGTGTTTCTTGTGACCCTCCCCTGGGTCTGGGGCACCCCAGCAGTGGCAGTAATGGCCCCGTTGTCACTGTCCCCAGGCCATCTGCCTGTCCCTTTCCCCATGGTGGCTGCGGGACCACATCTCGGCTGTGCTCCTACCTCTGCCTGGTCCCGTCTGCGGCCAGGACCTGGTCCCCACAGACGGCGTGTTTGCATGGTGCAAAAGTGCAAGACTGGGGGGTTACGCTGTGCCTGTGATACGAAACCATGTTTTCCCTGTGACAGGAAAAAGCATTTGTGATTTATAATCCCCGGCTGCTTTCTGAGGAGAACACGCCCGGCAGCTTGGGGGTCCTGAGCTTGCTGCTGACACCAGAGTCAGCCTCGTCTTGTAAGGGCTTTTTCCATTCTGTGAGCCAGTGGCCGTTTGCAGGAAGGGGGCTCTGACACTGGAGGGGCCACACCTCCCACATTGCTGTCTGCAGAAGGGGATGGAGAGAGGGAGAATGAACTGCCACAGCACGTCCTCGCAGAGAAGAGGGACCTGCGGGGCTGGGGTGGGGGACTGTGATTGGGGGAGTGAAATACCGTACTGATGTTATCTCCTCTGCCCTCAACGCACGCACGCACGCACACACACACGCACACACGCACGCACACGCACGCACACTCGCACGCACACGCTCCTCAGTGAGGTGCCCATTCTCACCAGGCCTTATGCAGTGGCTTTGGGGCTGGGGGCATGGGGACAGCCCAGCCTGGCTCCTGGGGTGCGTGGCCTCAGTGGGAGAGTTGTGGCCAGGTGCCTTTCAGTACAACAGAAGAGAGCACTGTCCCCTGGGCTGCCCACTGTGTGCTGGGGGCTCGGCACCGAGCGGGCTGTTGTCAAACACCTCCAAACACTGACTGCGGCCAGGGGGCGGAGTCCGTGCACAGGCTCGCCACCAGCTGTGGGTGCCACGTAGTCCCGTGTCACAGATGAAGTGCTGAAAACCAGCTACGGATACGAGATACCATCCTCATCCGAATGAAGCTGATGGACAGGCTGGGAGGCTGGCGGGAGCGAGGTCTCTGGGGACACCCCCAAGGGCTGGGTGACGTTGGAAGGAGGACCAGTGGGGAAGCAGCAGGTGGGGGCATGCACAGCTGGGCAGCAGGAGGGCCGAGGTGGGGGAAGGAGGCCCGAGGGAGGCTGTCCCATCAACATGGGCCGTGAACAGGCATTGAAGGGAGGAATGAAGGTATGGGAGCTCCGAGGAGGGCTGCAGTCGGGGGAAGGTGGAGGCTGACCTGGGCTGAGTTCCTCCGACCTGAACCCCAGCCCCTGGGGCTCCTCTCGATGCACCAGCCCGTGGCTCCCAGAGGACTGGGGGGCCCTCGGACGTCCCCTGGGACAGTTGTTTTGGACGAGGCTCTGTGGGGCCCTGAGCCTCAAACTTGCCATGTGCCCAGATCTGCCCGTCGCTCTGGTGCATATCCCAAGTCTGGTGATTGTGCAGCTGAGCGAGACTGAACTCACGGCTGGGGGCTTTGGCTCAGAGGAGAGGTGAGGAGGCTGTCGAAGGTACACAGCACTGGGGGGCATGGCCAGCCCAGCCCCCAGGCCCCACTGTGTCACTCGGTCACACTCACTTGGCCGGACCGCAGGTCCCCTTGTGCCCCACACGAGATAAAATCTAGTATTTCAGGGGTGGGCTGCCCAGCAGCCCTGGCTGTGACCATCGGAATCACCACGGTCTGAGTTGGTGACTCTCTGGTCCCAGGACCCCCACACTGTCCAGTGTTGTCCGCTCACGCAGACGTGATAGCTGGGCTCAGTGCGGTCCTCAGCCCCGTGTGGGCGGGACATGTCCTAACAACTCAGCGGGTACTAAGGAAGCCCTGCGTGCCAGGCCCAGTGCCTTGCATCCGGTAAATCCCCAGGGCGGTCCAGCGACTGGGGTGGGGGTTATTCATTGCATTTTCTAGACGTGGGTGTGGGTCTCAGAGGGATCATTACCCATCAGGCCCCGTTCACGTGCTGGCTGGTGGCTGGGTGGGGATTGAATTTACGCCCTCTGACCCCATGGTGGTGCCTTTCCCCAGTCTTCAGGGTTCTGTGCTCTTGAAGAGAGAGTAGCTCCCTGTCCTGTGCTCTCAGGAGTGTCTGATGTTTGCAAGGTTCTGGTAGGTTTGGAGATGTGGGGGATAAGGAAGGAACAAACAGGAGGGCTCAGCCCGGCCACAGCTGGGTGCCTTGTGCAGGGGTCCTGCCTGCCGGGAGCAGCGGCTGCAGGGACCGACATCGGCGACCGAGGGAATGCCGAGTGACAGGGCGGTGATGGACAAGTTGTCACATCATGTTAGGGGGAGAGCGGGGTGCAGACGTCTGACCGTTCAAGCCCTTTCCTGCAAAGGGCGTGGCCAGGGAGGGCTGCACAGAAAGAGATCAGTGCGTGCAAAACTCGCCTGAAAAGTGAGCCATGTGGATTTGTTTGCCGGGGGCGGGGAAGCGCGTCAAGTGCGGTGAGGAGAATTTTTCAAGAAGCGATTTCACGAGAAGGCCTGGCGCAGCTACTGCCGTTTACCACCACGGAGACGGAATTTCATACTTTCAGAAAGAACCACCTGGGATCTCTCAGGGAAGTCTTCAGAAGGCAGGCAGCAGAAACAAAAGCAGGTAAGTGGGACTCTATCAAACTTAATGAACACAGTGAAGAAGGCCGTCTACGGCTTGGGAGGACATATTTTCACATCATGTGTCTGAGAAGGAGTTAACGTCCCGAATGTACCAAGAACGTCTCCGGCTTAACGACAGCAACGGCAAAACCCAGATGGTTGATTTTTAAAAAGGGCCAAGCACGGCACAGACATTTCTCCGAAGATGATATACGAATGTCCAACAAGCACGTGAAGAGATGCCCAGCATCTCCCATCGGAAGAGAAATGCAAATAGAACCACCGTGAGCTCTCACCTCACGCCCATCGGGACAGCCACCGTCGCAGGACGGAAAGGTGAGGTGCCAGCGAGGACGTGGAGAAACGGGGTCCCTCGCGCCCTGTCTGTGGGGGTGTGAAATGGTGCAGCTGCTGCAGACGCCGGTTCTGTAAAACGTTAGAGATGGAATCACCCTAGGACCCAGCGATCCTCCTGCTGGGTACGTCCCCTCCTTCCTTCTGGGTACCGAGAGCTGAAAGCAGGGTCCTTCCAGAAAGATCTGCACGCCTGTGCTCATAGGGGTATCTTTCACATTCAGAAGGTGGAAGCAACCTCAGTGTTCCCTGAGGGCTCCATGGCCCCACAAAACGTGGTCTGCCCCTTACCAGAGAATACGAGAAGGGGGGACGTTCTGACACCTGCCACGACAGGGATGGACCTGGAGGACAGGATGCTCGGTGAAACAAGCCGGTCCCAGAAAGACAGACACTGCATAACTCCACTTGTGTGTGTGGGGTCCCTAGAGGACGCAGAGTCACAGAGACAGAGGCCGCGCAGGAGGGGAAGCAGGCAAACAGAGTTTCGGTCTGCAAGCTGCAGAAGTTCTGGAGATTGGTTGCACTGTAGTGTGGACGTTCTGAGCGTGACTGAGCTGTACACTTAAAAACGATAAGGGTGGTAAATTTCATGCTGTGGTTTTTTTTAAGGTAGGAAGATACATTTATTTTCAGCCCAGGTACCTTAAATACTTCCTCTCCTTTGACTCTGACAACTTTCAGATGTAAGTCTTTTCTCTTTTCTGTTGGGATATCATCGGCATACAACATCGTATCGGTTTTAGGTACACAGCACAATGATCTGGTATTTGTGTGTATTGTGAAAGGGTCGTCACAGTGAATCTAGCTAACATCAGTCACTGTAATAGTTACAAAGCTTTTTCTTCTCCTGATGAAAATTTTTACGATCTTATCTCTTAGCAACTGTCAAATATGCAAACAGTGTTCTTAACTGTGGTCGCCACGCGGTGTGCCACACCCCCAGGACTTGTGTGTCTTGTCACTGGAAGTTTGTACCTTGGGACTGCCTTCAGCCCTTCCATGTCGTCGCCAGGGGCAGGATATCACTCTTTTTACGGCCAAATAATATTCCATCGTGTATACATACCGCATTTCTTTCTTCATGTATTTTTGGGCACTTAAGCTTGCTTCCGTTTCTTGGTGATTGCAGATAATGCCGCACATGTGGTTTTTATTACAATTAAAACAAAACTTTGAGGAGGTGTTGCTTCCATAGTAACTGGAAGAGGAACAACTCTTGGGCAGGGCGTTCCCACCACAGGTCCGCTCTGCCCCACTCCCTGAACAAGCTGGCCAGCTGGGACGGGGGCTTGACAGGTCAGAGGAGTGGTCTCAGGAGCACAGCCCTCGGTATGTCAGGGCTTCCAGGTGGAAGTGATACTCCCAGATTTCAAAGAGAAATCAGAGCCCTCACGTGCCTTTTTGTTTGCCTATATTTAGACTCAGTAGCGTTTTGGCCGGTCTTGGGAGGGAAGGGTGATGGTCTCTCTTTTCTAAGAGTTGGATTACATTCTATTAATTTGATTAGGTGTCTTCAAGGTCATGCAAACAAAGCTTCCAGATGCTCTAGGAATTGTGAATTATGACAGCACCTGCCTGGGGGAGAGGTGGCCTCACCAGGGACGCAGGCACATCAGACCCAGCAGACGCCCATTGAGCCTTAGGCACCTGGGCTGCTCGGTGGACAGATGACCAGGGTTTCCCCCTTTTGCAGGTGGAAAATCCGAAGGTCCTGGGCACATCGACAGAAGCACATGCTCAGTGGGGTGGCTTAGAATAGCTGGTATGATGAGATGGATTTATTCCTTCTGAGCATTTCCTTTATGCATGCACACATTTATTGAGCACTGACTGTTTGCAGTCTTCATGCTTGGTGCATAAAGGTGAGGTTGATTTGGTGTGTCCAATGGAGGAATTGCCCTCCAGCCAGGGAGACAGCTAGGTAAGCAAACCAGTTATGATACCACGTGTCAGTGTTGGGTAATGGTGGTTTGCAGACAAGGAAGGGATGGGTTTGTCTCCTGAGCACCATGGGGAAGGCCAGAACAAGCCATGGCACTTTGGTGGATTCGGTCAGTCATTCAACAAGTATTTGTCATGTGCCCCCTATGTGCTGGGCTCCACATCAGAGGCTGGGCCTGGGTGAGGGGAAGGACAGGCCCAGGGCCCCGGAGCTCGTCCTGGCAGGGCACGGACAGCAGGCACAGGTGCTTTGAGGGAACCTAAGGAGGGGAGCAGGGATGGGAATGGTGGGGGACTGGGGTTGTGGCTGCCGCTTACGGCTTCTCTCGAGCAGAACCGAGTGCAGTGAGGGTCCTGTCCTATGAGGGTGTGCACGGGATTGGGGCGGTTGCGGCGGCTGGAGGGAGTGGGGGAGGCGGGAGCTCTAAAGACAGCTGGATGCCCATATGTGCACATTCCTGAACACAACTCAGGGTCCTGCGAAACCACCCTGCCAGGGGAGGACAGAAGCAAAACTCAACCAAAAGTCACATTGTCTGGAAAGACTTGATAAGTGAGCCTGTAAGGAATGTTCTGGAACATCTCAGCTCCAAAAACAAAATAATAAAATGTGTTTGTTCAGGTCTTGCTCAAGAGAAGCTGGAAGCCCGTGATTCATCTCTCCGTCTACTGCTCCTGTCCCCGACCCGTCCTGGGACTGGGACTCTGGTGCACACTGGCTCAAAGCCGTGTTGGTAACTTGCTCTCAGCTTACTCACCCATATCTCCACAAGAAAAAAAAATAACAATTCACTTGCAATTCTACACCTTGCTGAGACACGGTCCGTGTCTTGGAGATGTTAGCAACCTCTCTGAAAGACACCAGGCACGAAGCAGGCAGAGCTCAGGCTCAAGGATGCTGATGGGTGGGGGCGACCATCTTCCCGAATTGAGAGGTCCCCAGGAATCGCAGACCAAGGTTGGCAACTCGTGGGATTGGTGGTCATCCTCTGTCTATCACGGGGAACAACCATGTGGGGAACACAAGTGCCCAGACGAAGTCCAGAAAATGGAAACCAGTTCTGCTTAAAAACCTCGACTTGCCTGCTGGGTTATCTTAACCACACTTGCAGGCTTAGAATGTCCAATGTGGCTATTTAATGCCTTTCTTCTGCAAAAGAATGGGAAAATGTAAGGACTGGGGCAGACGAGAGGCTGCAGTGCGCCTGTGCTGCTATGACAAGTCGCTCAGGTTTGGGGATGGTTTGTATCCTGGGTGGACAGCAGCCCGCCGACCCCGTCCCTGTCGGGCTCCGCTCTGCGCCCAGCCCCGCCCACCTCCAGCAGCCAGCAGGTCTTTTTCTGAAGACATAAATCCTGGCCCTTCCCCCCTCTTCTGGAGCAGAGGGATCCCTCCCCAAGGCAAGGAGGTGAGCATCCCGCGGATGCCGACTGTGATTCAGGTAGGAGAGGTACCTGCCCTGAGTCCGCCTGGCTTCTGAGCCCCCCGGATGCAAGTGGGGTTACACGAGGGGCGTTCTGGGCTCCGGTCTCTCTCTCTCTACCACACTGGAGCCCCTGCCACCATGAGGCACCTACAGTCCCCTAGGCTCTGTCAGTGACTTCGCATAGAGTGAATGAAGGAACAAAAACAAAGCGGGTCAATGAAGGAAGAAGGTGCTTGGAGGGTCTGGAGGGACCGCTCAGCGTACACAGCCCGAACGGTTTACTCTCCCTTCCTGCCAGAAGGTGCAGGAAACAATGCGGAGAATATGCAACACACTCGTTGGCCTTCCCGCCTCTCAGATTCTTTGACCTAAGTGAGCAAACCCTGGCCTGGGGGAGGAGGCATCCGCAGGCCGTCTGTCTCAGGCCACAGTGGACAGACTGTGGAGGGGGACGTGGTGGACACTTGGCCGTTCAAAGAGCCGTCAGGACAGATGAGAGGGAAGGCCCAGCTACAGGTCCTTGCCGAGGACGAGAAGGCCACTTCAGTGAGATCCACTGGGACAGCCTCCTTGCCGTTCTTCCAGAAGCTTCCTCCATGGGGGGAAACGAATTTAGCCGAAAGATCAAAGAACAGCAGAGGAAGTCTGCATGATAGCAGCCAAGCACCCTAACAAAGGGTTCATCCCCGATGCTTTATTTCTCCCGTGGCTGGCATTTGCTGTGTGTGAGGAAGCCGTAGAGTTCACATCACCCTGAAACAGGGATTGGCTTCCACTGAGCTGGACATAGGAATAGATGGGGCCAAGAAAATGCTGTGGACTTCAGCTCCCTGACCAGGGTCGCGGGAAGCTATAAATCAGACCAGGCAGAGTCCCATGTCAGCAGGGCCGCGGGGTTCATGGGTCTCTGTGCATTTCTCCCCTGTCCCCAAGCATCCAAACCATAAATAACCAGATGGGAAGGCTACCTCATGGATCCTTGGCAAAGACCTCTGGAAGAGCGAAGCTCAGGCCCGAGCAAAAATTTGCTTCAGAAGATCCTGATGCGACTGAGAACAAGTAAATAAAAGACAAGGAAACTGGTTTCTTGTGGGGCTCCCCAGTCTGGCAGGGCTGGAGTGTGGGGGCCCCGAGGCCTCAGGGCAGGGCTCAGGTCCTCACCCACTGACCGCCTCTGGGCCTGGGGCCCTGGCAGGACCGTGTCCTGGTGCAGTGCGCCGTGCTGGCCTCGCCCCTGCCCCACGGGTGTCTGCGTGAGGGTGACCGGGGCCTCCAAGGACAGGCAGCAGCCGCCGGGCCCTCCTAGAGGGAACGAGGTGGGGGTTCTCAGTGGCTCATCACTTTCCTTTACTCCCAAGAATTTCGACACTGGGAAGAGCAAAACCTGGGGGAGAAGACGGTCCGGTGTTCCATGAGCTGCCTCCAAGTGGAGTCAGCCTGAAGCGAGCTCTGTCCGGTGACTCCCTCCTTCTGTCAAGGATCGTTCGGCCCGTAACGAGGCCCCGCTGGTGTGCCCGCTTCCCCTGGGGACTGGGAAAGCACCCTTTGGGGACTGTCCCCAACACGCAGAACCGAGTTCAGAAGAGGAACACCTCTCCGGGCATTTGTCATAGGCAACATCCAAACCTGTCAAACATAAAAAACATAAAGGAAAAAAAAAAAAGGAAGCAGACACATCTCATTAGGAACTTAGATCAAATTCTAGGTTAAGCATAAGAAAAATAAATTCTGCAACATCTCACAGGAGTAAGCCCATGACACGGAGGGTTTACTGACGGACCGTCAGGGCAACTTGACGTACTTTCCCAGGGGTTTGACACGCTCTGGAAGGATGTGTCCAAAGCAGAGAAATTGTTCACAATCTTTAACTCGGTTATATAATTTGGCACACCCACGGTCAAAGGAGAGAAAATCATCTCAATAAATACCAAAAATGCCTTCGAGGAGATTTCAGCATATTTCTGATATCAAACTCTTTTTTGTATTTAAAATTTTCAGAAGCTATAACAAAAAGATTCTTCCTCCCCTTCCCGGTGTATCGATCTCAAAAGCTGATGTGACATCGGAGTCATTGGCTGAAAGTCAAGACCGTTCTTACCGACACACTGCACCCGAACATTGCCTTGAGCTTTCTAAATGATTCTGTAAGAAATAGACATAAGGTCTACTGGAAAGCAAAACAATAAAAAATGCTGTCTTCCAGGAACCTTGCCCCTCACCCCACCGCCCCCCCCAATCCATTCAAAACCAATACAACTGATGAGACAGTTTAGAATGGAGGCCAGCGACTGCTAAGGGAAGATACTTTTTAAAAACACCTTCATACGCACTAGCAATAAGCCATTAGATCATGTGATGAAACCCAAAGATGCTGTAAAACAAAAAAATATGTAATACCTCATAAATACTCTGAGAAAGGGGGAGGACCTTAAGAAGGAAAATGCCTTCGCTGGGGCATATCCAGCAGAATATTTTTTTGAATGAGGAGCTCAGTTTCCTGTGAGGCTGTTTGGAAATACTTATTATTGTGACCATGACATTTATTCCCCCAATTAAATATTTAATATAGTTTTTAATTCAACAGAATTCTTTTTGGGTACAAAGGGAAGACTAAGGCAGCAGATGTGTCCAAGAATGCTTGACAAAGGACCGTGGGGAGGAAGGGCTGTTGCTGGCGGGCGTGGCACCTCGGGAGCCTGGTGTTGCAATCACTGGATGGGGGTGGGGGGCGGGTTGAGGAGTGGAAGGGGATGGGATGAAAGAAAGCATGGAGAGCTCTGAAAGGGCCTGGACATCGTCCCATCCAGGTAAAGGGGACAGTTCTCATGAGTGGGGGGCACTATCCCAAGGGTGATTCCAAAAAGACCAGGGTCGGGCAGGTCTATGAAAGAACAGCCGTAGAGGTTGTAAAGACCCCCAGCTCTTGGGGTGCCCTCCTGCTTGACGGCACCCCTCGCTCTCCGTGAGTCAGGGCATGGGTGGTCAATGCCGGGGTCTCCAGCCCATAGCCCAGTCACGTCCCTCCCTCTATCAGAGTCCACGCGGACACCTGTAGACGGGCTGATGGTTTTCTGTGGTCGTCTAATCTGGGGTTAAATGACAACCAAAGACCATCAACCCCTCAGCAGCTTTAAGAGAGAAGTGGGAGTCCCCGGCCAGGCGCCGCGGCCTCAAGGCTGCTTATGGCCAAGGGAATGCTCCGAGAACGGCCACAGGGACGCAGGCACTCCGGACGGCTCGCTCTCGGATACCGGCACAGTGCAGGTGACAGAGCTGGCCGTGGTGCAGGTGACAGAGCTGGCCGGAGCCGGCTCCAGCTTGAATATGGAGTCTGTTCCTCCAGGAGATAACACAGAATGAAAACGTCTCCCTGAGCTGGTAGAGACTGTGCAGGTGTGGTCTTCCCTGGGCCAAGAGCTGTCTGCGGCCGCAGGGCAAATGTCATGGGAGAAGGCGCGCTGGCCCGGCTGCGGGCGGTGGGGGGCTGTGCTTCCAGCTGGAAACTCGATGAGCCCTCATTACCACTGACCACCTTTAAGAGCTGACTTTCTTTTTAATGTTTCATTAAATGTTAATGTTGGAGGCCGTGGTAAGAATTCATCTATTAAACATACCAGCCGAGGGCATGTAATCGTATAGAAAGGCTGACACCCAAGTAATGAAAAGTGAGACCGTAATTTAAAAAGCATTCTGATTATATAATATCAAGTTGCACCGTGAGCTTGGTGGAGAGAAGGACTCCAGCCAGCCCAGAACGGCAGGAAGGGCTGCTGTCACCAGGATGCATGGACACACATTCTTTCCCCGCTCTGTCCCTGTTGAGCCTGTGCGTCCCTCAGGGTGGGGGTCTGTCCTTGTCTTACCCGGACCCGCACGTCTTGGAGAGACATGGTGTTGGTGGCCTCCTGATGAGATCAGTGATCAGGGCTGCGTTGGAGTGAGTGGGGGCGGAGGGCCGAGCATCGCAAGTGGACGCCCTGTCAGTAAGGTGACCATCCCTGCCCCTCCTCCTGGGACGGTCCTGGTTTATCCAGTGGCCCTTTCACTCGCAGAAGTGGCTCACTTCAGGTGATGCGTCGTCTGGTCCTTCTGTGCAGGGCGCACATGTGTGTGAGCACACACACACACACATGCACACACACACACTCACACTCTCCTGGGCCATTCTGCAGGCTCTGCAGCTATGCAGGGAAGGTGTGCGTTGGAGTGGCTCTTGGTGTTCTCTGCTCTTGGCCCCGCTGCCCCGTCCCCATTCCGGCATGCCCAGCTCGGAGATGTGTCCTGAAAATCCCATGGTTCTGATGCACTGCCCTCACCGGCGGAACCAGGGGCCTGGTGTCAAGCTGGGCATGGTTACTATTAAAGGAGCATGGGCGCCACTGTCCAGACTGAGGACCTCTGTGGCACGTGCCTCCTACAGCGAGCCCTGGCCGAGCATACTCATGTCACCGGAAGGGGTCGTGGAGACCAGAGCTGGGGTCCCCTTTGCCTTTGTGCTCCTGACAGCTCACCCATGCTCTCCGCCTGCAAGGACTCCTCCCTGGTCTGCGTTGACCTGTGCGGGCGCTGCCCCTGGACCCGCCGGCTCACCCTCCTGGCTGTGAGCACACACCCCCGTCCAGGCTTGGCTCCATTCGGCAGCCCAGTCTAGGGTGTCGCCCGAGTCTGCGCTGTGCCTCTGTGAACCTGTGTCAGGAAATGCTTTCTGGGGGGCAGTGCGCACTCCAGGGGTGCCCGCCCTCCTCCTGCCTGGGCTTTCCAACCGTGGGAGCCGTCCTGCCACGCGGCTGCACTTTCTGTCCTCTGTGTCTCTCATATGCACATGCATACACTCACACGCACACGCAGACCACATACACACTCACGCACACGCACCACGTGTACACCACGTGCACTCACATGCACATGTACCACACACACACTCGTATACACATGCATGCACCACACGCACACTTGTGCACACACGCACCATATGCACGCACACACTCATGCACACATACCACATACACACTCATGCACATGCACACTCACACTTATGCACATTGACACACCACACACACACTTATACCCATGCTCATACTCACATACACACACCACATGCACACACATACATACGTGCATACGCATGTACACACACACTCACGTGCACACACACCACATGCACACTTATACCCATGCTCATACTCACATACACACACCACATGCACACACATGCTCACGTGCACACGCATGTACACACATGCTCACGTGCACACACACCACATACTTATGCACACACACCACATGCACACTCACGCACGTGCACACACACTGCCGTGCTCACAGGTCAGGATTGCATGGGGAGTCAGGCTTTGAGTCCAGGCCCCTGGGGCTCCAAGTCTTCTGTCCTCAGGGACTCTTTCCCCTCTCCCAGCAGGAGTCAGGGCTCCCAGGCGTGAGGCCCTGCAAGGGCCGGGCTGCCGGTTCCAAGTTCCGCAGCGCGCCCTGCCTACCTGCCGTGGGGCTGCTCTGACCGCAGGCCCCGTTAAGTCAGACGGCGCCTGGGAAACGCATCAGTGCTCTTCGCCCCTCTGTGCTGCGGCCCCAACAGAAAGGCAGCAGCCGGTGTCCTTGGCCGTGCCAGCGTGCCCTGCCTTGCAAAACAGACAGTGCTCTCAAAGCATGTGTAAATTTAATTTGGGTTCGTGTTGACTCATGTTATTATAATTTCAGAGCCTCTTGGCCTCCGCTCTGATCGGTCTCCTGCGGCAGCAGCCACCAACGTGCGGCCCCGCTGCCTGCCTGCCCCGGCCGCGCCACCAGGAGCTAACGATCTGTAAAAACATTCGCTTCGGGAGGAGAGTCCTCGCCGGGCAGAGCTGCGTGCAGCTCACGCGTGCGCGATGCGCCTGGCGAGGGGGCTCACGGGAGCGGAACGGCAGTGGTCACCCGCTCCCGAGTTTGCCGAGCACAGAGATTCTTTCTACAAAATAGAAGGGGGAGACCTGGGCAGTCCCGGCCGCTCGGAGCAGCTGACGGACAGGCAGACTCGGGCTGGGATGGGCAGGCCTCAGGGGAGAGCCAGGCTTGAGGGTGACGAGCATCTGGGCCCCATGGCTTTGCGGGCACCTGACCTCTTGCCCTGGTGTGCCACCGGCCCAGTGCTGTGGGCGGCTTGTCTGCTGCGGCCCAGGGGGCAGAACCGGAGAAGGCTCGAGGGCAGGTCTGTGGGACAGAGCTGCCCCGAGTGCAAATGTTGCCCAGCCTGAGACCTTGCGCCCGAGGGCATTCAGACAGGCCTGGACAGCTTGTGGGCTGTGTGGCCCTGGAGGACCTTGGGACTTCCGCTTTCTGCCTGTGGAGCTTCAAGGACCTTGGAGGAATGCCGTGGCATTCCCTAGACCATTGTGAGTTTGGGGCAGAGGGCGTTTCCTGCCCATGGGGACCGCCTCTGGTGGCACCTCTGTCCTTGCTGTCCCGACTGCACAGGTGGGGGCCAGCACAGCCCCGCGCAAGTGTCGATGGTGCCTTCTCCACTTTACTGGTTGCAAACGTTCTCTGCTGATTTGAAATCCACTTGTGCTTGATTCTGCAGCTGCCGACCCTGAGGAGCCGGGCAGGCTCACTTGACATTAAGCAGGACAAATAAGGAGGAAAAAACAGTGAGGGGGGAAGGGTGGGAGTCACCAGGAAAGGGACGGAGGTGGGCTGACCCGGCCCTCCTCGACTACACGGTCTTTTGGTTCCACTAGGAGGCAAGGATTGGGATTTTGAAGACAGAGCAGGGAAAACGTTCAGTGTGGGAGTGGAGAAGTTTTCTAGAAGCCTGGCCAGGGAAGAACTCCAGGCGCATGGAGGGAGTTGGGCAAGGTGGACCCCAGCTCCAGGGGCATTCAGAAAGGATGGTGGACGACGACGTGCTGGCTCTGCCTTGTAGAGAGAGAGGTGGCCCTCGGGAACGAAGACGTGGAAGGGGCCATGTTTTCCCTGGTTCCCAGCTGTACCACGCACGGAACCGTGGCTTTCTCTCCTCGAGCGTCTGCAACACATCAGGAACGATGGTCGAGGAGCCGCGGTCTGCGAAGCCCTGGGGGCAGGAGTGGTGGGTCTGGTTTCAGTCTGTCCTTCCCCCAGCATCCCGCCTGCTGTGTCTCTCTTTCCCTTCAGAAATCCTTCTGTTAACACCAGCCCCTCCCCAAGAAGGTACCGTGAGGACCCTCCATGCTAAATATTCGCACGCCTTCACCCAGTTCCTCTGGACGAGGTTTGTGAGATGCCGGCTGTGCTCCCGACAGAATGTGGGAGCCAGCCCTCCAGTCTCCTTGAGATTCTAAAAAACCATGAGACCCCCAGGAACCATGGAGACCCCTGGGCCGGGTCCCCCCACTGCCACCTGGGACAAGTGAGGTCCACCTTGGAGACAAGAGGTGACCAAGGTCACGCAGACAGCAGGCGGCAGGGGTACAGGAGGGCTTAGCCTGGCCTGATGGAACCTCCTCTGAGAAGCAGCCTGGTGCCCCAGGGCATGTTCTACTCCTGGGGTTCCGAAAGCCCTCTTGGGGTGGGGCGACCCCCACTCTCTGCTGGCCACACCACTGCGGTCCGGGCGTGAGTCCTGGAAGAGCTTCCTCGGCCAAACACTGATTAGCTAACAGGCCGGAAGGGTGTGCTGACCCCACATGTGCCCCTAGACGGGGCGGGGTGAGAGGAGAGTGCCCTTGCCCCCGCCCGGGTGCAGAGACGTGAGAGTGGGGTGAAGCTGGTGCAAGGTCACCTTCCTCACAGATGAAGGCAAAGATGAAGATGGGGGGGTCCCTGGGTCAGGCAGACTCCCCCACGGTGCCCAGCAGAGCCGGACCAAGGTGGGCTTCCCTTCAGGGTCGGGTGGGTGGGCAGCCTGCTGGTGGGGTGGACGGGAAACCCCTGCTCCCTGCAGCCAGCTCCAGCTCCTGGAGGAAGGTTCCGGAGCCTGAGCTTAACACACTGTCTTCTCTTCCCAAATCAGTGACTGGCCACTCCGATTCCCCTGGGGTGGCAAAGAGGCAGAGGGAGGCCAAGGGTTTCACCCACTGAGCTTTCTCTCCGTGCAAGAGAACGTGGCAGTGAAGGGTACACATGAAGCTCAGAGCAGGGGGCTGGTCCAGTCCATGGGAGCCTCCTCAGTCCTCAGGTCCGTCCCTAACGGCGCAGTGCAGGGAGCTGGGGCCCTGGGCCGCCGCGGGATCCCCCGCTGCCTGGTGTCAGGGTGGCCTGCCTCGTGATCGGGCCATCAGAGGGCATGCTGCAGGGCTCGAGGGTCCCCTGCTGTTCCCGACCTTTTCCCTCCTGGTGCCCCCACAGCGCCCCGCCGAGTCCCTGGTTCGGCCCCATGTATTTAGTCTGGGTGAAGAGGTGGAAAGTGAAAAGCTGGGCGCTCATGGGTTTGTTATGCACATTCAACCAAGGGAGGAATATTCCGTTTGTGACTCTGACCCCGCGTCAGCCCCGTGGCCCAGCAGAACGTGCTAGGGTCTGGACTCCACCCCTCCCGTGGCCTGAGGGCTGGTGTCAGCAGAGCAGGTGGGATTCCGTGTGAGGACTGGGAGTGATGGTGGGACTTCCCCCTCGAGAGCTCCAGGAATCCCGCACACCACGCTGCAACTGCTCTGTCCCCCTGGGGGGAGCGAAGGGGGTATTGGGACATGTTAGGATCATTTTCGAAAGGCAGCCAAGGTGGTTTTTACATTCTTCAAGTGTGCTGGTAATCTTAGCTTACAATCATAGTGCTAATGAGTTTCCCACTAAGACATAAAACGTGTAGTGAACTTTATTGTGAAGACCAACAGACCAGAGCCCATGCTGAGCGTTGGCCAGGATCCTCTTCTGGGGACTGAATCCCCCGCGGCCAGAAACAGCATTAACCACAGAACCCCTGTGACTATCCAAGGTCACAGCTTTGCTTAGTGTTAATTATGTCTTTGACTCAACAATTAATACCTAAAACTCAAGCTAGACTCCGTTGGAGGGAAGGTGGTTACTGTCCACATCCTTTCACTACATCATTTCTATGCTTCTTGAGTCCATAGTATAAGGTGCGCGGGAGGATTCAGATTTCTTCTCAGAGGACGCCCTGGGGTTACTGGTGCTGCAAAGATGGGCACAATATACGTGGTAATCCCTCATCCAGCCCTGAGCTCACCTTGCTCACAATATGGGAAAGCACACTTCCAGGCTGTTCCCTAGGGCCACGCTGATGCTGGGCGTGTGCGGACCCCCGGCCGCCATCTTGGTGTGTGACTGTGATGCCTGTGAGCTGAGCAGGGCAAGCGGGGCCAGAGGGAAGGAGGGAGGCGTGTGACATTGGAGGCGTTGTGTGTTTGGTCAGTGGGGGCTCTGTTTTCGGCACGGATTCCCAGCAGCAAGAGAAGCTTCTCCGTGAGGGAGGCTTCAAGTGACCTCCTTCCTACCAGGGTGGAAGTGAAGTTACGGGGAAAGAGCTGGGAAAGGAGGGAGAAACGTTTTGTCCTGGCATCCCTGGAACATGGGATTGGAGTAAAGGCAGTAACAACTTCCAAGAATGTGCTGAGCGGCGCACGGCAACCCCGGGCACAGACGCCAAGAGGACTCCCTGCAAGGCCAGGCCCGTCCGGCAGCGTGGCGCTCTCTTCCGCGGGCAGCACGGGAGCCTCCCCAGAAGCCTGAGCCATCAGACGGCGACACTGCCGCTCGCCCCCCGCGGCCAGCCTCCTGGAGACTCGGGTCCCTGTGCGGCGGTCCCGGGAACCCGGTGGCCTGTCTCTTGGAGGAGGGGGAGGAGAGCAGAAGAGACGCTTTCCAGTAATAACCCACCTTCCCTCGGTGCCCCACACGTCCTCACTCGAACAGGGATGCGCACTAGTGGCTAGGACCCCAGTGGCACTAATTCAAAGTAGAATAATGTCACTGTATTCATCACAGCGTTTGCCTGTCTGTTGATTTTAGTGACCATTGTTTAGAAGCTAAGTTCTTTCCCAGGTCCCCTTCCCCGCCATCAGTCCCCAGCTGTTATTTCTGCTACCGGTGAATTTTCAGGAGTCTGATCCCAACTTTTGGTAAAGGTTAGTGAGATGAAATTATCAGACAGTTTCTTGAGGGACTGTCTGCAAATTTTTTTTGTGTTTTGGACCAGCCTTTATGAAAAACACGTTGCTTTGGCCCTTGAGGTAGACTCAGGGTCACCCAAACGTCGAATGTCTCCCCCATGCTCCTCAGGACCCCTGCAGCTGGGCAAGGCCGTGGGACTCGTTCCAGCCAAGGAGCTTTGGGAGCAAGTGACACTAGCCTTTCCAGGCTGTGTGCAGAAGAACAGGTGTGTGACACCCCAGTCTCTCTTCCGCTGCCCCGGGGGACCAGGAGCCCATGTTTCCCAAACGATGCGTCTACAAAATGGCGACTCTCTGCCAGCCTGAGTCCCGGGTGGCCGTGTGGAGAGGAGCCCCCGCCACGCTGACCAAGCAGGAAGAAGAGCAGGACGTAAACAGCTGTTGTGCTGCCCCAGGGAGATGCGGGGCCCGTCTGTCGTTGCAGTAGATTCTCTCCTGCCCTGATGGAAACGCCAGAGAGAAGAAGGAAGACAGTCTCCTAACACGTCGGTCTCTCCCGTGTCACCCTGGGGCCTTAGACACGAGTGCTCTGCTGTGTAAAATGGATATTTGCTCAGAAACTTGTCTAAGTGAATCATTTCGGATTCGTGTTCAGAGGAGCTCGTTTCTGAAGGCACTTTTCACTAACGCTTTTCGTAAATCATGAAACTTTTCCAGGGTGTGACTATGGCTTCTTTTATTTGTTTACTAACCATGGCTCTCTCTCTACCAGACTGCCTTAAAGTAACTCACATGCGGTGGGGAGGATGTCTGGTCATCTTGCACTGTCCCTAAGCATTATTTGACTTCTTATCTTTGGTTCGAGGGGTATTGGCTTCTTTTCAAGGCCCTGCCTCCATTCCGGGTTTTGTCCGAGCTTTCTTCCGTCTACTGACTTTCTTTCTCTGTGTGTGCTTGCTGGGTAGTGTTTTATTTTAAAGTAGATTCAACCTGAACTCGTTAAGACTACACAGAACATCTGCGTCCCACCTGTTTATTGACAAGATTGATCGAAGAGCGTCTAGAAGGGAAGGTGGTTTTCTGGATGTAGGATTGAAAGTAGGAGACTAGTTTCCCTTAACTCTGACACTGACACTGACACTGCTGTCCATCTTCATGGGGCCTTTCCTGGCAAAATAAATTATTATGGGACGCTAAGTTGGAGTCCAAGTAGTAATTAAATGCATTAAAAATGCACAGATAAGGGAAGGAGGATTTCCACGGAAGGGGCTGTCGTCCTGGATTTAGTTGAGAAATCCCTAGCAAATATCTGGACCCTTCAGCTCCTCAGCTCTGAGAGTCGTTGCTAGGTGTTATTTTCTGTCTCTGGACCTTCGCTCTGCTCTCTGTCAAAAAGAAGTAATCACTTCTGGCTTCCAAACTTGGGAATTCTGTTGCAATCAGTGGAAAAAAACACCCAGCTATACAATCCACGTGCACACCTGTGAACCTCAGCCCGTCAGCCCAGGCCGATACTGCCAGGACGGAAGAAGTCAGGAGTGTTCTTGGACGTGCGAGTGATCAGAAATGTTCTTTTAAGAAGAGGGATTCCAGCGCTCTCCTTGAGTACCTCCTTGCTGCCCCCTTCCCAGTGCGGCTGCAGGTGCAAAGTGCAACGGGGCTCCTTATCCATCCTTTCTCAAACCCTGCTATCTGGAGCTCCTGGATTTGGCAGAGGGCTGTGGAGGCAAAGAGAAGCCACACCCACTGACCCAACGGTTGTTCGATGCCGTCAGTGGACACCGGCACCTGTGTGATGGACCAGTTAGAAACAACATGAGTGTAATCTCTACCCCCAAATGGTGACGTCAGTAATGACTGGAACACGCTTGGGACAAAGGTGACCCTTCTTAGAGAAGAATGTGTGGGGGTGTGCATGTGTTTATTCGTGGTGTGCATACAGATGGCGTATACGTTTGCAGCATACATATGTACGTGTATATGGCTTATGATAGTACGGCACGTATGCACACACCTGTATATTATATCTGTGTACCAAATATATAAGTCACTGCCGACCTGCTAGGCCCCGTCTGTCCCTCGGTTTCCTGGGTCTAGGCAAAGCTCCATGCACACTCGGCATTTCAAAGAAAATTCTATTTGTATTTATACCATAAAATCAGGCCACTTGATTTATTTCACCTGCAGTATGGACACCCCAAACCCAGATGAAGTCAGTCCCTGTGACATGGAGCAAGATTTTGTCCCTCCCACACCGCCGGCCTCCTCTGTTGTTGGCTCTGGGCCTGAGTGCCTTCAATGCAGATTTCTTAACACTGCACAAGCACTTACTAGGTGCCAGGCCGTCACTCCCCTGTGGGGCAGATAGAACTCGCCCACCCGATAGACGAGAGAAGTCTTGAAAGGGAGATGTGACCAGGCTGTACGCTCGTAGACACTGGCCACCGGTCACTGCAGGGCGTGAGAGCATCTGGCCCGGGGCATGCCAGCTGCAGCAGGACAGGAGCCCTCAAGAGCCGGGCAAAAGTCGGGGCTCCCCCATCATGACCTGCAGGGAACGCTCTGCTCCTGAAGTCCCCTCGGGGGAGGGGTTATTAAGAGCCATGCAGCCCGTGGAAATGAGGCGACAGGTTCTGTATACTGTGCAAAGAAATGGTGTCTCGCTTGGGGTTTTTTTTTCCAGACATGTGTGGGCGTGCACATCATTTCTCATTTTTTTCTTATTCAGAAGTATGTTTTAAAAAATAAGTTGTGAAGATTGATTTGAGTATAATTTATAAATGCAGAATTTCAATCCAGGAATACTGAATATTTTAGAAACTGAGCAACAAAGATCCTGTTCCTGTATCTCGTGACTTGAGCCTGGGGTGGAGGGCCGTCTGGGACGAGGGAGCAGTCTTCAAACTGTTGCATTGAGGGCAAAGCCGAGAAGGCTCTGGGAGGATCTGTTCTCTGGGGACGTGCCCTCCCAGATCGTTCACGGCTGTCCGAGCACGGTGACTCCTTCAAACACTACAGCACACGCCCACCCCCAGAGGACCGCTGCTCATTGTGGGCTGATAGGAGTCTGCCCGTGCCCCCTACACTCGCAGATCCTTCAGGATCCCATGCAGACAAAGGAAACTCTTGCAACTGGTGGGTCGTGAAATGAGAGGTATAAGCCTCAGGAACAAACTGCTGGGAATCATGCTCTTTGTCTGAAAGAGTCTGATGGACATCCTTTTCCGGGAGAAAATATCTAACACACTTTCCAGAGGCAGGGCCGATGTCAAGTGCTTCAAGATCAGCGGGGTGACCCTGACTGTGTCTGGAGGGTCGGGACCCCTGGGTCTCACCCTCCTCAGCCAACAGCAGAGCCTCCCTGTTAGTACCACGGGCCCCACTCCCTGGCCTGGAGGTCCTGGCTGCCGGGGAGCCGCAGCACCGACCCCGGGCATCTTCCCAGACCTAACGTGGGGCTTGTAGTGTTCACACCGGGGCTGCAGCCTCGTCGCCAAGCCAGCGTGGCTCTTGGCCTCGACTTCCATCTCTGTATCTGCTGCCCCTGTGGCCCGCGGGCTCCCAGGTGTGTGAGCTCAGCTGCGGGGTGAGAGGGCCCAGCTGTCAGTCGTCCCGCCCCCAGCAGACACGGGAGAGTGACCGCTCACCCTGCAAGAAGGAGGCAAGGTGGTAAAAAGCTTATGGACGGAGGCCCAGAGATAAGAAAAAGTGAAGTTCAGAGGTCAGGGGTCACCCTCGCTGGCTGTCGGCACTGTCACTCTGGGGGCTGGGAGGTCAAGGACGTGCGCATTTTCCAGGTGGGCTGGCCGATCCAATACACCCCTCTGTTCTTGGGGGTTTGCCGCCTCTCTCACTCTCTAGTTTGTCCCTAGAGAGACCGGAGTGCTCCAGGCGTCCAGGTGAATTACCAACCGCTCCCTGAGCTCGGGTGTCGTGCATCTGGTGTGCGCGTGAGAGGTGGCGCCACGGGGAGGTTTGTCTGGGCGACGTGTGCCCATTCTTCTTGCCTCTGCCCGTTAACTGGACTGTTGATCCATTCTTCAGCTCTGGCTGGCTGCTACTGGGCACATCTGTTTCTCCTCGTTCCGCACGGGGGTGGTACCTGGCGTCCCTGCGCCGTCCTGCAGCAGCCGCACCCGCGAGCCTTCCCTCGAGGCCGCCGAGCCAGGGCTCCCGTGAGCTGCTGCTGGGCCACCTCCAGGAAAGCTGGCCCTTCTGTGGCCTCCGCGCTGACCGCCCACAGCCATGTGGCCCGTGTGACCCAGGGTGGCTCACTCTTCCCGTCTGCTTCTGTAGACGAGCTGACGTTCCCTGACCTGGCCGACGTCCTCAACACTTGCGTGTGTGCTGGGTGGTTTCTAACTACGATGGTTTCCCAGCAGAGATCAGTTTTATGCCCGTGGTGCTGAAGCTGGAGAATGTGCAGTAGGGCAAAAGTCACGGGTCCAGAGCTTGGGAAGTGAGAGGCCTTGTCCCTGTGGTTGGGGGGTGGGTTAGCCACGTCCACGTCCACGTCCACGCTCCTGGGGTGTTCGCGGTGCCTGCGAGTGTGTGCTCCACGCCAGGCCCCCGGTCGTGTGCTGCTGGTTTTTCCAGAGGCCTCACACATCTCAGGTGTCTGCTGAAGCCAGGGCTCCCGGAGATGGGAAGGACTGAGGACTGGGGCGGAGTAGGATTCTCCCCATCACTTCGGAAGGATTTTGCGTTTTTCCGAATGAGCATGAATACATGCATAATCTCTCTAAAGTAGCGTATTTTGTCTGGGTCGTTCAAGGAAATAGCTTTAGGTGTCATTATTTCTGTAAAGAGTTTTGCATTTTGAAAATTGTCTACTTTTCTGAGATTAAATTTGGGAACTAAATGCTGGTGGCTGTAGTTAGGGAGTGTGTGTCAGAGCTAATTCGTTACTGGACACGGTTTTATATCCCCAGTTTTCACTACTTCAAGGGAAATAGTCTCAGAAATGTGCTTTCACAGTTAAAATTAGAACTACCCTATGATCGAGCAATTGCTCTGTGAGGTATTTACCCAAAGGGTACAAAAATACAGATTCAAAGGGGCACGTGCACCCCAATGTTTATAGCAGCAGTGTCCACAATAGCCAGACTATGGAAAGAGCCCAGACGTCCACGGGCTGACGAATGGACAAAGGAGATGTGGTTCACGTACAACGGAATAGGACGCAGCCATCAGAAAGTGAACTCTTGCCTTTGCAACGACGTGCATGGAACTAGAGGGTGTTATGCTGAGTGAGATAAGTCAGAGAAAGGCAGATGCCATATGATCTCACTCATATGTGGAATTTAAGAAAGAAAACGTGAACATGGGGGAAGGGGAAGAGAAAAAAAAGAGAGAGGGACACAAACCATCAGAGACTCTGAACGACAGAGAACAGACTGAGGGTGGCTGGTGGGAGGGGGTGGGGGATGGGCTGGATGGTGACAGATACTAAATGTCAAGAGCACTGGGGGTGGCGTGCCTGTGATGAATCACTGAATTGTACTCCAGAAACCAATATGGCGCTCCATGGCACTACCTAAGATTCAGATTTAAAAAAGAAATTTAAAAAAGAGAGAGAAGCCATTCCTAAGAAGCCCTCCCTGCCCCCTGACCGCCAGCACCGGTTGGCGCTCCACTGGACCTGGCCTTCCTGAGGTCACCTGGTGACCCCCACCTGCTTCTCCTCTCTGAGGGCGGGCTCCTTCCAGCAGGGGGCGCTGCCAGCCAGAGCCACACATGGCCTCTTCAGGGACGGACCTCCTCTCCCCCTGCTGCCCCAGATGTCCGCATCTGGGTCTGTCGTGGTCAGGAAGCACGCAGCTGGAGAAGGAGCCCCAGGTCTGGGTTCGAATCCAGGCAACACTAGGTAGCGCTTTCCGCCTCCCTCCAGGGGGCAGGGTGATGTCGGCCTCGCTCGGAAGCTGTGTGTGAAGCTCGCAGCCCCGCTGGGGTTCGGAGCTGGACATCCTGCTGAGTGAACCCGACCTCCGGGTGTCCCGCACACCACTCCAGCTCAGTGCCACCAGCTCTGCTCTTGCTGCCCCCCCCCCCAAGCAACTTCTCTTCTCTTCCCTGCTTTGCTCCTGGGGTCCTGACCCCTCCTGCTGCCCAAGCCAGACCACTGGTCACCGTGCCCCGCCCAGGGCCCCACTGTTGGGCGTCTGACCTCCTAGCAGTCCTTGAGGCCCCCAGTTACCCCTGAAAAGCAGCCCTGGTCATGCCAGTGCCCCCTACACTTTTTACCGCCTCCTGTTGCCTTGTGGGGTCCTGCCCACCCCGCAGCCCCTCCCCAGAGCCATGGGTCACCATTGCCCTCAAAGCCTCCTTTCCTCCCATGCCACCTAAAACGTGCCCTGAGGCCCTTTCACCACCACCCCCACAGGACCGGACGTCCTTGAAACCCCGCTCTAAGCTCCAGTTCTGTGAAAAGCTCCCCAGACCCCCACCCGCCTGGAGGTTTAATTGTTGCCTTCTCTGTGCCTTTAGTATGCGCCTTTTCACACCTTTAACTTAACTGGTATTGTATTTGCTACGGTCCCTTCCGTCTGTAATACACGTTTACACCGTAGAACAACACAGTGGTAGGTCCCCCGTACTTTCAGTACACCTCGATTAGAACACGTATGACATATTCGTTACCATGGCTGGTTTTGTCGTCTGGCCCCGAGGGAACTGGTGTAGGGCAGGGGCCAGGTTGTACTCCTGACATGCATCTGATGAGTGCCTGACCTCTGCGGACCTTCACTATGTTCCCTTGAGCCGCTGCTGCTGTCGCTGGAAGGGCTGTGTCCTCAGATCCTCATTGGTGCAAAGACATTGATTAAGTCAGTGTTCCTGGGTCTGGACCCACATGACAGGTGTAGGAATGAGGTCAGTCATATGAGAAGGATTTCGGCCTCGTGCCTCGGGGAGTAGCTGACCTGAGTTCTGGGGGCAATTCTGCACCTGCCTGGTCACGTGGCCTAAGTCCCTTCCAGCCCCAGGCCCCATCTCCTTGTCTCTGATGTGACATCACCGATGGGTCAGCCCCACATGCCGACCTGTACCACCAGCCTGAAAACCACCAGCAAGGGTGATTTTTTTACACCACCGTCTTTTGCTAGTGGGTTTTATTTGGAAGTTACATTTAGTGACATCTGGGGAAATCATAATTCACTGGTCGAGGTAGTTCCTGGATTCGGAGGCCCTGAGTCCCGGAAGGAGGCCGCATCCTGCTATTACCTGCTTGTTCTGGACTGCTCTCCCTCACCACCTCTGAGCCTGGGGTACACTTTGCAGCGTCCTGTGACTCATGGAGAAGAAATGGGAAGGCCTCCGTCAGAGGAGGGCTGGACAGGGTAAATGCTGGGAGTCACTGGTGTGGACACTGGGCCTTCCTGCCACAGCTCCCTCGGGAATGGAGAGAGCTGGCCCGGGCAGCCCTGGAGCCACATCTCTCCGAGGCCCGGAGGCCGGGGGCACCGCGCAGAGAGGGTCTGGAAGCAGAGGCGAGCTTGCCTTCTCCCCAGGCTGCTCCCAAGCTGACGTCTCCTTGGCAGGAAGGCCACTCCGGACACTGTCAGCTCGAATGGCAGAAGCCAAGCTCAAGGAGAGAGACAGAGATGGAGAGAGACAGCTCTGCTTCCAAGCTACTCCCCTGAAGGAGGGAGGCCCACAGCTCAGCTGCCAGCCAGCAGGGAGCCGTGGGAGCCGAGCCCCGCGTCAGAAATACGGTCATTGCAGACAGGATCGCGCTTTCTCATGCGGGCAAGTGGGGGTCAGACTCCTGAGTCGTGGGGCCAGGGAAGAGGCGCACAGCGTGTTCTCACCCAGCGCCCTCCTGCCCCTGCGGCCCTGCCCCAGACTCTGACTGTAGGTGCCCCACACAAGGGGCATCTGGAAGCGGGGGCTTGCCACGGAAACAGAGAGGCCCGGGGACACAGGAGCTCACAGCCCCTGCTGGCCTCCAAGCAGCCTTCCCAAACGTCTCACTGCCACCTGGACGCCTGGGAGCCACGGAGGCCACTCCAGAGCCGTGCCGAGTGTGGTGACTTGGCCATTTCTCTGCCCCAGCAGCAGAAGCCCATCAGCCTTCTGGGGTCCTAGGAGTCTTGTGGGGGCGACAGGGGAACCCTGCCCACCCAGCCATTCCTGGGAAGCAGACTCTCCAGAGGGAACGGGCCAGGCCCCAGCCAGCAGAGAAGCTCCTGGATATTGACTCTGACCTACTTTGCAGAGCGCTGTTGCCTATGAGAACCCCATGGCCGTGGCCTCCATTGGACTCTGGGAAAGGGCCCAGGGGCCAGCAGAGAGAGACCAGAGCATCCTGCCTGCTTGGCCCAGGGACAGTGCACAGACCACCCCGAACAGGGCAGGGCTGCCTGAGGGAGGGACCCCGGTGGGAGGGCAGCGTGGCCAGGGCACAGGCAGCCGGAGAAGCCTTGTAAAAATCGTACAAGTCCGACGGCTTCCTGATCTGTGTTTGCCTCGGCCAGAGCGGCTTGCCTTTATCCGCCCCCCACAGCCCCACCGCCGTCCCACAGGCAAGTCCGCCGTGTGCTCTGATGCTCTGTAGGGAGTCCAGCTCCAGGCAGGAGGGTCAGGCCTACGGGAGGACAGCCGGGCACCCTCCTGCCCTCTGATTTAGAAGTGGATTCTTACAGTCGCTGGGGTGGGGTGGGGCTATGTTTCGTTGTTTGCCATTGAGAGTTCCCTAGGACAGGTGCACAGAAGTCAGCAGGGAAGGAGGGGGCTGGAACCCTGCCTGAGGATGCCCCCTGTTGCCCCGCAGGGGACCCCCATGTGCTGGACCCCACCCAGCAGCCAGCAGGGGCGGCTGGATCTCCGCCTTTCTGATCAGCCAGGTGAGGCTGCAACTGCCCCTGGCAGGTCTTGACCCCTGTCCACTAGGGCTGGTCTGTTTGCGGCCTGCCTGCAGCTGCCTGCAGGTCCGACCTGGAAGGAAGTTGCACATTCTCTCCTCTGAAAGCAAAACCTCTTATATCCCTTGTCTCTGGACAAGGCATTTTTCACGGAGACAGCCGCTGGGCAAGGCGGCTCTGGGCAAGCGCTAAAAAGCCCTCACCAGAAGAAAGGCGCAAACCCCTCAGCGGGGCAGGGTGACCTTCTCAGAGCCTCCAGGGTCTGTCACTGGCACCCGGCTGCCCTTCCCTTAGGGTGAGTGATGTTGGGAGTCGCAGGCTGGCCTCACAGCTGTGTCTGCTTTGTGTCCCACCTACCCCGGTGTGTCTGGGGTGTCGGGCAGAAGGACAGCTGGTGGGTGTAGTGGGGATGCCCGCAGCGGGAACGGCCCCCAGCAGGGAGCACTGAGGTGCCCAAATCCTCTTTGGCCTGTCTCTAACCAGCTGTGTGTCTGGGAAGTCACAGCGTGTCACAGCTGCAGCTGACCGGCTGACCGGGGACGTGCTCAGGTGGGCATGCTCACCTCTTCCGATTCTCTAGAGGCATCTTCGAAGAGCTGGGGATTTGGCAGAGTGTAGACGATGATTCCATGGTCAGGGCGAAGCCTGCTTCTGCATTCTCGTGAGCTCCGCTGTGAGGAGGATGCTGCCGGTCCGCAGAGTGGCAGAGACTCAGAAGTCACGAACGGGACAGAGCACAGTAGGGAGAGGGGTTCTAGAGGGAGCCCCGCATTTCCCTCCTGCACCAGCATCGCGCTGGGGTCCGTGCCATCTCTTCACTGTAGGTGTCTTTCCACAGGGCTTTATTGAGCACCTGCTATGTGCCAGGTGTTGGTTTAGACCCTGGGGACCCAGCTGGGGAAGAAACCACAACCTGGGGCGACGGAGTATTGGGCACGAGTCAGGCGAGGCCCCGAGCATCTTGCATGCTGTGGCTCCCTGAATCCCCATAGCCCCGCGGCGGTGGTCTCAGGGGGAACTCAGCGGGTATTTCTACAGATGTGCCAGCTGAGGCCCGGAGGCCGCAGGAGCTGTGGTGGCAGCGCTGGGGTTCAGCTCAAGGCCTGAGCTGTCGGGTCCTGACTTACTGGGAGCTTCCAGAATGCTCGTGGCGCGGCACTGCGTGTGTCAGTGTCTACTGGGCTGCTTTCTTGCGCCGGATTTCCCGATGCTAACTGGCCGGCATTCCTGGAGTAAACCCTTCTGCGTTGTCCGGAAGGGGGTCTTCAAATCCATGGCTTGACTCGGTTCCCCGATGTCTTACTTAGCAGCTCTGCGTTCAGCGTCTGGGGGGGCGTGACCGGGTCTTTGGTTCTTCTGCCCTTTGGAGGGGGGTCAGAGTTGTGTCCTGTTGACATTTTATGGGGGAAGCTGTGCATGGTGGAGGGCAGGGGCCGTATGGACTGTTTCCTACCTGCCTCGAAATTTTGCTGTGAACCTAAGATTGCTCTAAAAAGTAGTAAAAATAAATAAGGGAAAATGGGAAGTGTTTCCTCATCCATAAACTCTGGACCAACTTAAGTAATACAGATTGGAATGACCGGGTTCTGGAAGATTCTATGTAATGCTCTTGTAAAGCAGTCTGGTTCCGGATTCTTCACAACCTGGTCAGCTTATCTTACAAATATGGATACATTTGGGTTTCCTACTTTTTCTTGAGTGAGTTTGGTTAAGAGTGGGACATCGGGGGGCGTGGTGGTCACGGATGGAGGGGCTGCCTGGTGCGTGGTCCTGCTGCCCCCACTCTCATACCCTGTGGCCTGGGGCAGGCAGGAGCTCGGGGTACTTGGGGACCCACAGGGTCCTTCGGCCTCCGAGGCTTTTCCTACCAGCGTTCTTATTGGCCTGTTTGTCCTGCTGTGGGACGACTATTAGATGGCGTGATACTTGCAGAGACAAGGGCCCTCGGTACTTTTCCTCAGGGTGGAAGACCTTTCCAGGTAGTATTTCCCCAGAAATGGCATCTGGGGGTGCATTTTCTGAGGCCCTACATGCTTAACCATGTCTCTCCTGCTCCCCCACACGGTCCCTGGACCCTTTTCCAGAGAAACACCAGCTGTCCTGGGATCGTCCGTCAGCACACAGGAACTTATCCTGTTCTGGCTCTTTTTTGCTTCTTTTCATGTCTGGAAGCCGGTGGGAGGTTTTCTGTACTCTTAGAGTCCAGAACTTTCCCTGTGATGTGGCATGGCTGCCCGTGTTGTCAGTCGCTCTTCCCAGAACGCTGTGTTCCTTTTAATCTGGGACCGTCAATCTTCCCTGAGTACGGGGACATTTCCCCCCGCATCTCGTCTGGGGCTGCGTCTCCTCCCTCCTTCCACATTCTTTGTCTTTTGCTCAGATCCTGGAGACCTCCGTGAGGCAGTCTCTGATTTATTGATCGTTTTTCATCAGGGTCTATTTTGCTATTTTGCTTCCATCTCTTACAAAATATCCCACTTCCATACTTTCTGTGATTTCCAAGAGCGCGTTTCTTGTTTCCTGCTTCTCTTTTGAAAACGGAGTCTCCGTATTTTATCCCTGCAGACTCCCCGGGCTTCTCTCCAAACGATGAATTCCACTGTTCTGAAAGTTTGGTCCCGGTGCTCTGGGCCATTCATGAGGTGCTCAGCTCCCCGATTTCCCCGCCGTGGGCCACAGCCACCTGATGTGAACCATTCCTTATTTTCTACTCATATTTGCGGCCCGTCAGATTGACCTGAGCGAATGGGTTCCATGCCTCCAGCCAGCTCCGGGGGGCCGGGTTCAAACAGTCAGGAGGCTGTGTCCAGGCTCGGCGAGGGGACAGGGAGCCCCAGCTGAAGATCGGTGCTCCACGAACGCCCGGGTGGACGGGGGTGCTGTCCCCTGTGGGATGGGCAAGACCCACCAGGTAGGTGGTCAGTTCCACGGCGGGGTTCATTATGTTCATGTCCACATGGCACATTCCCCTGACCCCAGCGCACCTGGCAGCCCAGGAATTGGGGGGTCTTTATTTTCAGTGTAGTGACTGGGAGGAGAGAGACACAGGTGGCAGCAGGAGCGGGCTGGCAGGTGGTGGCCCCTTCGAGTGACGTGGACAACGTCAGGGTCCTGTGGAGGCGGAGTGATCCCCAGAGAACTCCAGAAGGGGGCAGTGAGGGCCAGAGCAAGCCCTCCGTGGCCATGACCCTGGGTTTCTGTGGGCAGTACCCGGTTCCCTGAGCCTCACGTTCTATCCCTCTGGCCTCCATGGGCAAAATCTCAGGGGTGTGTGTGCTGTACTAACCAGAGATGACACATCTGTGCCATTTCCCTCCTTATCACCTACCCTGCTTTTTTCCGGCAGTCCAGCAAAGTTCAAGGTCCTTTGTCCCTTTCCTTTCTGGCTGCAGAGTCTTACTGGCATTTCCTTTTAAAAAGTTGTCTGTGCTACCCTCCGTTCTACTTGTTTTCAACATGATTCTTCTCCCCTGTTAGATTTCTCTGATTCTTTTCTGGGCTTTTTAAATAACTAGTAGCATTTCTGGCACATGAGTGATGCTCAATACATGTTAGAAAGAGGGATGATGGATGGATGATGGATGGATGATGGATGGAAGGAAGAGGAGTGGGTAGATGGGTAGATAGATGGTGGGTGGATGGAGGGATGGAGGCATGCGTGAATGGGTAGATGGAAGGATGGGCAGATAGATGGTGGGTGGAATGATGGACTGATGGATGGACAGAAGGAGGGAAGCTAGGAAAGGTGGGTGGTGGGTAGCCGTGTGGATGGAAGGTACATGGGTAGCTGGATGGAAGGTCTTATAATACACTCTTCCCCCTTAAGCCCCCTGCCTCACTTTTTGGAGAATTTCTGTTGGGTTAGGTCCTGGAAATAAGAGTCAGTTAAGACCTTTACTGTGCATTGGTGCCCAAGGGTCTGGTGTGAGAGAGAGGAGCAAAGTTACTTTCTCGGTGTAGCCGCTGCTGTGCCGCTCTGCCCGCCACCCCCCTTCCCTGCAAGGCAGACAGATGCAGAGAGTGAACCACGGACAGGGCACACGCGTACGGTTTCAGGTGGCTGTTCTATGCGGGAGGCGGTCCTGGGCCCCAGATGGTTTGTATTTGTTGCCGAAAATGCTGCCCATGTCGGCAGACGTGGTTGGGGTCAGGGTGACATCAAGGGGCCCAGGCCCACAGGCTCTCGGTCGAGAAGACTAATGAACCTCCTTCTTTCTGCCCGAGCCCAGGGCCCCGCGGGCGCCTGCAGCAAACCCTAAAACTCACCACTACTGGGGGACGGCCTCCGTCATTCTCGGCTTTTCATGCACGATCCTGTATTTCCCCTTGGAGGGTTGGTGCAGCTCATATATCAGAAACTGTTGTAATTATTCCCTCCCTCTGAGGAAGGCTTCCATTCAGTTTTCTCTAGCTGCCCCCTGATTAATTATCTAATTACAACCACATTCTCCAAGAGACAGCAGCCTTTGACTTTCTGCCCAGGACCACTTAGAAAGGCGGATGTATTGGGAGTGTTCTGGGCTTGAGAGAAAAATAGTGTGTGTGTGAAAACACCCTGAGTTTTTGGGGACAATGTCTTAGCCTTCCCGGACCTTTGTCTTGGCTCAGCAGAGGTTTCTGGAGTTCTCTGGGGATCTGTGGGGAAGGACTGGGGGTACAGGGACAGGAGGAAACTTCCTGCTGCCCACTGCCCAGGAGTTTCAGGGACACACACACACATACCCACTAAGATGTCACCTGTCGCCGTATCAAACATTCTTCTGTGTTTTTGTACCTTCCACATCATCGTCCCCGAACATGGGGTTGCCTGTCCTTGACATCTTATCCTGGAAGGGAATTCCTCCTGGTGACCCTTCTCCCAGCCTCCTCCTTGGTAAAGCCATTCCTGACTCTGCCCCACCCCTAGGCCCCTGCCAGCCCCCCATCTCAGCACTCAGGTGTGCAGCCACAGAGCCGTCCGGCAGCCCCCTCCACGGTGCATGGGGGTGGAGGCCCGGCTCCTGCACCTGTCGGCCCCCACAGCCAGTGTGGCCCTCAAGGCTCCCGATGAATGGACTTGTCTCCTTTGGGTATGAGGTTTAGCTGGTTGTTTCTGTGTGTGTTCTCCACGTGTAGAAGTGTGTGCGGTGTGCATCAGGCCCTGGGGTAGGCACTAAAGGTCACCTGGGGCCCAAAGTGCTCACCCGCCAGTCTTAGAGAATCGCTAACGAAGCTCAGGGTCTCCTGGGAAGGATGCTATCGGTTCAGGGTTGGTTGCAAACTGGCCACGTGTACTGTAGGACTGGGTCCCGCAGGACCAGGCGATCAGCTGCCCACAGCCCCCCAGAACAGCTGGTGACAGGTGGGAAGTGGTCCCAGCCATGAGCTGCCAGCTTGGAGCAAGGTGTGGGGCCCAACTGTCCTCACCCTCAGTCCCTTCAGCACCCAGGTGACTGGCCTTTCCAGCAGTGTCGAGGTCCTTGACCATGCACTCATGCCCAGCCATATTATCCCCTGTCCTCCTGGGCTTCCCACCCCCAGGACTCATGACGTTGGGCTTACAATAGCCACGTGTCTCTGAAGTCGGGGGGTCTCATACCCTGCCCTGAGCTTCTTTCCAGCACATCTCCTCCAGTAAGTCCTGTGGACACACACGGCAGCGGGTGCGGTCTGGGGACCCCCCCGCCGGCTCCCTTGCCTGTGTTCCCTCTCTCTGCCATTCTATCCCGTCTTCTGTCTGCACCCCCAGCCCTTTCCAGGCAGCAAGGTCAACTGGGTAGGCAGACCTTCCTTGTAGGAAGGCAGGAGGCTCCGTGGAGAGCGTGGCCCTGGTCCGTGGATTGGCTCCCAACCTGGTTCCTCGCTGGCCCATCCTGCGGCGAGGCGGTGGGGCTGGTGGGAGAGGCCCAGTGTGGCCCCTGGAAGGATTCGCTCAGCGAGACGTGCTGCACACGTCTCACACCGCACGCCGCTGCAGTCTGAATGACACACGTGCGTCTTGCAGACCCTTACACCCCTCACGGGGCCTTTGGACACGGGACAGTTGTGTGTCTTGATCACAATGGAGCGTGCCCAAATCGACGTGGGATGAGCTGGCCTAGGACTGCATGCACTCCACACGCCACCACACACACACACAACCACACACACACGTACACACAGCCACACAGGCACACCCTGCATACAGTGGGGCCTCACCCTCCCTCTTCCGTGTCTTCCAGGCTGTCCTGTGGGGCTGAGGCTCGAGTGGAATTGGGACGCCTCCACGTCTGTCACTTCTGAAACCCAAACAACCTCAAGGAAGCCTCCCCTCTGCTCTCCAGCACAGCGTTTGGACAAGGGGACAGCAGCAGCATCGAATGAAGACCCCAGACCACACAACTCCTCCCCAGAGACGGTCCCCACAGAGGAAGCGGCACTCGCGGCCCTTCTCGCCGGTGACATGTTCCTTGTCATCCTTGCCACTGTTTGGATTTTTCTTCTGGGTTTTATTTTTTTTTAGGGGGGATTGATTCTTTCTGAAAATCTCTAGATTCAGGAACATATTTACAAGAATTGAAATCTTGGATTTGTATTTCCCTCTAAGTGCCTTTTTAATGTATATTTTTTTAATAAAACAGAAATGCATTCCTGTACCATTCTGTTTAAACTGGACCAAGGCTCTCAGAAAAGAACCTCGCGTTCCCTCGCCCACAGCCTCTGCATGACTGTTCCACGTAAGCCTGGACTCCTCCTCCCACCTCGCCTCTTCTCTTTCTCATGATTTGCTCAGCTAACCCTTTTTAAAATATTTTCTGTTTCAGTGTATATGTTGCTTATTTGTTTTATTTATTGAGATATTTTTAACAAGCTCGGTGACTGCAACGTGGCTGTGTACCCTGCCCCCTCCCGGGAATAATAAAGATGTCCATGCAGCCCCGTCTCCCCTCTCCTCTTCTGTACCGCGCAGCACCGAATCGGCCCGGAAAGTCAGAGCGGCTCGCGAAAATGACCGTCGTTTCCCTTTAGAAGGGACCAGAAAGGATGTGAGGCAGTGTCTGTCGTAGGTCGTTGCAAACGTTCTGGAAGCTACCGTCCCTAACATGGTCCGAGTGCTGCAGACCCAGGCCTGGGGAAGCGGGAGAGCCTGGCCTCGGCCCCTCTGTATCTGGCTTCTCAGCTGCTGTGCCCCCCGCAACCCCCACTGCTAGCGCTGCTCTCCACACCACTTCCCATGTGTCAGACCGCGTCCGTCGTGTGTCCCATCCCACCGTCCGAGGTTGGCGCTCCCCTCCGGGCGCCGTAAAGCCTTCCCCACCGCCTTACGCCTGCACTTGTGCCCCCACTCCGTCAGTCTCAGCTTACGTCGAACCCCCATGTAAACCATGGTCTCCACGGGCAACTGCCCCCCCAGCCTTGTGCACACAGCAGGGGGAGGTTGAGGAAGCGGCACCTGTGTGGACAGGTAAGGTTGGAGCACTGCTCTGGGGTACAGCAACCCCGGAAGGGCCACGGTCTGCAGCTAGGAAGGAGACTCTGGCTGGGGTCGGGTCCGGGTGGGCAGCCTAACAGTGCAGACACAGCTCCGTGAGGGGCGGGGAGGCCGGCAACCCCCGCCCCCCCCCGGCTGCTGGCCTTGGGAGCCGCTGGCCATGTCTGTGGACACCAGCAGGGGTGGGAGAAGCCCCCAGGTGAAGGGCAGCCAGCTGGGGGACTGCAAGTCACCAGGTCGTCACCACCCTGAACCACCCGTGGCCTGTGTCCTGGGGGACAGTGGATTCAGGCTCTGTGGCGCAGAGCTGTCCGAGGACAAGACACCACACAGAGCCCACCTCCCAGACAGGATTCTAGGGCCCAGGACTGTGGTGGCCTGTGAGTCTTCCTTCTCCACTGGAACTGCTACCGCTGCCATGGGAGGGGCTGGAGCTCTGGGAACACCAGCCAGACCTCCACTTCCATCAGCTGGAGGGCTCCTTGAAATGACCTTGAGGCAGCACAGCTTCCCTCAGGGCTGGCTCGCCCTGGAGGGCTCCTGTGCACCGTCTGGGGGCCTGGTCCCTGCAGCACGAGCCTCAGCACCAACGACACACAGACATGCACACACACACACACACACACACACACACACACACACAGGGGCATGTGTGCGCGCACAGCCCTCACAGAGGCCTCGGGAACAGAGCTGGGCAGCTGTGGTCCTGCAGTCAGAGTCCAGAGCTGCCCCATGCTGTCTTCGGGGTCCTGCAGGGGCTGTTAGACATGCCGGCACCTCTCCTTGAAGTGATTCAAAAGACAACCGCCACCAAATGATAGCACACAGAATGTGCAGACGGGGTGGCCGTGAAGAGCTGCTTTCTTGACCTCCGAATCGCAGAATTCATGCTTCCTGCTCCCAGAGCTGGTGCCGACGCCTGGTCTGCCAGCATTGTGGCCAGCCCTGGGCCTCCACTGCGGGGCACCAGGCCCAGGCCCAGGGTGGACGGCTTGGCCAGGCATGAGCACAGGAGGTGCTGGGGACGAGGGGGCCCGTGTGACAGAAGACACTCTGCCTTTCCTGGGGGGGTGGAGCTCAGGGCCTCCAGCAAGGGACTCCAGGGCTAGAGTCCACAGAAAAACCTGAGGCCGTGTCCTGGGACCTAGCACGCCCCACTCTGCCCCTGGATCCCATTCCCCACCGAACACAAACAACTTGGAGAGGTTCTCTCTGCCTGCGGGCCCAGCCTTTAGAAAGAGAGCGGTCATCCCAGCCCTGGGTCCCGGCCCAGCTGTCTACACTGGTCTTACAGCCCTCACCTGCACGCATCTGCCTTCCTCTCCCAGATCCGGTATTTCCTGAGAGATACGAGAACTCCGGTCCCAAAAGGTTACATGGAAACATGGGAAAAGGTAGTAATACGTAAGTCGGTGGAAGCATTTTCCAGAAGGCACGATCAAGTCCACCTGGGTCTGTGGGACCGACAAAGCCAAGATGACCGACTCAGAGATGAACCAAACACACATCCCAGGAAGGACACTGAACACAGCATTCCCGTGTCCAGGTCTCACGGAGAAGTAAGTGAGTGGGCTGCGGGCGTCTGGGCAGCTCCTCTTCCCGCAACAGCTTCCGGCTTCCTGTAAGGAATAGAACCCGCTGGATGAGCTCCTCCCCTGCCGAATAGAGACATCAATCCTTAATATTTGAGGACCAGTGTGGCCACCTGACGTATTCACCTTTGTGCTCTCTGCGTCTAGCCTGGTAGCAGGTTGACTCCATTCACGTTTCATTCACTGACCACGGGCTCTGGGTCCATCTGCTTCGATACTCCTTTCGTTGACGAGCTCTCTACCTCGGACCATGGGCCAGGAGAATCAGAAACCCTGCCTGACCCTCTCCTTCCCAGCCTGAGACCCGACTTGGAGTCTTGAGAACCTCAGCCTGTCTTGACTCCATGACCCACCGCTGCCCGAGCTGAAGAGGAGAATGGAGCCTCTCTGTTTCCTTGTCTGGGACGTGGAAGTGTGTGGGGCGCAAGTCCTGGGGATTGTCATTGTCTGGACATCATGGACTCAGAGGGTGGAGACATGGCTGGGGTGGAGGGGTGAGGAAGGGGGAGTGAGTTCGGGGCAACTGTGGTAGTCATTGCCAAGAGTACTGAATGCGGCCGGGGACAGAGAAATGTCAGGGTTCTTGCCACACGTTAAGGACACAGCTTCCTCCCACGGGCTTCCCGGGACCCCTGGCGATCTGGATTACCTTGGTGTTAGGTCGTTTCTTTACGAAGTGGTAACTCTCATATCACAGGTAAGTCCTGGAGGCAGCGGGCCGGTGGCAGCCTGGAGGCACGCACGGGGCATGACAGACAGCTTCCTTGTGACTCCGGGGTACAGGGGAGACCAGGGCCAGGCTGGGACCTAGCGAAGGCTTCAGGGAGCAGTCACCCCACAGCAAACTGTACCACGGGACGAGACAAGCAAGTGGTGAGCACCCACGTGCAGAGACTGGTTTCTGCTCCCCACCCTTCTTGCTGTGGGTGTCCTCATCGGCATCACGGGGGCCAACATCCCTGCCTCCAGGGCGGGTGTCGGGCTGAGCTGGGGCCACACACGAGCTACACCCAACACAGCCCCTGGCACCCAGTGAGCGTCTGGAATGGGAGTGTCCAAATGGGAGCTGCTGTGGCTCCCCACTTTCCTGCTCTCTGCCTGTTTCCCTTGCTATAAACATGGTGGTGGGCTAAGTGCCGCGTGAAAGCCAGTCAAGTTGGTTGGGTTGAATTATATGCCCCCACAACCCTATGTTGGAGTCCTAGCCCCCGGGGCTTCAGAAGGTGACCTTACTTGGAGTGGGGTCTTTGCAGAGGTAGAAGTGAGGTCAATCCCATGTGACAGGTGTCCTTATAAGAAGAGATTAGGACCCAGACACAGGGGAAAACCATGCGAAGACACAGGGAGAAGATCGCCATCAACAAGACAACGAGAAGGGGCTGCAGGCTCTCGCTCGGGGCCCAGGAAGGAACAACCCTGCCCATACCTTGGTCTCGGACTCCCCCGTGCAGCACGGAGAGAGAGCACGTGTGCTGTTTAAGCTGCCTGGTGCCTGGCGCTTTCTTAGGGCAGCCCTAGACCAAGCTGTAAAGCCCCTGCTCGTGTGTTTGCTTTGTTGAGAATAAAATGAGAAAGTGAAATGAGACCAGAAATGCATGAAACCAATGGGGTCGGCCTTACTTCCCAAGCTTACAAATGCAGGGTGGGCAGAGCTGTGGGTTCCTACCCGTCGCAGCCTGCGACCAAACTTCCCGGTGGGAGGGAAGGAGTCGAAGGTGCAGACAAGGACACAGATGGCTCCGTGGTGTTGGTGATGATAACTGGTTTCCTTGTTTTCCTGATGGTGCTGACCATGGAGCAGAATCACCCCTGCACACAAGGGTGGGTGGCCCTCACGACCCCTTCTCTGGCCCCTCCTTTCCCTCCCCGTCTGTGGGAAGGAGGGGGAAGGCCTTGCAGACTTCCTCGGGCATTCTGCCGGCAGACAGCCATTCTCCACTTGATGGAAGGCAAGGGGGGCCCCTGGCTAATTGCCGAATTACGGCCCCCCAGGAGATCTCTGCCTGGGTTTCCACCCCACTTGGGATGTTGCGCCCGGCCCAGGCGGGCTGTCGCCTGATGGGTCACCCCTCCTGCAGAAGCAGGACGCCCGGCTTAGAGCAAGCCCACAAACCCTTCACGAGCAGGGCTTCTGCTTAAAAATGCATGACTGGGGGCGGGATGCCACGGTCCTGCCCCCACCCAATATGGTTCCTATGTCTCAAGTCCTCTGGACGGTTCACTGCACTTTGGGAATTCCTTTCTGGGGGTGGCAAGTGGGATGAGCCGTTGGACTCTTGCCGGCAGTGAGTCCAGTGCCGCTGAGAGACTCCCACCCTTCCGAGTGCTTCCTTGGCCCCTGCGGGTCAACTAAATTTACTGATCTCAAGGCTTCACCATCGAGGTTTGATGTCACAGGGGCCATACAAACTCAGCGTTCCCCAAAGTACCGGGCTTCCCGCAAGCCAGCAGGGGAGGGAGACGGCATGCTTTAACCGCGGTCGCCTTAGCCTCAGACCCGAGACTGCCCGCAGGGCTTCCTCTACCGGAGATTTTTCTAGTTGGAATGAGGCGCGTGCGGACCCCCTCCTCAGGCAGTAACAAAATCAAAGGCATTCGGACAGCAGCCAAATCCCAGGCCCCGCGTCAGAGGGGGAGAGGCTGCCGTCTGCACCGTAGTGTGCGTCCCGTCAGTGAAGCCTGCGCTCTGTGGCGGGAATCCCCCCCGCCCTTGTGCTCGAACTTTCTGCTTCTGAGTTGGTTGGAAGGAGGTGAATCCTCAGCATCGAGAGCCTTTTCTTGGGACCAGATGTCGGATGCGGCTTCCCATCTTGGGGTCAGTTCTAAGAGGTCCCCAGACACAGTTCATAGAAACGGAGGCTCAGAATGGCGGCCAGACAGGTGTGGGCTGGAACCCCTCTGAGCAGGCCTGGCTGGGGCCCCCAGTGTCAGAACAGAAAATGCCAGCAGGTGTCCCTGGAGAAGGGGGCAGGCTAGTCTCCGGCCCCACCCCATCAGCTGTGCCAAACATACCCCCGCCCAGGCCCTGCATCAGCCACCGCCCGGCCTCAGTGCCCGCTAGAGGGGTTCTACCCAGCGGGTACTTGGCAGGGCTGCCGTGACAGCATCCACCGTGGTGGACAGGGACAAGCTCAGCAGCTCCTCGCAGGCCTGCGGGCACCCGGAGCTTTGTGCAACGCTGGCAAACTGCGCCAGGCCATGCTTCTCCCATGCTTGACGGCAGCGTGACTCCGCGTGCTTCGGCCAGGTGTCTGGGGCTTTCCCCCGGCATCACCCTGCAGCTGGTGTAAGCGGCTGGGAAGGGCTGCAGGGGGAACCAGGCCAGCGACAGGCCCTGGGGCAGCAGCAGGGGACTCCTCCAGAGCTCCCGGGCTCCCCAGGAGGGGGCAGCTCTCTCTGTGAGCTCATCGCGGCATAGTGGGCCAGGGCCAGGGAGGGGGCCCGCCTGGGTCCCAGAGCAGGGCCCGGCTTCCCACTCACCGGGGCTGGCCAGAGAGCCAGGGAGGAAGGAGGACCAACGTCCCTGAGGACTCAGCTCAGCTCCACCCAACAAAGGCCTTCCCTTTGAGCGTCAGTAGTCGTCGCCCGCTGCACCCCAAGCTGCCAGCGGTCTGGGTCCGAAAGAAACACAGCCGCTTTCGGTTCTGTTCTCACCAGCAGTTTCTCTCTGCTCTTTTGGCTGCTCTGCAACTGTCATTTGTGGCATGGGTCACACCGGGGTCCTGGAACGAGCAGGGCAGAGACCCTGTTAGAAACTGGATTTGTGGTCTAAATTTCTTCTGCTGCAAAATGGGATGGAACCCCTGTTGGACCTTTCTCACGGGGCTTCACAACGATAAGATAATCTCTGCAGACGCGTTTTCCTGCAGTCTCATCGGGAGTCGACTCCTAATAGGGTCAGCTCGTAGTAGGGTCCTCTGTGCAGGTGAGCTGAGCACAGAAGGCGGGTCACCTGAGGGCATCATGCAGCCTCTGGGTGGCCCGCAGGGATGGTGTGACCCACCAGTCCGATGACACATGCTGAGTGCTCCTGTGGTTGATTTTCGGGCTAAACCAGAGCCTCCTGGCCTCCTGGCCTTCCTTCACAAGCCTACCCACCCAGGGACAATGTTTTCTCTGCACACACCCCAACTCCCAAATGGTCTTTGGTTTCTGTTTGAAAACAGTGAGCGTGCTGTTAGCAGAAGCTGAGCTAAGCCAAACACCCTCGGCCCTCAAAGGGAACAGTGGCTTCAGGGGAGGACAGGCAGGGCCCGCAGAGACACCTCTGCTTCCCACTCCCCTCAGCTGTCCCGAGGCCCTCTCATCCTACCCCCACTTTTCTGGGACCCCCACATTCTGGGGAATAGCCCGACAAGCCTCCCCGTGGGTGCCTTCACTACTGGGAGTGGACAGGGCTGCGGGTGCATGAAGCCCTCAGCTCAGATGAACGTCTAAACAAACTGGGAAAATGGGGCTGTGCTCCAAGGAGGTGCTTTGAAGGAGGGACGTCTGATGCTCTCAGGCTTTCCCGGGGGCGCCCCAGATAAGCTCCAGGTCAAGGAACAGCAGAAGAATGACTCTAGCACTGCCCTGTGCTCAGGGAGGGCCGGGTGTTCGTGGTGGCTGGAACAGGAAGGGACTCAGGGGAGGGCAGTGACGGGACCCTCGCCTCCCCGGGTTCTGAGCGGCCGGTGACTGGAGCAGCAGGTGCTCGGAGGCAGGGAGAGGTTGCTGAGACAGCGACGGTGAGCAAGAGGACAGACGTGGAGGAATGGCCACCACGTTGCATGACAGGGTGCATGGAGGGAGGGGAGCTGGTGCTCTGTGACCCCAGGAGAGCCCACCAGCGGCTGGAATGCAGAGGGCAGGGGGCGGGCGGCCTGACTCCAGGAGGAGGAAGCCCCTTGGGGGCTGGGGGAGCCACAGGGAGTCCCTGAGTGGTCAGTGATGGGGGTGCTGGGAGCCCCGGACTGTGGGGTGTGGTGCAGGAGAGCAGACAGCCTGCAAGGAAAGGGGTCGAGGAGGACAGACAGTAAGGGGATCACACCATCCCTGCGGGCCACCCAGAGGCTGCATGATGCCCTGGCACAGAGCTCTGCCAGGAGGACATGGAGGGCCCTCTGTCAACTGTTGTCTGCTCCTGAGGAGATCAGAGGGTGTCGTAGAAAGTCGGAGAAGAGGTGGTGGGCATGACCGGGGGTAGGGGGTGGAAGCCTGGCATCTCAAGGATGGGGTCGGCAGGCCCATGCGGTTGGAAGTAGCAGCTGGCCCAGAGGGGCTGCTGAGTCTCTGCTGGGCATTATCTGAGCTCTCTCCGGGCCCCAGGGGGAATGGCTTGCGAGAGGCATGCCTCTTCAGAGCCTCCCCACCCCACAGGGTTGTGAGCCTTGGACTTCTCAGGGAGCCCTTCAGCAAATGGCTTCCCAGACAGGCACCTTCCAATGCATGGCCCCGCTATAGCCCATCACCTGGGGGCCCCGAGGGCACTTGAAGAAAATAGCTCTGGGTCAGAGAAGACACAGGAGTGGCTCAGTTAACCTCAGGAGTCCAGCTGGGGACGACTCCCTTCCTTCAGGGTCAGCCTGTGGTGTCGCCAACAATGCAGGGGGAGCAGGGCTGAGGGCTCTCTGTCCCACGGCCTCATGGAGCTGCTGGATCAAACTTCTCCTGAAGGTTCCTGAATCCTCCCCCAAGGACATGGCCCTAGCCATTTACATCCATTTGAACTGGATTTCCTGTCTGTTTGTGATGTAAAAAGTCCTAAAGAGTCCACCCAAACAGAAATTAGGTCATTGCTAACAATTGTTAGGAGTGCAGAATTTTATGAGGGGAAAGGGAAACCTGTTTTGACATATTGGCATCATAACAGTCTACATCCGAATAGAACCTTGACAACGACATTGAGGAGAGTAGAAGCCACCAGGTGCAAGGTTCTGGGAGTGCAGGTGAGCACAAGGGCCACCGTCACAGCCGCCCAGGCTGGAAAGCCCTGCCTGCGCTCCCGTTCCCACTGTCAGAAGGAGGAAGAACAGAGAGACGGTTTTCTGATCTAACAAAACACAACACAACAAACGACCTTCTCTTCCTCTGCTTCCACATCTGTAAGGAAGGTGTCAAGGACGCTGCGGACAATCAGCAGGGCTCTCGGGAGACGGAAATGGGGTGGCAGGTGGGCAAGTCACCTCCAAACCCACGAAGGGCAGCCCAGACTGTTGCTGTCATTCGGGGGATGTGTGGACGTGAAGAATGCCCAGAGATGGGAAGAAGCGTCAGACGGGTGTTGGAAGCTCAGCCCCGCAGTCTCCGTGCTCCCCGGCTTCAAACGTTGTCCCAGCTCAGAGCATCTGACTCAGGGTCGCCAGACTGACAGGTGGGCAGCTGTCCATTTCTGACAGACACACTAAAAATAAACATTCTCTCGGGTCAAGGTCCCCGAAGGCTGTTCTCACAGTCTTCTTGGTCTGTGGGTGACATTGCCCGGCAGCAGCCCTCTGTTGGCGGGGGGATGGGGATGGGAACCATGGGGTCCCAGACGAGGTGAGCACACATGAGCCAAAGCCTTGGATGATGCATCCGTCTTGAAACCCACATCTTCCCATGTTCGGCTCCGACGCGCGCTCCTGACCTTCCCACAGTGTGGGCTTAGACATTTGCTCAGCACGCAGCAGACTGGTTTTCCCCCGTTTATGTATTTTTTTTTTAGCAGACTCCCCACAAAACAGTAAGTTTCTTCTTTAGGCTTACTCCTCTAACTTGTTACTTCTTTGGTTTGGTTCAGATTTTGAAAACACATCATTTCAATGCCAAGATTAACAAAAGCTGGCTCTTTATGATGTTGGGATTGACCCAACAATTCACAGATTAAAAAAAAAACAAACACAAAACTGCAGAGCCAATCAGGTTGGAAAAAGCTGGACGTTCTGTTCGCTGGATGGTCCTGCTGACCCAGGTCCTCCCACTGTCCGTTTGGGGAGATGTAAGAATTCAAAAGAAACACAAGGAAGATCTCCCTGCCTTCATTTTTATGTCTTCTGTGTTGATACTATCTTCCTGCCCACAGCTCTTCTGAGTAAACAGCCTCATCTCTGCACGGCCACCCCCTCCCCCTCCCCCGATGGCTGGAGCAGGGTGGATGCTGGACCCAATGTGGCCAGCCCCCGAGCTGCCACGGCTGTGGCCTGGGTGGCTGAGGTGGGGGGGAGGCGGTCAAAACGAGGAGCCGGGCCAAGCAGAGTCTTCTAGGGAACTGGGGTGCATAGAGACTGCTGTCACTGGGGTGGGAGCTGAAGCCAAAAGGATGTGGGTCTGGAGCTATGGCGGGCGCTCAGGGAGGCCTGGAGCCCGGAGGAAGTGGGAGAGACACGGACAGGGGCAAGCTTGAGTACCTCGTATGTGACCTCAGCTGCACCTTTAAAAAGGGGTGGCCTTCAGCTGGTCACCACCCTGCTCTGAAGGTTGCCCCTTTCTATGAAGACCTCATGATTTAGAAAACCTCCAACATCTCTCCATTTTTTTCTTGCATGTTGGAAGCCCAGTGTAGGCATCTAAGCTGGTTGACGTGCCAGCAGTGTCTGTACCAGTGCCGAGATGTCCCAGCCGTGTTTATCATGTTCTTTTGTGAGGCTCAAAAGGACAAGGGCGGAGCTTGAATTTGCTCTTCTGCCTTATCTGTCTGTGTGTAGAAGTGCAGCTGAATCTCCCCCAGGGGCTGGCCATTGTCTGTTTTGTTCCCTGCTCAGCGTAGAGGATCCGTTCCTCCACTGTTGTATCAGCTAACTTGCATGTGACTCTGACTCCGTCCAGGGTGCTGGCCGGCCTTGCCCATGGGAAGAGCTCCACGTCTCCAGGAGAGGTAACAGCCCGGGGGGGGGGGAGCAGGTGTGTGCACCCCAGGTGTGCGTTTCCTCGACCTTGACATGCAGCCTGCTGTGCTCCGTCACGCCTGTGCCTAGTCGTGAATAAGGGGAAATGAGACAGAAACATCGCAAAGAGCGTTGGTTCCTATCTCATGTCCCCCAGCACACTAGAGTTTCGCACCAACAAGATACTTGCTGGAGGCAGGGTACCCAGGTGCAGGTGCACACACCGAGTCCTGGAGGAGGTCACGCTCTTGCCCCCCAAAGTCCCCATCTCGACCCAGTGTCCATAGGGGCTGCCTTAGGAGTCCTTCCTGTGCATTCTCCATCTCAACCCCTGTCCCCGTAATTCAGCAGTGGCAACATTTCTCAGACCCTTCCCATCATGCTGCCTTCCCCTTTTAAAGGTAAAGTCCTATGTTTACCATAGTATTTCTGTGCTGGGGTTCTCCAGAGAAACAGAACCCATGGGATAAATGCAGATACGTCATTACAGGAATTGGCTCCCACGATTATGAAGGCTGAGAAGTCCCACAATCCACCATCTGCAAACTGGAGTCCCAAGAGAGCCGGGGGCATCCACGCAAATCTAGGCAAGAGACCCAGGAGCATCAGCGTCCGAGGGAGGGAGGGGATGGTGTCCCAGCTCAAGCCGAGAGAGGGAACTCTCCCTTCCTCTGCCTTTTGGTTTTATTGGGGCCCTACGTGGACGGGATGATATCCGCCTGCCCTGCCAAGGGCCCTCTTTACTCAGTCCGCCTACCCCAGAGCTGGTTCCCTCAGGAGACCCTGCCAAACACACCCGGAAATGCCATGTTGACCGGTAACCGTGCATCTCTCATCCCAGTCAAGCTGATACAGAATCAACGATCGCAACTTTATAGGTTAAGAATTCATGTCTTGGCAACTGTGCTGGCGTTTTTTATTATGATTTCTGTTCCCGTGTTGATGCTCTGCTTACAAACTGGAAAAGGTTTCTGAATCTGGAACGTGCAACCCCGGGGCTTCTCATGCTCCGTGCGGTGTGAGACTGGCCGCACCCAGCTGTCCACAGGGCAGCGGCCGCATCGTCAGCCGACAACGCATCGTGGGACGCATCGTGGGATGACGAGTCAGGGCTGGCCGTGGGCTCCTTCCCTTCCTGCCATGGCTGCAGTGGCCCCCGGGCCAGGGGCTCCCGCTCCCTCTGTCCTCCCACCCAGGCTATGTTACCAGCCTGCAGCTGTGCGGCAGGCAGGAGAGAGTCAGAGTTCTTGCTCTTGACCCTCGGGTTCTTCTGCCTCTGTTCCTAACACACGCACACGCGCCCTGCAGCCATGAAAGACGCATCCACCGCTTGGTCCTTCCCAGGCTTGGGACGGATATTACCTCTGAATGGCAAGCGGGCTCGTATCCGTACTTGGGCCGTTCCACAAGGATCCAGGGTGAAGACAGATAGCGTCATGCCACTAATGCATTTTGTACAGCCCGTGGCGAGGGCCGTGAGCGACGCACACTGTCCGCACCGGCCGTGCTTTACCGCACCGCAATGCGCCCTCTCCCGCTCTGCACGGAGAGCGATGAATGTGGGTGATCCCCAACCTGTGGGTTCTTGGGGGCCCGGCTGGGTGGCCCTTGGCCCTGCAGCTGCACTGGCTGGTCACAGCAGAGCCTGGAGCCACCGGAGAGAAAACACACACTCGGGTGCCCCCCGGTTTTCTTACACACCCCATTTTTGTGCCAGGCTGTGGACCCTTTCTCATCCACTCTCCCCACTGTGCGCTGGGGGTGAATGCCTCCGTCCTCCAGCACACAAGCCTTCAAGCAAGAGTCCGGTCGGCCAGCACGGCCTTGTGCGGTCGCGTCCAGCTGGAGGAGGTGATGCCACGGTGCTGGCTGGGCGGGGGAGCCCAGCATCTCCCTCGGCACACGCACAGGCTTCCACTGTTTTCCCGGGAATCCAAACCCCACGGCACGGGGCAGTCCCATCAGCCTCCTGCAGGGTGACCCCACGAGGAAGCGCGCCTACCAGATGGCCCTGCCAGTGATTCCTGGGAACACACACCCAGACCCTGTGCACATGTGTGCGCACGCATGCGTGCACACACACACACACACACACACATTAATCAGAGCTCTGTCTCCATTATCGTCCTGACCTCGCGCCAAAGCTGCCTTGATCAAGGCAGTTCTCATCGCATGAGGACCGCGGATGCTTTCCGAGGGCTGGGAGGGTTTCGTCAGTTGGGCTCTTTCCAGCGTGAGTCACTGTCCGCCTCTTCGCCTTAATTAGTGTTCTGGGAGTTGCTGGTGTAACTCTGGTGAAGTCCAGAGAAATTAATCAAAGTATATCTTACACTTGAAACGCACTCAGAACCACCATCCGGCCAAATCCCTCGGCGCTGGCACTCGGACAGTTCAAGCCTCCCCCCGCCTCAGATTGTTTTAAATTAGTTTGCAATTTCCCACATGCTCAAGGCTTGTCTTCCTCCCTCGATCTGGCACTTTCCTCTTCAGTATTTTCTTCTGGAAGGTTTTTTCCTTGTTTTCCCAACCGTGGCAATTTCTCAATCCATCGCATACCATCTGTCTCAATAAAATGGTTCTCACGGAACCTGGGCCCAGGAGGACCCGGGCACAGGCCTCTCTCGGCACGGTCCCGTACACCCGTGCTGCCCCGATACGTGGCCACGTTGTGTCCAAGACAGAGGAGGTTTCCATCGGCTGCTGGACCAGGCCTGCCCCCACCGACCCCGAGCCCACCCCAGCCGCACAGGTGCTGAAACACGGGGTGTTTGGTGGGGGTGTCTCCGGGGTGAAGATCGTCATGTCCCAAATACCCCCATTTCACTTGCGAGACTGAAATGCAGACAACGGCTGGACCACGTGTAACAAACGGCAGCCCGACCCACACCTGGCAGAAACCAGCCCGAAGCCAGCGAGCCGTAGCCAGAAGCACCGAAGTCAGACCACCAGCTCTGGTAACAGCCCAGAGAGCCGACCGTTGCCTGTGACCGTCAGCCCCAGGCGACCAGGGCTGGATTAATCCCGGAGGGGTTCCCTACCTTCTGTCTCGGCTTCCAACTCAGAGCCAAGCGCGCTGCGAGCCACTGTGGCCGACTCCCTGGCTGCAGTAAACCGAGGAATGAACTGCTGTTTTTCTCCTGTGGTTGGTCTTTGTGCATTTGCACACACGTCACATGCGAACGAGCCCCATTTCTCCAGGACATATGTGGTGCCAGGTGCCCCTCGGGGACGTGTGGCTCCTCAGGAGCCCCCAGCCCCTTCCCGGGAGCCATCCCGTGTGTGGTTTCTGCATTCTGGGGGCCCCTATAACAGTCTGGAACGTTCTTGGAAGGTAATCGGTGGCTTTGTGGGAATCCTAACTTGGTGGCACAGGACCAGAACATGGGGACTCAGGCTCCCCCTGACTCCGATTTCTTGGGGGCTGTGGGTCTCTCATGGTGCCCGAATGGTGCATAGGAGCACTGGGTCCCAGCCTCCCTGGCACGGCCCCTCCCATACACCGCCCGCACACCCTACTTTCACCTGGCTGCGCTCGGTCAGGTCTCTCCTTGGGGAATTTCCCACCTGGCCACTCCCCACACTTTCCAAGACTAGCGGTGGTTTGTCTCCTTCATCCGGGAGGCCTGCCTGAGCTCGGTGGGGCTCCATGCAGCCCCTGTCCACTTCTGCATCCAGGCATGGAGCCCACATGAAGCCCTCCCTGGCAGGCATTTTCCATCCCAGGCCTGCATCCAGAGCCCCCGCCGGCATTGGTGCATGGGGCTGGAGTCACACAGACCTTGCCTGTCCCTCCAGGGGGCGGTGCAGCATCCACATAGGGAAGCGCCACCCTGCGATCTGCTGTGTGGCAGGTGTGGCGGATGGAGAAGATGGAGGCGGGTAGAGTATTGGAGGGCAAGATATTCTTACAGTGAACCAGGTGGGCCAGAGGGGCTGGAATGGGGCAAGGAAAGGTCGAGAATCCAAGTCATCAAGGTCCTGCCCCTTCTATGTGCTCTTTTCAGCAAGATGGACTCCAGGGCACTTGGGTGGCTCAGTCAGTTGAGCACCTGCCTTCAGCTCAGGTCATGATCTCAGGGTCCCGGGATCGAGCCCACGTCTGGCTCCTGCTCAGCAGAGAGTCTGCTTCTCCCTCTTGTGCTCTCTACCAAATAAATAAATAAAATCTTTAAAAAAAAAAAAAAGGAAAAATAAAGATGGACTCCACGGGACCTTTGGATTTCAACCCCAAACGTCCCTAAACTGTCTACGTGACTTGGTGCTGAAAAGGCTGTTTGCAGATGTCTCGAAAGGGCTGGAGAAGCACAGTGACAGATGCATGCACGCAGTAGGGAGAGTGGGCAGGGAGGCTCTGAACAAAGCAAGGCACTCTCGAGAGTGGAGGGTGGCGCTGATCACAGCAGGACAGGCACAGACTGCAGTCACCGTCCCCTCCCTGGCGGCTGCAGTAAGTGCTGAGCCACTTGTTGCGGAGTTAAATTAATTATGAGATGGTTGAAACCAACCGACCGACAAACTCTACTTTGAACGTGAGACCAAATCCCTGACGTTGGCCACCGCGGCTACGCAGGGGGGGGAGACTGAGGTCTGCGGGGTGGCAGTACTGTCCAGGGGCAACGCAGACAGGGCAGGATGCAGAGAGGGGAAGGAGGGCTCCCCCGCCCCACAGGCGCTTGCCCCGTGATGGACTCCCACGGCCTGGGAAACCCAGGTCCCTAGAGCCCGTGGCCACTCAAGCCGTGGGGAGATCTCTCTCCCCACTTCTGCCAAACACAGCCCAGCTCGGGGGATGGCATCCTGGAGGCTGGGGGATTTAGAGCCCCCTGGACACAGGCAGCAAAGCTCTGCTCAGTGCATCAGGATGGCGTCGGGGAGGCCCTCCCAGCCCTGGGGAAGGGGACCGCACCAACGAAGGGGCCGGAGCAGAAGACAATGGTGATGACAGACCCCACAGTCACCTGCACCAAACAGGAGGCCCGCTGAGCAGGGAGCTGCCCCCAGCAGTGCCCACAGAGTCACCAGTGGAGAGCAGGGCGAGGGCAGGAACTCGGCGCTCCTCGGCCAAAGTGGCTCTGTTGGGGCCTGGGAGCACTCACTCCTGGCCTCGTTTGGGTGACACTTTGATAGCCTTTCCCTGCAAAATATAATCAATGAGAAGACGTTGTGTTATCCGAGGTTGTGTTGTCATTACTCATCAACGAGAAACCATTCTTTCCAGCTTCCTTCTTCCAAAGCGTTGGGCCCTTTCCTACTCGGAAAAGAAGCACCTTTGACCGGCTGGCCATTGTTCTCTCCACGCCTTGGTGACTGCCGTGCGCCCATATAAACATCTTGCACCTTAAACTCGTTCAGTTTCTCTTATCACATGATATTGTCCAAGAATTCTCAGAAGTAAATCACGTGCCATAAAAGCGATTTGCTCCTTGAAAGGCTGAGCTCAGTCAGGGACCCATCAGATGCAAGGGGCTTTGTTTCCTCTCCTCAGTCAGGGGCCGTTTCTCCCCAGGCACATCTGGGCACATCTGGGGACACTTTTGGCGATCCCATCTGGGGGAGGGTGTTACCAGTAGTCGAAGCCAGGGGTGCGGCCACACACCCTGAAACGCACAGGACAGCCCCCACCACGAATAACGATCCGGTTCAAAATGTCAGCATGGCCGGGGCTGAGAAACGCGGCTCTGGGTGAGTTCCAAATATCCCTCTAATTTATTTTGTTTGGATGGGCTCTTGGCTTCAGTGACTGATTTCAGCTCTTTTCATATTTAAATGCATTTTTTCTGCTACTAATGTGATCTACGGGTGTTTCTCCACACGGGATCTATTTGCACTCTTACTGTCTTTTCCTCCAGCTTCCTCAGGTCTTCTTGAGATCCCAGATTGTGGACTCAGGTTGTTCGTCCTCTGTTTTTGGTGAAGGAGGCATTTCCAGTGCTGAGAATGCCGCTCGGCGGCGCGGCCGTGGTCCCTCCCCCTCCTGCGTACTTCACGCCCCATCTCCCGACTTCAGAAGTGTTTCGCTATATTCTGCATTTCCCCCTCGATCCATGTGTTACCAGGGAAAGGGTCTTTCATCACCAAGCGACTGGGCGCCGTGTTTCCGTGTGTGTGACTCACGCGTGTTTTGCTGCGCTGTGCGCAGAGGAAGCGACGAGGGCCCTTCTGCCTGCTGGTGCTCGGTGTGTCCCCGCCTGCCGTCGGCCTGGGGAGCTCGTGCTCGTCGCACTTCCTTCTCCTCAAACGTCCCCTGACTCCACTCCGGGGGTTACCTTGGCTTAGACTTCATGAGACTGTAGGTCACTGGGCAGAGATGGAGGTTTTCAGATCCCCCTTCTCTCCCCCGTGCCCTCCCTGGTTCCGCTCTTTCCCATCTGCCAAGGCACCCGGTGTGACCACGTCCCTCCCAGGACACACTATGGGCCCTGTGTGACTGGCCCAGATCTAGGCCATCCCTCCTCTCAACCGAGGTCGGGGCCCTGATTGGAGCAAAGCACTGGGGCGCTGAGATATGACGGGGACCACCAAGCTGATGCCCTAGAAAATGTGGAGGGTTCCCCGAACCGCTGGGTCTATGCAAGTGGCCCAGTCCTCCCTGTGGACGACCAACGCCGTCTCCCCACCTGAGGAGGAAACAGAAGCTTCTCCTCGTGGGATAGCGTGCCTTCCCAGAACCCGCCACCTCCCTCCTGCCATCAGTGCAGTAAAAAGTGTCAGGTCACAGTGTCACCGACAGGGGCCATGAACCTCTCCAACATGTCCCGATGGGAGCGGGAGGGCCCTGAGTGGCCAGATCAGGGGCGGACGGTACGGCTTGCTGAGGGACTGCGTATTGACAGGGCGCCTTCCAGAAGCTTGGAGAAACCTTGGTCCACACAAGAGGAGGAAGGCCAGAATGGCTGTGGCAGGTAGAGGAAGGGTGTCAGAGCTGCCCGAAGGCCACACCCTGGTGGCATTTACTGCAGCCACGTGTGTGTGCTGGTGAGGGGCCCAGCGTCATGAAGGGCCAGTGGCGGCTATCCCCTGTGGGCCAGGGATGGTGCTGGGAGACACTGTTACACACCTAGGCTCCCACAGCAATGGCGATCCCAGAGTCTGGACCAGTAGAAGCTTGGGGGGCACAACTCTGTGGTGAATGGCCTGTCCCACTGACAGTGACGGTGGTAAAGAGAACATGGTGCCTCTGGGGACAAGACAGATGGACAGCCAACATGCGTCCCCGACACAGGTCACCATCCCTTGCCTAGTGTATGTTATGCAGACAGGGAGCACATTGTACCAGACTCGAAAAAGCCCCAGACCGAGAATGAGAGAACTCAGAAGCGAGAGGAGGCAGATCCCACATCGCCTGGCCGCACCACTCCCCGGCTGGGCTCTCCTGGGGCCAGCGAGGAGCCTCAGAGCCCTCCTCAGAGAACCGAGGTGATGTTGACCACCGCCCCCCCCCACACACAAAGCTGTCGCCAGAGGCGCATTCTATACCCGATGGGATGTGCGGTGGGGCACCCCGGGACAGGGACGGACCGCACCAGAATCCTGACTGCAGACGTCACCTGCCTGGATGGCTCTCAGAGACCAAAAGCCCCTTCCATATTTTTATGTTAATGCGAGGGCTTCTAGTGGACAGGAACCGACCTCTGTCCACCCCATCCTGGGTCCCAAGCTCCTGAGAAAAAGCAGAAATATCCCAGAGGCTGGTTTTCCCTCCATGCACATTGTTCTTCACTGCCGTAAGTCTCAGAGAACTCTCCAGAAAAAGCACTCCCCCTCCCCCCCCCAACACTAAGGCAAAATCCTCTCTTGAAGATTCTGCAGGGAAAGCCAGAGGGACTCCCCGGCTTTCCGTCGAGGTTCCGGAATTCACGCCTCCTGCCTTGCTCTCTGGCGCCACCAGCAGGCAGGCCCCTCCCCGCCTTCCCTCCCGGAGCCGGCCGTTGCCTGCTTTCTGGGCCCCCGCACAGGGTTCTGACCTCAGCCCTGCAAAACCGTGGAGAGAGTCTCACAGCCCCTCTTAAACCAGCAGCTTCTGGTTACTGGTTCCGGATGATGCCCCAAGTGTCCTATTGTTCATCCCACATAAACCATGGCCCCTGAGGAAAAGTGGGGTATACGCCACTTTCTCCAAATACAGAGTGTGTGTATTTTCTGTACAAATGCAGAGAAGTCTTCTTGCTGAAGTGTCGCATCCCCCCCAAAATTCATATTCACCCAGAATGACTGTGCCCTTCTCTGGAAAGAGGGTCTTTGCAGATGTGAATAGGGTAAGGATCTTAAGATGAGATTATCCTGAATACAGGCTGGGCCCTCGATTCGATGGATAGTGTCCTCCCCTAGAGCCTTTGCAGGGAGCACGGCCCTGCCAACGGGACTTGGTTTTGGACTTCTGACTTTCAGAACTGCGAGACAATGAATTTCCCTTTGCGGTCACTGGTTACAGTGGCCCCGGGTCGCTGATACCCATGCACACACCTGCAATGACCCAACACCACAACAGTGCCGTGAGACCCCTGCCCTGCTGGGACCCTCTTCCCTGGTGTGGCTGATGCCCCAGCTTCTCCCCTTGCATTTGGGGACACTCACAGATGCAAACTGTCTTCTGTTAGGACTGAAGAGGGAAATAGATCCTTCTCTGTGGTTGTGATGGTTCTTAGACTGTGCCTGAGAGGAGGACTTGCTGCCAGCTAAGTGTCCGCAGGTTGAACTCTGGCAACCGACACCCAACTCGTGCCCAGCAGGCGTCCTCCGCAGAGCTGCCCAGGAGGGGACAGTCCCTGGAGGCCGCGTCCCTCTGCCAGCTTGAGGCAGGAACAGAACGGCTTCCAGGCGAGCACGGCCCCCGAGAACCTTCCAGATTACTCAGCATCAGTGGCAGCTTCCTGGGTCACTCCACCCGACTTCCTCGTTCCTCCCACGGCCCAGCCCACCCCCACCCTCCTTCCCTCCTGGCAGCCTGGGGCGAGGTTTGCCGTGAAAAGTTCCTTTCCAGCTCTATGTGGCTACTAAAAGCACTCGGAAAAACAGAAGGCTCCCAGGAATGTTAGCTGTTGTTGTGTCAGGGAGACATTTTATGGCGATCTGGGGTGCGCTGCCCACTCGGGCACCAGAGTGAGGGCGCGGGCATGCGCGTGCTGCCGCCCTACCTGTGAGACATTTTCCTCTGGGGCCTCCTTGGGCGGGAGGAGGAGCCCTGTCTCCCGCCCCGCACGCATGCAGCCCGCCTCTCCAGCCTCTGCACCAGCCCGCTCCTGGTTTTCCCTTCCACTCCAATCCTCAGATCTGCCCCGAAGCAGAAATCCTGGCAGCCACTTCTCTGGGGTCCTCTTCCTGTCATAAAAGACATTCCTGTTTTTAGTACAAACTTTGTTTCTTTTTTCCCCAGCTGACTGCCTTGTTCAAAGAACACAATAAAAAAGTAACTCCCTTTAAAAAAAAAAATCAAGATTAAGAATCAGTCTTAAATTCCCACCAGGGAGAAGGCACTGAGCTCTTTCTGGAACACGATCTCATCTCTCCTGGGTTGGATATCCGCCCCCTCCCAGAGGCACTGCAGCCCAGAAACACGCACGCACAGTCTGGCTCCACAGCTCTGCGTTTCTGCCGTGACCTGGTCCCTGGAGCCTGTGGGGCCCTGAGGACCGTGTCCCTCCCAGCCTGCCCAGGCTTCATTGCGGGCTGCAGGCATGGGTCTGGCCCCTTGAGGGTCCCATGCGGGTGGGGGTCCTGACCCCCAACCTGGGCTCTGAAGATGTCTTTATACGAGAGTTACCAGCTGCATCCTTTGAGGTGCTACAAGAGGGGTCCGATGCGAGGGTCCCAGGCTGCAGGCACCACCAGCAGGCTCCTAGCAAGGGACCCAAGGTCGAGTTTCAGAATATGCCCCCCGCCCCCAATCCTGCCTCCTCTTTGCCCTGGCACACACCTGCCTGGGATGGCAGAGGAGACTCTCCCCTCTGGCGTTCCAGGCTTTGTGGCCTCCTGGCCCCTGAGACACCTATGTAGGCAGATGGTCTCACCGACACCCCTTGGGCTTCAGCCCTCCTGACCAATACCCCTGAGACCATCTTTGAATGGCAGGGGTCCCAGAAAGCAAAATGACCCTCTGGAAAGCTTGCTGACCCTGGAGGCTGGAAGCTGGAGATGGAGTGGGTTCCCCACAGATTAGCCCCCTGCTTTGGACCAGTTCATTAACCTCACTGACCTTCAGTTTCTTCATCGAGGACAAGGGGTGAAACCCTGGGTTAACCTGGTGGAGGGTGTTCCCCTGCTTCCCATTAAAATAGGGATGAAAATTCTCAAAAACACAAAAACCAGCCGGCCACACTAGAAACTTTGTGTATGGTGTGAGGTAAGGGTAGAGCTCATTTTTTTAATATGTAGATATCCAATTTTCCCAGCACCATTGTTAAAAGACTGTTCTTTCTTCCAGTAAAATATCTTGGTATCTCTGTTGAAAATTGTGGCCATCTCTGCTTGAGCCTTTTTCTAGATTCTCTAATCTGTTCTACACATCCACGTGGTTACCTTACGCCAGCCTTGCAGGTTTTGTTTCTGTGGTTTTATAGAAAGCCTTGAAATCGTGCGGTGCTCGTCCTCCAACTTTGTTCTTTTTACCTTTTTTCCCAAAATTATTTTGGTTATTGTAGGGCCTTTGTACTTTTACATAAACATAAAATCAGCTTTGTGATTTTGACTCCAAAAAAGCTGTTAGAATTTTTATTGAGATCGCATTAAATCATAGATCAGTTTGAGAAGAATCAACATCTCAGCAGTATTGAATCCTCTGATTCGTGAACATGGTATAACATCCCATTCAGGTAGATCTCCTTTAATTTCTGAATATTTTGTGCTTTTTAGCTCAACAAAAAATCTTGTACATTTTTGTTCAACTTATTCACAGTATTTCATATTTTTATGCTATTGTAAATGGTATTACTTTTTAAAATTTCAATTTCCATTTGGTTTTTTTTAAAAGATTTTATTTATTCATTTGAGAGAGAGAGAGTATGAACAGAACAGAGAGGGAGAGGGAGAAGCAGACCCTCTCCCCCACCAAGTGAGCAGGGAGTCCGACTCGGGGCTCAATCCCAGGACCCTGAAATCATGACCTGAGCCAAAGGCAGATGCTTAACCATCCGAGCCACATAGGAGTCCTCCATTTGGTTCTTATTAGCATATAGAAATGCAATTGATTTTTTAATATTGATCTGCTAATCTGGAACCTTGCCAAACTGATTTGCCACTTTGGGTAGCTTTTTATAGATCTTGTGGGATGTACCATGTAGACGATCTTTCACCCGCATAGACAGCTTTTCTTCTTCTTTCCGGTTGGTGTGAGTTTCGTTTCCTCTCGTTGACCCGTTGCCCCGGCGGAGCCTCCGGCACAATGTGCAGTAGAAGTGTTAGAGCAGATCTCCTTGCCTTGCTCCTGATCACAGAGAGAAAGCAACCCATTTTCTTACAACAAATTATGTTAGCCGTAGATTTAGTAAATCTAAACTTATTGAGTTAAAAATTTCTCTGCTACGCCTAGTTTTCTGGGAACGTCATCAATAGATGCTGAACTTTGTCACATGCTTTCTCGGCATCTGTTGAGATGTGACTTGAGTGTTTTTCCTGTCACCCTCCCTACTGATCTCCCTTCTCCACCATCTTACCGCCCTCTTCCCCCCCAGATTTGGTCAGAGTGGTCTGGGTGCAGTGGGGCAACTCTCTGACCTATTGAAGCTGGACATGGGAGAAGTCCCAAATTTCCCAGTGGGAAGGCTCTTCGGGAGCCTGTCGCAATGAAGGCCCAGGCCACAGAGACAAGGGAGGCCTCCCTGGGAGAGGAACCCTGGGCAGGAGGGCAACGGGCGGGAACCCTGGCTCAAACTCAAGACTGAGATCCTGTGCCCCACTGAGGACAGAGAGACTTGAAGCAGAGGCCTCTGGAGTGAAAGGGATTTACCTGGAACTTGCATGAGATCCCAGGAGCTGTTTTCCCATTTTACAAATCAAACGAGGGCACTGACCCACCCAGATTGGGAAAACGTCCAGGCCCAACTCCCCAGAGGAAGCCTGTTTTTGTTTTTTTTTAAAGATTTTATTTATTTATTCGACAGAGATAGAGACAGCCAGCGAGAGAGGGAGCACAAGCAGGGGGAGTGGGAGAGGAAGAAGCAGGCTCCCAGCAGAGGAGCCTGATGTGGGGCTCGATCCCAGAATGCCGGGATCACGCCCTGAGCCGAAGGCAGACGCTTAACCGCTGTGCCACCCAGGCGCCCCAGAGGAAGCCTGTTTTAATACTTAATCCAGGAATCATCAACCAAGGCACCAGGCATTCCCCAGCCAGAAAGAGGAAGTGTGGATAGAAATGTGCACGTATTGCATGGTGCACTGCGTGTTATACGCAAGTAATGAGTCATGGAACTTTACATAGAAAACTAGGGATGTACTGTATGGTGACTAACATAATATAATTTAAAAATTTTATTAAATAAAAAAAAAGGGAATGTGCTCACTGGGGGTCTAATGACTGAGCAGGAATCCCGATGACTTCGGTTTACTGGCCTTTCTCCTCCCATCCCTCAGCCAGTGCTACATCATACATTCTTATGAGAAAGAATCCATGCAAAGCAAAGAGAACATCACTAAGAATCCTGGATACTGAAAATAGCTCTTTATTGAATTGAAGCAAAAACAGCTAGGATATATCATTAGCTGGGAAAAGGCAGCTTAAACAGCTAATGGCTTATGGATGAGACACGCTGGTTCTTTTCAACGTAACTGGAGTGTTTCCCACAATGACCAAGTTGTTCAGGATACACTCGTGGCAGATGACGTTCTTGTGATTGCTCACCTCTTCTCCCGGGCAAACAGGTAGGCACCTTTGACTTTGGGTGTGACCCTGTGACTTGCTTTGGCCAATGGGCATGGCCCGTGCTATACACATCAGTCCTCCTGCTCCTGGGGCCTCAGCCAACAGGACGTGATGTCCTGGAAAGGGATTCCTTCAGCCAGGGCCCTGGACCATGGAGACACATAGAGCAGAGACCCAGCCCACGTGGAACATGAGCAGAGAATGAGAGCGCTGTGAGCCGTGGGCATCAGAATTGGTTTGTTACGTGGCCTCACCCAGCAAAAGCTGACTGAGACACTATTGGAATCACCTATGGATAAAAGTTTGATACAATGTTTCTCAGAGGGAGTGTTTGGTCCTAGACAAGATAGTTACCACATATTCATTCTGACTTCAGTTAATCTTCATCTTATCTGCTTCAGAAAATAGTTAAAATGTTCTATCTTATATTAACAAATAGATAAAACACTATACCAACTGTCAGACCAATTGATTTTGGCAACATGGATCTTTCCTTTATTAAATGCATGGAAAATTGTGAGCATAATTTGTAATAAAATATTGTTTTTTATGCTTAACATTGATCGACATTTATAACATAGTCACATAATTTTGATTATTAGTCACTAATAGTAACTGCAATGATATTTTTAAATTGTATTAAGTTCTTTATTTTAATTCCAGTGTAGTTAACACAGTGTTATATTAGTTTCAGATGTACAATATAATGATTCGACAATTCTATGCACTACTCAGTGCTCATCATGGTAAGTGTACTCGTTACACAATATTTTAATCCAGAAGAAAAAGGGTTTTAATATTTAGAGCTTCACAGTTATAGGAAATAAACAAGTTTCGAAGTGTTGATATATGCATGTTTGTTTTTTGATAAGAATAATAGGAAACAAAATAATAATAGGATGAGGCATAGGTGACTTGCAAGTATGAAAATATACTATGTTAAGGTAAACATCTGGAGGGAATGAAATGGGATCAGAAGTCGAGGAAGAAAGAGGAAGCACACGAACTCTCTGATGGGGGGAGCCTATGATGTATTTTCTAAGGGGACACTAGCAGGCATGATTCATCATGACATTTACATTCTAATGAATACATTTAAAAGAGTAAGGCAAGAGTTTCCCTTTTAAATCTATCTTTTATAATATCCTTGAAATTTGAAATTTTGCAACCTTTTATTTTTTTAGAAAGAGAGAGAGAGAAGGGGGAGGGGCAGAAGGAGAGGGAGAGAGAGAAACTCAAGCAGACTTCCCGCACAGAGTCCAACGGGGGTGGGGGGCCTTCATCTCACGACCCTGAGATCATGACCTGAGCTGAAACCAAGAGTCAGACGCCTAGCCAACTGAGCCACCCAGGTGCACCTAGACTTTGCAACCTTTTAACACATGATTAAAATTTTTAGATGTCGGGGCGCCTGGGTGGCGCAGTCGTTAATCGTCTGCCTTAGGCTCAGGGCGTGATCCCGGCAGTCCGGGATGGAGCCCCACATCGGGCTCCTCTGCTGGGAGCCTGCTTCTTCCTCTCCCACTCCCCCTGCTTGTGTTCCCTCTCTCGCTGGCTGTCTCTATCTATCTCTGTCAAATAAATAAATAAAATCTTTATAAAAAAATAAAATAAAATTTTTAGATGTAAACTCAGAATGTATGAAGAATGCAGTTTTTCCAAATTCTTTATTTTTTTATTATTTTTTAAGATTTTATTTATTCATTTACCAGAGAGAGAGAGCACAAGCAGGCAGAGGGAGAAGCAGGCTCCCCGCTGAGCAAGGAGCCCGATGCGGGACTCGATCCCAGGACCCCGGGATCACGACCTGAGCCGAAGGCAGACGCTTCACTGACTGAGCCACCCAGGCGCCCTCCAAATTCTTTAAGGGAAAAGTTTGAGGACCGTGGATCCAAAGCCTGCAGTCAAGGCCAGAGTGAAGGACGCAGTGAGCCGAACTTTAGCCTCTGTAGAAGCTCCAGGTGCTCAGTCACAGCCCCTCCCTCAGGCCCGGAAACCCCGCAGGTGGCACAGTGTGCTGACAGGTGGGAGCAGGGAGCCCCGCGCCCCGTCCGCCCCGTCCTCTGCTACATCAGGATCAGATGCACCACTGCCTTGTTGGAAGCCCTTTCCTTTGCCCTCAGGATGGAGACGCGTCCCTTCTCTGGACCACGAGCCCCTTTCTGACTGTGTTTTGCTGATCCCTAGAGCCTAACCGTAGACATTAGCCGTAGACAATCACAGGAGTCCGCGAAGGCTATGAGGGAAAGCAGAGATACACAGCCTAGCGGGTGAGGGCGAGGCTCTGCAGACAGCAGGGGCGGGCGCAGGCGGAAAGCAGACAGCGGGCACCACTGCCTACACCTGCAGAGCCCCCAGGCGCCCCTGCCTCTGCTCTCCGCTGCCTGCCGTCCCCCTGCCAGTGCTCCCCACGCTCCTGAAGCAAAACCCCTCAGTGCTTGATGTGCAGCGAGCCTTCTCTGGGGCGGAAAAATTGGTGAATGAAGTTCAGAATCATGATCAAATGCCTCCTTCTCTCTTCTGCCCAAACCCACTGGGACCCAATTTCAAAGAGCAGACAGTCCATTGGTTAATTTGGGGGAATGTTTTATGTTTTCGATATGGAGTCTTCCCCTTGAGGGACGTGGTACGCCTTCTCAATAAGAACGGAGAACCTATCCTCAAACTGTGCACATTTCTTACTATTTTTGTTCTTGGCTTTTTTGGTCCATTGTGAACAGATTCTTTATTACATGTTTTCTTCCTCAGATTTTTTAATGAAGTGAAACAGGCAGATTTTCTACTACAAAGTCATCCTGCATTTCTGGGGTACACTTCTCCAGCGGAGGGTGCGCTGCTCATTCAACACACCAGGAGGCTGACCTGCAAGTGTCTGATTCCATGTTCTCCTTCCCTCCACCAGTGAACAGCATTTTTTGCACTATCCTTGTCAGTTAAAGTTATATGGGCTCACGGCGCGTACTGGACAACGTTGTGTCCTTTCCTATGCTTCACTGTGTATGACATGGAAATTATATATGTCCCATTACCATTTGAAATGATTCCCCTTGAACCACCTAGACTTGGTACCTATCTGGGGATAACACGCTCATGGTGTTTTCAGATGTTAATGCTTTTGGTTTATTTAGAATTTCACTGTTTCTGAAATCGATGTTTTAATTCCTATAGTCCTTTAAAATCACCCATTTTGTAAAGATGTAATATTTTTTAGCATACCATTTTCCACCATTTTATTTTAATTTGTTGCTTCCTTCATTCCTAACTTTTCTTATCCTGGTTTTTTTCTCTTTTTAAAAATAGGTCTAGCCAGTGATTCTGCCAGTTTTGTTGGTTTGACTCAAAAGAACCAGCTCTTGAATTTTATCTATCCATTCTTTTTTTTCCCTATTTGGGATTTTTTAATTGTTTTATTTTTCTTTTCTTGTTTTTTTGTATGTGTGGTTTTCTTTTTATTTCAATGCTCAGTTTCTGTATGTTAGGTCCACTTTATTTCATAGATGAAGTATGTAGGTCTATGAATTTTCCAGTGTGTACAGCTTTGACCCCAGCGGCGAGTAGTGAGTTTGAGGATGCAGGGTCATTGTTGGCTGGTATATATGTATAACATGCCTAAATTACTGTGTGTGCTGCTCCCATTTCATGATTCTTTAAATAACCTGCAACAGAAACTTTTCCTGGCCTCCCCGGAGGGAATTCGTTATTTCCTCATCTGAATGCCCAGAGTGACCTGTACATAACTGTGGTCATTCATGTCATGTCTGTCTACACCACTACATTTTGAAACTCTACGGGGAGTTTTGGATCATTAGTATGCCTTAAACCCTTGACACAGTGTCTGGCATAAAAATTAAAATGGCCTTTGTTCAGTGCTTGCCGGACACTATGCTAAAACTTTCACATGTGTTGTCTCCTTCAGTTTTCAGAAAACACCCAAAGGTAGCACTCTTACCACCAGGGAAGCCCGGTTCAGAGTACGTGCGCTGCCCACGGTGTTATGACTGGTGAGCTGGCGTTGTGAGCCGGCTGGAGAGCTCGTGCTTAACTACTGCCTGTTCTGATGTTCACTGGATCTGCAAATGGGGTGACAGGTCATATTGCATGCTCGGCACCAGGCACCCCTGAGAGCATGCCATGTCAGCAGTCTGATCATCGAACTGATTCCCCACAGGAAGTGGGAAGGACACAGTTTGGCCACCTGCTATCAAGGGCTTGGAGGAAAGGGACACAACAAAGGGTCTTCTCCTCTGACCCAGCTTCATATAAGAGGACTAGAAGAATCTCTTTGCTCGGTGCTACTTGGCAACCCATAGACTTTTCTTCTGTGTCTCCTTCATGTTTCCTTTTCTCGCCTTTAGGAAGTAAATCTGCACTTTTCCCAAGACAGGCTTTGTGCCAGGCTTTCCTTCCAGGCCCTGGGCATTCCCTGAGAGCCTCCTGACCCTGCTTTCTGCTCAGCAACTTGGCCACAACCAGGGATAGGATTTTCAACTTTCGACATTCTGGCCATGATCAGAACACGCAGGTATCTGAGCAAGAAAATGAAAAAAATATTCCTTTGACCCCTCTCCTTTCCCCACTTCTCATGAAAAGCATGGAGACCTCCTCATTTCCAAGCACGGCTTTGGAGGGAAAGGTAGACCACAGTGGGAAAGTGCTTTGGACATCCATACTGTGATTCTAAAATCCTGATGGGACCACGGACCTCAGGTGCCCTTGATCCCAAGTGTGTCTTGCACGCCCCTTCCTGGCGACCACACTCTTAATTTAAACAGCAGACCTGACCACGTCCTCCCCGGCCCTTGGAGCCCATCCATGGCTCCAGTGTAGGGCCAAGCCCAGCCCTGCCAGGGAGGCTTCCTGAGATCAGCCCTTGCCCCCTCCCCAGCCTCACACCCAGTCACCACCTTCACCTCCATGTCCCACACAGGGCCAAACTTCATTCTCCAGACTTCTGTGTGGGGCTGTGCTGAGCCCCCCACCTAGCTTTCTGCAGGCTTATCATGCTCCCCTCTGTGTCCTGAGCCCTCTGCATCACTGTCCCTGGTGGAGTGCGGGCTCACCGCTCCTGCTGGACTGGGCTTGTCCACGCTCTTACAGCTGCAGCATCCATACGCGGCGGTGACTGCTGCCGTCTGTGGAGCGTGTGAACGACGTGATCACACACACAGAAGCCTCTGGGAGTATCTGAGGATGGAGGGTGGCTGGTGCAGCTCCCCCGGATCCTGAGTGCACCTGTCCAGAAGGTAGGGAGAGCCCGAGGCAGGACTCAGCAGGCTCGTTAACAATCATATTAGAGTGGGCTGGTAACGTTTCAGACTAGAACCCTTCTAGGCCCACCCCCTTTGAGAGTCTAGGACTTCCACACTGCTGCCCCGTAACACCTCCAACCAGGACACACAGATTTCCAATTCTGTTCCTCCAAAGAGATTGCCCTGTGAGCTGAATGGTGGCCCCAGAAAGAGGTGTCCGAGTCTCAACCCCTGGTACGTGTGAATGCGACCATATTTGGAAAAGGGTCTTTGTAGATGTAAGCTAAGAATCTTGGTCATTCTTCACTAGCCGGAAGTCCAGGGACAAGATCCTTACAAGAGGAGAAGCCTCCGAGGACAGACCCAGGGAGGAAGGCTGCGAGGAGGGGCCGAGACTGAGCCGTGGGCCCATGACGATGGCTCACGGCACCAGAAGCCAGAGAGAGAAGGGCAGTGTTCTCTCCTGGAGCCTCCGAGGCGGTCACAGCCCTGCCGACACTTCGATTTTGAACTTTTGGCCTCCAGAAGTGTGAGAAAATAAATTTCCGTTGTTGTAAGCTGCCCAGTGTGTGGGGATCTGTCACAGCTATCCCAGCAAAGTAACACACAGGCCTGCATGGTCTTGCCCTGCCCCCATCTCCATCTCTGGCTTCCTCCTCCAGGCAGAGCCAGGGTCCCACTGCAACGCTCTCCCACAGGGGGCCTTCCCTCCCACAGGAGGGGAGAGCTCTCTCTTCTCAGATGTCACCTTCCCCCTGAGCCGCACCCAGCCACCCTGTCCTCTCTCTGTGGCTCTCACTGACTTCTTGCTCATTGGTCGTCCCCCTTCCTCTGCCAGGACGGAAATTTCACCAGGGTAGGGATCTTGGTCTATTTTAGTTTCTGGAACGAAAGCCAGCTCGTAGGTAGGTACACGGTAAGTATTGTGAATGGATGAATGAATGAGTGCGTGAATGAATGAATGAGAAGTTCAAGGGCACAGAGAGCAGGCTCGTGTGCCAGGATGCCAGAGAGAGAGAGAGCGGAGGGGCAGCCAAGTGGTTGGGGCTGGCGGCGCAGGTGGGCCGGGGGAGGGAGACGTCCCACCACGCTCCCCCTGGTGGCACCGAGTCATGGGCCCTCCTGCCCCACGGGAGGAGAAGGAATCAGCCACGGGAGACACCTGGAACTTCGGTTCAGACGCCCCGCATGTGCGGAGGAAAGCCTGCCCCTGATACTGAATATCCCCTTGTTTTTGCGTGGATCGGTTTCAGATATTAAGTGTAATAGCAGGTGGGAGGCATGTGATATTTTCTCAGTAAATACCGTGCTGGGCTGGGATCGGTGTCCATGCCAGCTGACCTGCATGTGGAAGGCCCCAAGGGCTCTTTACAGCTAAACTAATGTGTTGTAAATCGTTGGTGCTCCCTGCCGCCGGGGCCTGGCTCTCCGCGGCTACTCTCTCCGTCCCATTAATTACTGCGGCGAGGAAGCCGGCTCAGCACTCCCACCAAGGTGATTTAACTTGCAGGGTTATTCACGGCATTCGGGGAGGCGTTCTCCTTATCCAAGGCATCTCCCATCTGAAGCCAAGACATTCCTTTGCAAGGGAAGGCAGGGGACTGTGGGCAAAGCCACAGCTCGGGCAGGGAGGTGGTTTCGAGTCCCAGAGGCAGACAGAACGCTGGGTGCCCTGCCCGCCCCTCACAGCCAGGCCCTGTGCTGCGTCCTCCTCTCGGGGCCCCATGAAGGGGGCCGTGAGGACCCCAGTGAAGTGGGTGGGGAGGCAGAGACTGGCTTGCACGGTAGGTGGCCAGCCAGGATCAGTTCCCTGCGAGCCCCCCCTTGTTTCCACCTTCCAGGCTCTCCTGAGTCTCCCCCACGCATGTGAGGCCCCTTTGCAGGGATCATAAGGTCACCGGTGTCCCCTGGGCCTTTGTTCCTGGACAGGCAGGGCTTGTCACCAGCCCTCCGAGACCGTGGCAGTTGGGACACCTGGCCTGGCCCTTGGATTACGGGTTCCGAGGCCACCAGGGGCTTCGAGAACTTGACTCCGCACGGTGAGTCTCTGGAGCTGCCTCCAGAGCTGGGACAGGACGAGACCTCTCACCTGCCCTGAAAAGATGCCCCGATTTCTCTGTTTAGAGCACGGCTGGCATCGTCATTCAAACGTCTTGTCTGTCTTCATCTAAAACCGGAGTGTCGGCCCCTTGCCCACTGATGCGGGCCACATGGGTCCACTGTGCGGTTCTGTGTGTGTGGCCTCTGGCCTCTGGCAGCCAGAGGTCGCCCCCCCAATGCCACGGCCTCCCTCTCCCCCACACGCCCGGGACTTGGCCCTTCTGTTCTGTGTATGTTCTCACCAGCGACACTTCCCTCCCTCTGTAGCGTCCTGAGCGGGTGCCCTGGGTCACGGGCGCGTCGCCTCGCTCTGGGCTTGGTGGGCCAGCCTGTGACGTCCACGTGAGGACATCCGATTCTGCACGTCTCTCTGTTTCATCTGTCTCCACCCTGCCAGGGCGGCCGAAATGCCTAGACGGTTCTCCTCTTTCCAACCAGAGACGATTTCATACTCATCGGCTCTGAGACAAGCCCATCAGTCTCTCCCCTCACACACTCACATATACACAAAGTCCGGGGAAATGTTTTTGTAAACCCGCTGACCTGCATTCTCCCATCTTGCAGACGTCCAAATTGAAAATGGCTTTAGCCGCAGAGCTGCCAACGCAAACACAGCTTCTCACGGCGCCCGCGCTCTCCCTGCGCGGCGTCAGCCCGGGCCTGCCCATCCCTCCCCAGCACCTCTGCCTGCCCCGTGACACCTCCTCCGTGAGACCCTCCTGGGTTCCTCGGGGCAGGCGCTCCCTCAGCCTCCCTCTCCCGTAGCAGGGCCTTGAGGTCCTGCCCTGACCCGGGCCGGTGGGGCAGGCTCCCCTCCATGCCGACTTGGTGACTTTAATCTCCCGGGTCAAAGACGCACTGATTGCGATTGCCTCATCGGCCGGGGAAAATATTTGCGAGCGGCCGTGGCCACGCGACATGCCTCTCTCCTCCTGGGTGGCAAGTTCTAGAATAACTTCAGCACCCGAGGCAAGGTGCAGACCCCAACATCACGTGCAAACAAACGAGAGCATGAGGGGTTGTGGGGTGTGGTAGAGAGAGCCAGGGCCGTGGCACCGTGGCGGCTCAGTGAAGCCTTCGTGGCCGGTGAGGTGGCCGTGGGCCCTGGGGACAAAGCACAGACTCCGTCCAGGCAGTGCTGCCTCACGGTCCTGCGGAGACAGGAGACAGCCTTGCAGACTGTTGGGAACGAGGCCTTTGGGTGAGCATCACCCGGAGGAAAGTCTTCTCACGTGGACAAGGGGCAGCCAGAAGCTTCTGGCTCCTCTCTGTCACATGACCTTGGGGACTGTCCCAGCTCCACGAAGCCTCAGTCTTACCATCTGCACAATGGAGATGCTGACCCTATCTCATTCACAGGGTGGTCGTGAGACCAGAGACACAGTGTGAGAAATGCTTTGAAAATGGGCTGTTCAGACAAATGAAACGTGTCCTTCTGGGCTTTCATCTGCAGACTTTAGAGGAAAGAAGGGTGTGTTTTGAAACCCTAACCAGCCCTCCGCCCGTGTTCGCACATTCAGGAAAAGCTAAGGACACCCCGTAGCCCCTGCAATCAAAGACTCCAGTAGCCGGCGTCCTTGGTCGGGCGCGGTCAGCGAAGGGCGCCCCCCACCCCGCCGCGGTGGCCCGGCTGGAGCTCGGGGAGCACGAGGAGCGTGGGGAGCACGGGGAGCGTGGGGAGCACGGTCTTGACACCCGCAGGACAGGGCCCCATGGTCTGGGCGGCCTTTGTCTTGCCGAAGTCTGGCACCCGGCCCCAAGCCATCGTCTGTGCTGCTGCTGAGTCCTGACCGTTTGACCTCCCGTTCCTTCTCAAAATACCCCTGACGGCTCCCTGGATGGAAATGCGGCGGCAGTCAATGAAAATTTATGTGACAAGGCCTTCCAGGAAAGAACTGGGGCCGTGATGGGTTTGTTTCACAGTGAACTCATCGAGCTGGGCCCGACGGCCACCTCTGCTACGCTGAGCCCAAAGAGGGGGAGACGGGTGCTGGGGTCTGCCCTGCCTCGGGTCCCCAGGGTGGACGTGGGGCCCTCCCGGCTTCCGGCTGAGGTCCTGGGGCTGCTTCCTGATGCCTCCCTGCATCTCTGCCCCTCTGGCCCTGCCTCTCCAGACCTCTTCCTTACCAAACGCCTCCTTCTCAGGTGTGCGGACGTCCCACGTGCGGAATTTTCAGACTCGAGCGAAGAGTGCTTGTAGAATTAACAACGTGTACCCACATGCGCCACGTTTCGTTGATAAAAATGTTTGCTAAGTTACATAGAGTAATGCGGAAAATCAGGAAAGGATTCTGCAGGATCTGTCCAAGCGGCCAGAACGCGGGGTGGGGGACCCCGACCCTGGAAGGAGGGCCCCAGGTTGTTCCCCACCCTTTTCTTTTCCTTGACCTCCGGGGGTTTTTCATGGGCCTTGTGGCCTCTTGCCTCTACCTCTGGTGTCACCTAAGAGGAGGGAGAAGCTCATGCCCCTCCGTGGCTCAGGATCCCCACACCGTCCCCCCAAAACATTCGTGTTCACCAGTTCCTCAGCACCCCCGGGATGCCAGCGCCTGGAATCGATCAGATGCCCCAGCATGCATACAGGTGTCCAGGGAGATTGGCCTCACCTTGCCTGGACCTTGGGGTGGGGTGCGTGAGGGCAAGGGGGTGAGGCGGGGTGGAGCTGGGGTCTGGAGCCCCAGGACTGCGGGATCCTGGAAGCACTTTGGGCCTCGGAGTGATGGTGTAGGTGGGCACGGACGCCGTCGGAGAAATGGAGCCGAGTCCACCCGAGGCAGGAGGTGGGGGAGGGGAGAGCAGCCGGGGTCCCTGGGTGGAGGGGCCGGGAGGGTTAACTCCTGCTGGGAGGCACACGGTCCAATGTCACTTCAGGGGAACCTCGACCCTCCTGTTTAGGCCTTGTTCTGCCCTTTCACAAAGAAACCCACACCTACTTTCCTTCAAAATAGCACTGGATTTTTCCTGAACTCCGTGCATCATAAATGCCTTGCCGGCTTTCCTGATCCAGTGGGGGGTGCGTGTGTGTGCGTGTGTGTGTGTGAGTGTGTGTGGTCTCGAGTGTGCGTGTGTGATCTCTAGTGTGTGTGTATCTGTGAGTGATTGCTAGTGTGTGTGAATGTGTGATCTGGTGTGTGTGTGAGTGTGTGGTGTGTGTCTGTGTGGTGTGTGTGTGGGCTGTGGTGTATACGTGGTGTGTGTGTCCGTGTGGTGTCTGTGTGGTGTGTGTGAGAGTCAGGGTGGGGTGGAGAAGGGGCTCCAGGTCACCCGGGGACGCGCGGGCTCACGGGAGCTTAGGGGCCGGCCCCGTGGCTTCCAGGCCAAGCCAGCGGGTGTGAAGGCGGAGGGCTGGGCGCCGGTACCCGGCAAAGGGCGTAAAGAATGAAGAAAGGCTGAAGGTCAGCGTCAAAGGGGAACAGACTCCTCTGAACCCTCCCTGTGTGTGCACATGACCCAAGGAACGCGGTTTCCCCCTTGGACCCCGAGGAAGCTGTCCCGGGTACCTGAGAGCCCAGGCGTGACCCGTCACCAGGAGGGAGACAGAGGCTGGGAACAAACGCCTGTATGCCAGGCCGTGCCCCCCTCCTGCTTTGTGGCCGGTGCCCCCGGGTTCTGGGGAGGCTCTCAGGGCTCTCACAGGGCTGGCTCGGCCACCCTCAGGCCACCTCAGGTGCCTTTCGAGGTGCTCAGACTCACCTGCTGGCTCTTCGCTTGTCCTGGGCTTCGGACAAGTAAGGCCTTCACTGTCCCTGTGTCCTCGTCTGTGACAGGAGGACAGCAGCACCTTCCTCACAGGTCATCATGAGCGTCAAGTGACACGTATAGAGGGCTTGGAAAGGGACGTGCAGCACACGGTCCGTGAGCACTAGCTACCAGCTCATGTCACTGTTGTTATTATGCAAGTCGTCAAGCACGGGCACTTGTTGCCCTTTGCCACAATCGACTTGCAACTACCTTCCACCTGTTCAGTGACCTCCCGCCTGCATGCTGACCTCCCACCTGCACTCTGACCCCCAGCTTGTGCAGTGACCTCCCACCTGCATGCTGACCTCCCACCTGCATGCTGACCTCCCACCTGCACACGACGATTCCTAAATCTCAAGGTCAGTTGCTGTCCGCCCCTGTCGGCCCCAAGCCTGGGGGTCCACAGGCACCTCCAGTGTCATGCACGGAGGTGGAATCCATTCTCTCCCCCCAGACCTTACCTGCATTAGCACGCAGAAGGAGCAGGATGGGAAAGGGAAGAAAACAGCAAGAGCTTGGGGGAAGTTGGAGTGCTACAGAAGTGTGGGGCACACAGCAGAGATCCCTCCCTAGAGGAGCCAGGGCCACAGAGTGACCAGAGTCCATGTGGGTCTGGTGCTGGGGAGCATGACCTGAGGGTAGAGACACCTGGGAAGGGGCGGCAGGCAGGTGGGTCCGGTGGGGTGGGGTGGGGTGGGGGGACCCAGGCAGGGCTTCCCAGACCCTGCATGCTCACAGTGCAGCAGGCGGAGGTCTGGGAGGGCTCTTGCTGTGAGGGCACTGGGCCACGTTGGGCGTCCCGGTCCCTGGAACCCTGGCTGCCACTTCCCCAGTAAGCCACCTCTTAGCCACCCTGCAATGCTGGGCACACTGGCCTAGTCAGGTAGGGGGCAGGCCCACCCCTGCCTCGGTCCATAGGCCTGTTGTAGATCATTACCTGCGCCTGTCACTCCTCCTCCCTGTGGGTCACCTGCCTGAGGAAGCCCGGGGCTCTCCAGTCCTCCTGGCCAGCCAGCAAACCTGGGCCACAGCTGTCGGTGCTGGACTCTCCTGCGCCACTTGGTGGCTGCAATCTGCAACTGCGGCAGGCCTTGCGCTCTGCCCAAGGGGCTGACCCTGGGAGCACCGTTCTGGTCCTGGAGGCTGACCCAGGGGGCTCTCGGCTCACCCCAGCCTGCGCAGCTTTGCCAGCCTCTCGCTGGCTGCCAACAGAGGCTGTGCTCCTCTTCTGCGCCGCCCTGGATTTGGACAGGGGAAGGGGGCTCTTTAGTCTTTGAAGTTAAACGCTGTCCTTCTGTCTGCCCAGAAAGTTGCCCCTCGATGTCTCTGCCGTCTTGCTCAGCCCCTGGGGAGCCTCATCCCACGCAGTACCCTGTGTGTCTCAGGGCTCCCTGCCGAACACATCGGAGGCACGTTCCTAGGGTGTCCTGAGTGCCCCCACCCAGTGTACACCCTAAGCCCTTACCTCCCGGCCCAGCCCCCCCGGCCAGATGGCGCTTGTGCCCCTGGGGCCCCCGATCCACCAAGAAAGGCCCTTAAAGAGTCCAGTGACCTTCACCCCATCTTTTTTTTTTGTTGTTCTTAAAGATTTTATTTATTTATTTGACACAGAGACAGCCAACAAGAGAAGGAACACAAGCAGGGGGAGTGGGAGAGGGAGAAGCAGGCTCCCAGCGGAGCAGGGAGCCCAATGCGGGGCTGGATCCCAGGACCCCGGGATCACGTCCTGAGCCGAAGGCAGATGGTTAACAACTGAGCCACCCAGGAGCCCCTTTCACTCCATTTTTACTCAAAAATCTCAGTCCCAAGACGCCATCACACTGGTCCTTCAGGGGCCATCAAATGCCCCCAAGAGCAGATTTCCTGACACACCGTCCCTTCAAGTGCCGTGGCCCCAGGGTTCTCCACGCCTGCTCGTGTGTTTCAAGGGACTGGCAGGCTGTGTCCTGTACTCCCCTCAAGACCCCACAGCCCTGCTCAGCCCCCGCTGGCCTGCGAGCTTCGCCCCTCCTGTAGGGCTGCTCAGCACGGCCTCTGTGCAGCCCCACCTCCCTTTAAGGACAGTGACCTTAAGTCCCAGCAGCCCCTCCAGGACATCTGGCATGACTGGCCACGGAGCAAGGACAGGGTCGGGCCCAGCGGCATTAGGGCCGGACAGATCTCCTTCCTCTGACTGGAGGCTCGCATGCTGGAGCCTGGTGGGAAGCCTCGAGCTCTCATAGCTGTCCCCTGCCCCCCAGGCTAGGCTGTGCCAGAAACCCCTGGAATCTGCTCCTTCCTCAGGGACTACCAGCCTGCTATGAGCCTTCCTCTGGGTGTGTGTGTCTGCCTCTGGAGACCAGGGGAGGAGCCTGCAAACCCCAGCCTGAAGCTGGGACATTTCCAGGACCCTGCGAGAAGGATGAGAGGTCAGGGTGGGGGAGCCCAGTGGCTGCCCAGAATCACCCCAGGAGCCCCTGTGGACCCCTTCACCTTGCAAGGCTGAGTTCTCTGTCTTTGGAGCTGAGACAGATTCCTGCCCAGTCCCCAGGCCCCGCTGTGGGCACCAGGGGCAGAAACAGGGAGGCCAAGACAGGGCTGTGCGTGCTTTCAGCGGGTGTTTGTCCCCAGCTCCGGCCTGACCACCGGGGGTGGGGGGGGGAGGGATTACCGTGCCTTCTACGGGCAGGGGTCGTGAAGGTAAGGCGAGGACACGTGGTTGGTCAGGGGAGCCCCAGACACTGAGCAGCCTCCATGTGAAGGGACATCTCTGTAAGGGTGTTCTAACACAGCAACTCCAGAACGGTGACCACCGAAAGCCACCCAGGTGCCCCAGGCCCGCTCTGGGGGCCCCGGGTTAGCCTTGCCCCTGCTGGAGCATGCCCTTTCCCTGCGTCTGCCAGGTTGTTTTGGGGGGAGGTCAGGACACATTTCTGGGCATTGCAGACCTGGAGTCACCCCCCGGCACCCCAGCTCTGTGCAGAAGTGGGATGGGCCCTTATGACTGCCGACCCAGGACTTCCTCTCCCCCCGAGGCACCTGGACTAGCCTGGCCACTTGGCAGATTTCCAGTATTGACTCCTGCGAAGAGGGGAATCGGGCCTTGATCTCCTCCCCTCCGCAGGATGCACAGGGCTTGGCTCCTGAGTTCCTCAGAGCAATGTCTTCCGTTTTCAATTAAAAAAAAGGTGGGGGGGGGGACACTAGGGTGGCTCAGTCGGTGAAGCCTCTGACTCTTGGTTTCAGTTCAGGTCATGATCTCAGGGTCATGAGATCGAGTCCTGCATCGGACTCCGCACTCAGCAGGGAGTCTCCTCGGGATTCTCTCCCTCTCCCTCTGCCCCTCTCCCATCCCTCCCCCTGCTCACACACACACACACACACACTCTCTCTCTCTCTAAAATAAATAAATAAATCTAAAAAGAGAGAGAGAGATTTTAAGCTCTGTCACATCAGAGCCACCTTGCCTTGAGTATGTGTGGGCCTATGCCTATATTAGCACTTGCCTTATATGTAGGGGCACATATGTGAGCGTATAAAGGCTCTGACAGGTCCTGCAACAAATATATCTATCGACTTTGCTCAATCCATGTGATTCATGGATTCAATCAATGTGTCCAGCCTATGTGATCATGGAGTGATTTTCATATAATATTTACTAGCATCCTAGTAACCTAGAGATTCATGGAACTACAGTGCCCAACTCATCCCAGGATTTGCCCAAGACTTGCCCAGGACTTTGCTGGCTTTAGCAGCAAAATCTCTGTGTCCTGGGAAACTCCAGTCCCACACAAACCAGGACAGGGTGTCACCCTGCACAGAACCCACTTTGGGAAAACTACTCTGATAAATTACTTCCACTTAATTCTCCCTTCCTTCTCTCAGTTGCTTTAAAGAGAAAAAAAAAAAAAACAGGACAAAAATTCAGGATGAGAGCTGCTGGACTATCGAGCCAAGCTAAAAGCCTTCAACTTCAGGGGGAGGGAGTGGAATGGGAGTAGGGGTGGGATGGGGCGGTCACTTCATTATCATCAGGAAGGGAGTGCCCCCCCGGGGGAGATGCGGGCATCCATCAGAAGTCTGTGACCCTGTCCAGACACTGAAAGATTCCTGGATCCCAAAAGGGCCAAATAATTCATGAGGCTTATATTTCAACTGAGACTTCACAGTTATTTATTGGAAAAATATCTTCTCTACTAGGAGGGGAAGGGAAGAGTGCCTTTCTCCTCCTCCTCCTCGTCCTCCCTGTCTCCAAGCAGCTTGGCAAAGAGCGACATTCCATCCCCATCCCCAGGTCCCTGGGGCTCATGTGTGTGACTCACGAGGCAGAGATCTGTCCCCAGGTGACATCACCAAGGAATCACCCTGGGCTCTTACGGACTCCACGGATGTCTCTCACCTGTGCCGCGTCCAGCACACAACGGCTACGGGGAATTCATTTTTCCTTTTAGACACGTTGACCTATTTTTGTAAACATTCAATTTATTGTACTCATAGCATAACAATAAGATGGAAAAAAATCTAATTTAAAAACACCCACAATTCTCTCCACCCTAACAAATTATGTTCATTTTTCTCTCTTCCCTTCTGGCTATTGTACATGCTTGTATATAATTGTTCCAGAGTTATAACCACGGTGCAAACAGAAGTTTGTGCTTTGCTTTTTTTCGATAAACACATCTTAAAAAGCTCTCTGTGTTATTATTTCGTCTTCGTAAGTATTTCAGAGAACGGCTACGTACCATTCCGGTAAGAAAATGCACAGTCATTAGCTACCGGCTCCCTAATTCAGATTTAAGATCGACTGTACTTTTTCGCTGTATGACCAGTATGGTAGCGAGCATCTTTGTACACAGCCTTCCCTCTGTCCGGGTTAGTTACTGGTGGACATCTCTAATGATGAGATTTGCACCAACTACTGTACGGCATTTCAGACTCCCTGGAACCCTCCGAAGACGAAAAGACGCTACTCACTGTTGTAGTTGGCACAGGAGGACACAATGCTGATTTTGGTTTTGTTCTTTTTATAAATACAGATGACTACACAAACCTTATGTAAAATTAAGAATAATTGCAGGGTGATGTCAGTGGGAATGGCGGAGTAGAGACCACTGAAAACCTTCTCTATGTTGCAACGAGAATGCTGTCAGTGCCCCAAATCAACTTTCTCAGAACTCTGGAAATTCACCAAAGGCTTGCAGCAATCCAGGGAGCATTTATTCTAGAAAGAAGATGGCTGAACATCAGTCAGCACAGTGGGCCCTGTGGCGTTTTCACTTGCCCGGCCCCATCCTCCTCTCCCCAACTCCGCGGTAGCCTTGAAAGGCAACAGCCCCACCATCACTGTGAAAACCAGCATCCTGGCGGCCAGAGCAAGCAGCGACACGGAGCTGGAGCCCCTCCGAAGGCCATTCCCAGAGAGTTGCCATCCCTCGGCCTGCTCATTCCAGGCCCCGGAAAATGGCCCCTGTTGGTCATCACAGCGGCCTGACATGGTCGTGACGACGAGGGCCAGCAAGATGGCCAAAACACTTAAAAGGAAAAACCGGAGGAAAAGATGTCCAGAGGGGACTTTGAAACACTCTGCCATGTTGCTGGGTCTGGAAGACCATGTGTAGGTGGAGGGCTGTGTGTGTGCGCAAGGCCATGGGCACGCCCCGGGAGGACCCGAGAAGGCCTGCGGTCTCACCAGCGGCTGAACCGAGGCTCCAAGCAGGCGGGAGGTAGAGGCTTACACCGAGCTGTGACCTGCTTGCCGGAGAGCTGAAGGATTGCAGCCACCGCAGCTGGAGCCCCTGGCAGAGGCTGGGAGACCGGCTGGTTCCCGGGAGCTCGGAAACCTGTCCAGCCGTGACCTACCCACTGAGCACAGGCTTTGTGGTCACACACGACCGAGAACATGGACTCGGTTCGGAAACGTCGCTACACAAGCCAAGAGCAACAGCATCTACAAATCCCGAGGACTGGAATCAGATTCCCAGAGTGGACATAGTACAGTGTTTAAAATGTTCAATTTTCAACAACAACAAAAAAAAGTATGAGACCAGCAAAGAAACATGCAAGACCCCTAGAAAGGAATAAAAGCAGTCAATAAAAATCGTCCCTGAGGAAGCCCCGATGTTGGACTGACTAGACAAAGAACGTCCGTCGGCTACTTTAAATATGCTTAAAGATTGAGAGGAAATCATGTCTAAAGATCTAAAGAAGAATATGAGGACTCTGTCTCACCAAATAAAGAAGATTAAGAAGGAGATAGAAATTATTTAAAAAAGAGAACCACATAGAAATTCAGCGGTTGCAAAGTACAGCAACTGAAATAAACCTTCACCAGAGGGACTCAATGGCACATTTGGGCTTGAAGCAGAAGGAAGCAGCGAGGTTGGAGATGTGTCAATGACGTTTTTTACAGGCTGAGGGACAGAAAGAACAAAGAAGGAAGAAAAATGCCCCGAGCCTCAGAGGCCTACGGGATGGGACGCCATCAAACAGGGGCATCTACACAGGGGGAGTCCCTGAGGGGAGCAGTGGGTGCAAGGGGGGGAGGACGCTTGCAAAATAATGGGCAAAACTGCTAAACTTGATGAAAACCTTTCATCGACACATCTAAAAACCTTAATTAACTCCAAGTAGATTAAACTGGAAGAGACCCACACCTGGACACAACATAATCAAATTGTCAAACGCCAAAGATAAAGAGGAATCTTGAAAATGGTAGGAAAGAATCAGCTCATCACCAGCAAGGAAACCTCTGGAAGGCTGACTGCTGGCTTCCCGTCAAACACCGTAGGGGCCACAGGCAGGGGGATGACATACTCAGTGCGCCGCAAGGAGGAGACTGGCAACCAAGAATTCTCTACTCAATGAAAATGGCCTTCAAAATGAGGAGAAATTAAGGCATTTCCAGACAGAAAAACTTCACAGACTCAAGACACAGGAAACAAATAATCAAATCAAAAAGTGGGCAGAAGATATGAACAGACACTTTTCCAATGATGACATACAAATGGCTAACAGACACATGAAAAAATGTTCAAAATCATTAGCCATCAGGGAAATTCAAATCAAAACCACACTGAGATACCACCTTACGCCAGTTAGAATGGCAAAAATAGACAAGGCAAGAGACAACAATTGTTGGAGAGGATGTGGAGAAAGGGGATCCCTCCTACATTGTTGGTGGGAATGCAAGTTGGTACAACCACTCTGGAAAACAGTGTGGAGGTCCCTTAAAAAGTTAAAAATTGAGCTACCCTATGATCCAGCCATTGCACTACTGGGTATTTACCCCAAAGATACAGACGTAGTGAAGAGAAGGGCCATATGCACCCCAATGTTCATAGCAGCATTGTCCACAATAGCTAAATCATGGAAGGAGCCGAGATGCCCTTCAACAGATGACTGGATTAAGAAGTTGTGGTCCATATATACAATGGAATATTACTCAGCTATCGTAAATAACGAGTTCTCAACATTTGCTGCAACATGGACGGCACTGCAGGAGATAATGCTAAATGAAATAAGTCAAGCAAAGAAAGACAATTATCATATGGTTTCACTCATTTATGGAACATAAGAAGTAGGAAGATCAGTAGGAGAAGAAAGGGAAGAAGGAAGGGGGGGTAAACAGAAGGGGGAATGAACCATGAGAGACTATGGACTCTGGGAAACAAACTGAGGGCTTCAGAGGAGAGGCGGGGTGAGGGATTGGGATAGGCTGGTGATGGGTAGTAAGGAGGGCACGTATTGCATGGTGTTATATGCAAGTAATGAATCATGGTTTACATCAAAAACTAGGGATGTACTGTATGGTGACTAACATAACATAATAAAAAATTATTATAAAAAATTTAAAAAAAAAAGAAAGAAAAACTTCACAGAATTTGCCCCTCGCAGACCAGCCTTATAAGAAAACCCTAAAGGGGGGTGCCTGGGTGGCACAGCAGTTAAGCGTCTGCCTTCAGCTCAGGGCGTGATCCCGGCGTTATCGGATCGAGCCCCACATCAGGCTCCTCCACTATGAGCCTGCTTCTTCCTCTCCCACTCCCCCTGCTTGTGTTCCCTCTCTTGCTGGCTGTCTCTCTCTCTGTCAAATAAATAAATAAAATCTTAAAAAAAAGAAAAGAAAAGAAAAGAAAAGAAAACCCTAAAGGGAACTCTTCAGGCTAAAATGTCAGGACAACACAAAGCAATTGGAATCCATATGGAACAATGAAGAACACCCATAAAGGTAACTATATTGGTAAATACGAGAGATACTGCGTGCATATCTTGTTTGTAACTCTTTTGTTTTTGATCTGATTTTTAAAAATAACTGCTTACAATAATTATAAATCTGTGTCAATGAGTGTATACTGTATAGATACATAATTTATATGACAATAATAGGACAAAGGAGGGAGAAAGTAATACTTCTACTTAGGAGAAGTTTTATATACTTTTAAAATTAAGTTTGTAGTAATCTGAACTAGATGGCTATCCATTAAGATGTTAATTATAATTCTCAGGGTAATCACTAATAAGGTATCTCAAAAACGTATAGTGAAAGAAATGGAAGGGAATTAAAATGGTACACTGGGAACACCTGTTTAATACAAGAGAGAAGGCAGAAAGAGAGGAACAAGCAGTTCTGAGACAATTACACAGCCCCATGCAAAGGAATGAAGGTGTACCCCTCCCTCACAGCATATAAAAAATTTTAAAATAAATTAACCTAAACGTAAAAGCTAAAACTATAAAGCATTTAGAAGAAAATATAGGTGTGAATCTTCATGACTTTGGATTAGGCAATGGTTTCTTAGCTATAACACCAAAAACACGGGCAACCAAAGAAAACCATAGATAAATTGGACTTCACTGACATTTGAAACTATTGCAATTTAAAGCACACTCCTAAGAAAGTAAAAAGGCAAACCACAGAATGGGAGTAAATATTAGCAAATCATTTATCTCATAAGGGACTAGTATCTGGGGTATATAAGGAATGTTTACAAATCAACAATGAAAAGACAAATAACCCCATTTAGAAACGGACAAAGGATCTGAATAGATGTTTCTCCAAAGAAGATGTACAAATGGCCAATAAGCACATGAAAACGTGCTCAACATCATCAGTCATTTGGGAGTTGCAAACAAAATCGTAACGAGATACCACACCTACCAGGATGGCCATATAAAAATGACGGGCAATAAGAAGTGTCCGTGAGGATGTGAAGAAATCTCTGTGTTGTCGTGTAAGTGGTGCTGATACTTTAGAAAACAGTCTGGAAGTCCCTCAGAATGTTAGAGATACAGTTACCTATGACCCAGACAAATCCACTCATAGGAGTATACCCAAGAGAAATGGAAACACACGTACACATAAAAATCTGGAAAAGTATGTTCATGGCAACGTTATTCACAATAGCCTCAAAGTGAAAACACACCACTTTCCACCATTTGAAGAATGGATAAGTATAACGTGGTCTATCCACACCATGGAATCTTATTCCGCCGTAAGAGGCTGAAGGAATGACACTGTCTATAGTATGCAGGAGCCTTGAAATGTTATGCAAAGTGACATGAGGCAGACAGAGCGCCACGTACTGTGGTGTCATTCACATGGCATCTCCAGAACAGGAGGGTCCCCAGAGACAGAAATTAGATGAGTTGTTGCCAGGCGCGGGGGGGGGGCGGGGGGAGGATCTTTGTAACTGCCAGTGGGTACGAGGCTCCTTTTTGGAGTGGCGGACACGTTCTGCAAGTAGATAGTGGTGACAGTTGCACAACCCCATGGATATACCAAGAACCACAGACCTGTACACTTGGATGGGCAAAAACATTAGTACAGGATAGTCTCATTTTGGTAGAAAGTGCACTTGTGTGTTATATATATTTAGAAAAAAAATCCGGGAGGATATATAATGAACTATTAACAGTTGCAGTTTCTAGGTGATGGGAATATAATGTTTCTATTTACTTATTTTTCTTTACTAATTTTCTACAGTGGGCATACACTGCTTTCTTTAAAAAAAAAAAAAGACTAATTCTAATTAAAAACAAATGTAATTGCAAAAAAAAATTGCAAAGCTAATTCCCATGTAACCAAGAAGTAGGACATGCTCAGCCCCCAGGAGCCTTTCCTGGTTACATACTTCCCCCTTCCACCCACCTTTGAGGGAGGCCACTGTCTTCACTTTTGTACTGACATCCCTGGCCTTCTTTATTCAAAAACATCCCGTGTTTATCCCTACACGTGCAGCGCGTAGCCTGGTTCTGAAGTCTGTGTTAGCGGGGCTGTACTGTTGTACCCCTTGGGTCTTGCCTCTTCTGCTCATCACGCGTGTGACTCCCCCTCTAGCTCTGCCTGCAACGGCGCTTGGCTAAGTCCTGTATCTGTCCAATGACTAGACCACAGTGAGGCGCCGTGCACTTACGCACAGCTGGGGTGGCGAGCACTGCCGCAGGGAAGACAGGCACGACCCGCGGGCACGAGCTTCTCCAGGGCCGCCGGCTCACAGAGATGCCTGTCCTCAGCCCTACTAGACAGCGCCACCGTCTCCCGCGCGTTTGGAACAATGGGTCTCCCGCAGCCGTGGAGGACGGCCACGTACTGGGCCCCACCCTCGGCGCCGTTTGGTGCCGTCCTGCTCTTTCGGTGGGTGCGTAGTGGTGTCTCACTGTGGTTCCATCTGCATCTCTCCAGCTGCTGACGAGGCAGAGCCATTCTCATTATTGGCCATTGGGTGTCGTCCTTCACCGAGTGCCTCGGAAGTGTCTCCTCTGTTTCTGTGCTCCGGGTTCTCCGGCTTTGTGATTATTACTTTGTAGGTGTTCCTTGTGTATCCTGGATATCAGCCCTTTGTAACACACGGGTCTGTGGTGGCAAACACCGTCTTTCCCTTTGTGGCTTGTGTTTTCCCTCCCTCAGCGGCACCTTGCGATGAGCGTCAGGTCCTACGTTTATTGCGGAGCGCTTAACCCCCTTTCCCTTAGTGCTGATTTCTCTCTTACTCAAGAAATGACTTCCTACTTCAAGGTCATAAAGGCACTCTCCCATACGACCTGAAAACTTTATAGTCTGACTTTTGATTTAGCTTCTGATCTGCCCGGAACTGACTTTTGGGTGTGATATGAGGTAGGAGGCCCTCCCGTTACTTGGGCCGTGTCACAAATTATCCCAAAGCTTTGTAGCATAAAACAGCCACATATAATCCTCACAGATCGTGTGGGTGAGGGACTCATAAAGGGCACAGCAGGGAGGGGTTTTCTGTTTGTTTGTTTGTTTGTTTGTTTGTCTGATGTCCTGCAGGTCTGGGTTTTGAGGAGCTCTGGAAAGCTGAGAGCACCGTCACGAGGCTCATTCATTCACATTCCTGGCAGCTGTGTCCCTTCACGTGGCTTCCTGTCTGCCTGGTGGCTGCGCTGCAGGGGCAAGCACTCTGAAAGTGAGAGCGACAGTGGGGAGGAAGTTGTACTGCCCTCTGTCCTGGCCTTGACAGCCCCCCCACCCCGCTAAGTTGCTTCTGCACATGCTGTCGACCAGGTCCACCCTGGTCCATGGGAAGAGAACACAGACCCACCCAGGAGCGCCAATGTCACACTGGAAGAAGGACGGGAGACAGGAGATACGTAGGTGCAGCCACCTTGGGAAGATATCACCCACTACGGCACCCAATTCCATTTCCCGCATGGACAGCCAGTATGCTCAGGACTGTGGAAAATTCACCCTTTACTCGACGATCTAAACCGCGACTTCTGGCACACATCAAGGACCTCTGTGCGGGGGCTGTCTTCCGCTGTTCTATCTGTCCATCCCCGGGCCAGGATCACACTCTCTTAATTATTACAGCATGACCGCTAGGACAGGTGCGTCAGACGGCCAGTGCCCACTGTGTGCTTGCTTCTCAAAAACGTCTTTATTCTTCTTGGCTCTTCATGTTTTCATATACATTTTAGTGTCATTTGGCGTCAAATTCCACCCCCTTTCTCCCCTCAAAAAACAACTCTGGACAGTCTCATTGGGATTGTGTGAAATCTATACACCTATTTGGGAAGAATTTATCTCATTACATATTAGGTAGTTCCAATCCATGAACTTAATGCATTATTCCATTTTTAAACATCTTTTTAAAAAACGATTTTATTAAAGTTTCTATTTTCCCTCCATAGAATCCTTACACATTTTGTCTTAGCTTGTTCCTTACAGGGCCATTTTTTAAATGTTATATTAAAATATTTTTTTCTGCTTATTTCCCTAGACACGTATATAGAAATAAAATTGATTTTTGTATGTTGATTTTATACCAACTTTGTTTGAGTCTTATTAATTCTAATAGGTTCATCTTACATTTTTTCATGTGCTTTTAGGCGTAGTCCTTGCATCCGTGGGTCCTCGCGGTTCTGGGCCTTGTCTCCCCGCCCTTCCGTCGTGTGTGCCACCACTCCCGGCTTCACGGCGCTGGCTGGGCCCCAGGAATATGCACAGAGCATATTGCTCTCCTCCTGATCTTAAGGAAGAAGCTTTCACTTTTTCACCATTAAGAATGGATGTTTAAATGCAGGTCGATTTGCTACCGTGTTAAATTAATTTCCCTCCCATTCGTAGTTTGATGAGGGTTTTAAGTGGATGTTGGATTTTACCACAACTGCTCTCTGGTCTATGATGTGGTCATTTGTCTCCTTTAAACTGCCACTTAATGAAATGTCTATGTTACTGCCACTTCACCTTCTTGAGATAAGCCCCCCTTGGTGTTCCCATTTCAGAAGAGCAATGCCTTATGCAACTGTGTAGGGCTCGGTGTCCCTGCCTGGGTCTCTCCTGTGACCGCCTCCGCCCACCCGAGGACACTCTCCAAGAAACACCTGGGTATACCGGCCAGCGTGCTCCAGCGAGCAACCCACAGGATGTGTGTGTTTGTGCACAAAGAGATTTATGGTAAGGGGGTGGCTCACACAACTTTGGAGGCCGGCGAGTCCCAAGAGCTGTGGGGTGAGTCAGCAAGGTGGGGACCCAGGAGGGCCGCTGGTGTATGTTTCAGTCTGAAGGACAGAAGCTTCAGGTCCCAGGAAGAGCCAGCGTTTCCCTTTGAGTCCAAAGACACGGGGGGAAAATGTTTCCACTTAAAGGCAGTCATGCAAGAGGACTCCCCTCTTCCTTGGGAGGGGGCCAAGCCTCTTTTTCTCTTCAGACCTTCAACTGCCTGGATGAGGCCCACCCACATTAGGGAGGGCAGTCTGCTTTATTCAGTGCATCTGTTTAAATATTCATCTCACCCAGAACATTCAGAATAATGTTTGATCAGGTATCTGGGAACCCCAAGGCCCAGGACAACTGATACATGAAATTAAGTACCAAACTCCGGGCAGGCATTTTTACTACAATTCCTCTCTGACTTGTGAACTCTGCTCTTAGATGAACCAAACAATGCTGCTCTTTGTAGCCGATCCATCCCCCTGTTTCCTCAGAACCCTGCTTCCTGCAGAAATCAGCAAAGACCACCCAAATGAGAGCAGGACAGGCTGTTTCCTGAGAGCTCACTGTAGCAGGGGAGTCAGCCACCATCTCTCGTGTTTGGCAGACTCAAGGGCAGGCAGAGGACCTCGGTGGATGGAGGGGAGGCTTCAGGTGTGGCCTGCATAGGGGCTCTGGCCTGGGGAAGCTGGAGGCAGCCAACGAGAAGTGGGGCATCCCCTGTGGTTGGGTGGGGTGCATATCGGGCGCTCCAGGCTTGGTCCTAAGTTGGAAGTGGGGACAGGCCTTTGGGAAGCTGACAGTGGTGAATCAAGTCCTGGTGGTTTGGGGCTGACTATTACAGGGTAACTGTTTCACCTTCTGAGTTGCCGCTGGAGATGGAGGTCTGACCTCTCCGATGATACCAGTCTGACTTATAGACAGCAGGTGGCTTCCTGGGCTGGTCGCTGTAGATGGGAGCTGGCCTCCTGCATGGGTTCCTGCGGCTGTGTCTGAGTCCTGGCCACTGTTCATTTGCATAGTCAGTCTCTCACGCTGTCGCAGGGAACTAAAGAGAGCCTGGGGCCCCCTTAGCTTCTAACCTGGCTGGTCTGTTTGGAGCTCTAAAATTAAGCCAGGACCAGGCGTCTGATTCAGAGATGAGGCAGGGGAAGGTAATTCCTAAGTGATCCAGATTTGTTTAAATAGTTTTCACATGGCTTCCAAGAAGGGATCTGCGTGATTTGAAGAGTGGAACTTTGTTTAGCGAAAAAATATTTTAAAATAGTGCAGATCAAAGTTTGAGGAAACCAAACCTTGAAGGTCTCTCACTCGTCTGAAGTAAGCACACCTATCTCACGACACAAACACTCGCTTTTGTGAAAACACATGAAAGGCTGGTTTTCCTAAGAGCAGAAGTACAGGAACCTTGAGACTGGTACAATCCAAGGAAATGAGGATGTACTTAACCATCATTTAAAAAATACATATTTTGATTTGTGCAAACAGCTTTCATCTGCTTTCTTTTCTAAACATCACAGAACATTTTTGTACAAATGTAGTGTGAGTTCGTTCTCGTTAGCTTTCATCGAACTTTCCTGGAGTTTACCGGCCCAGAGAAGTCCCCTCCAGGACTCCTCCGAGGTGTCTCCAGGGCAGTAATCAGGGATAAGCGTAATTAGAGAGGGGAACACCCAGAGAAACTTCCAAAGAGGGCACCTTCATCCTTCCTCATGGCAAATGAACAGGCTTCTAGGAGGGGCCTTTCCCTTCCCTGAGTGGCCCTGCTTGGGGGTTATTTCTACGCGTGTGAGTTCAAGCAGAACTGAGTACGGACACAGGTGACACCACACTGGGGACGATCAGTGTCTGTAAGGCCAAGTGTACGCATTTACCATCTCCCAAGCCTGCCGTCTTCAGACCCAGAAGAAGTGGAGCCGACTTCTCCACGTTGGCTGCAGACCCCGTCATCTGCTGAAGTGGGCCTCGCGAGCAACGCGCAGGGAGAAGCCTCCACGCAGACCCTGAGCAGCGCGCGGGGGATCCGGGCAGCCTGCCCCCGGCCTCTGGGCACTAGGCCCACCCCAGAACTGCGGCTGAGACGTCAGCCCGCGCGCGTGGCCCCGGCGGGGGTCTCAGAGGCCAGGGTCCTCCCAATCTCCACCATGCTTGAGGCTCAGGTCCAGCTCCTCCACCAGCCCCACCGCACAGAGGGGCCCTGGAGCCTGCTCCCCGGGGACTCCCCCCCGGGCTCTCGGAGACACTGCTCCTCCAGAAACGTCCTGTGGTACCGAGTGCTCCTTCGAGGGACAGCACCTGTTTTCGTCAGATAGACATTTTCTTACTCACCCTCTCTCCTGCCACCTCCACCAGATGTGAGCATCCGTAGGTCCCCTGCCAGCCTGTGGTGGGAAGACAGCAGTCCTCCCGTGGCCGTCCTGTGGCTGGTTGTCTAAAGCACCTGTGTCACACCCAAGTTTTGGGGCCCGGGATGATAACCCCCTCCCCTGTGATGACAGCAGCCCTGGAGCAGGGCCCTCGCGTGCGCACGGGTGAGCTCCTCCAGCCGCCAGCCGCCGTAGTGGGAGCCCCGGAGCTGTTCCTGGCACACAGCAGGATCCCCCGGGGCGCGGTCCCCAGGGAACAGGGCGCCCCTCCCAGTGCTTGAAGGCTGCCTGTCACAGGCTCTTACTGCACTCCAGCCCACAGGGCACCTTAGGGACCCTGTTCCTGAGACGCTTCTAGGACGCAGGACGCAGTCCGCAGCCTTGCAGCCCGGCTGGGAACACCAGTCTTCCCCACAACCCTTCTGCCTCACCCACCCCCCTGGCCTTTCCCCACCAGCTCTGACTCTCCCCTTGAGAACAGAAGGCACCTGGTGAGGACTCCACTCCCTTTTCCTCCCCTCGCCTGAGGTCCACCCCTCCTGCCCGCCCTCCCCTCACTGCCCCTTCTCCCGTCAAACGGGAGCTGGGTTACATGTGGCAGAGCTGGGTGACAGGGGCTAAGACCAGGGTGGTGGTGGGCCCCCTGCCCAGCTGGTGGGAGGCGCAGGAAGCAGGGGGTCATTGCATGGACTCGCCCAAGGTCACCAGCCTGGGAGGACGGGGGCCTCGGCGGGGCCCACCTGCCAGCTGTGAGCCAGGCCTTGTGTGGGACAAGCAGGCCCAGCAGAGCCGCCTGGCCCCGCCTGGGCAGGGCACTGATCGGGGACTTGGCAGGTAAGCACGAGGGTACAAGGGTCCCACCTCAGTGATCCAGGACGTGCTCAGCTTACCTTCTTTCAGGTTATCATCCCAAACACCCCAAGTTAAAAACGATCCCAGGCAAATTAGAGAGAAAGGCTCGCTCTCAGCTGATGGTGCCCCTGAGCTGAGGCTCCAGGCCTGGTTTTGGCAGGAGGGTGAGCGTGGGGGTGGGGTCAGGGGGGCGGAGTCCGGGGCAGGGTCCAGGGAGGGCGGGTCCGGGAGGGGTGAAGCCAGGAGGAGGGTGAACAGGCAGTGGGGTCAGGGGTGGGCGGGGAAAGGCAGGGCTGGGTCAGAGGGTGCCCGTTAGGGGGTGTGGGGCACAGGCAGAGGTGACACCCAGGGCGCCTGGCCCGCAGCATGGGTAGTGTCCCTGGAAGGCCTTCCAAGAGGCCCTTTGGGACTCCTGTGTCTTGGGATCAGCAGGAACCCTTCCACATTGGTCCCCTTTTCGGCTGGGGGCAAGACCTCCGTCCCCAACATCCCAGCCCCGGGCTCAGGCAGTGAGGTTTGGAGCTGGAGCTGGAGCTGGGTGGGGGGGGGCACAGCCCTGAGACACTCTGTCCTCTGTCCTGCGCAGCCTCGCCTGCGTGGGCCTGGCACCCGCCTCATTCTCCAGGTGTACCTGGGGACGGTCACCTGGGCAGGACCAGCACGAAGGCCCTTTCCTGTGCCATCACCACTCGGTGACTGTGCCGAGTCACCGTGGGAAGCTCCGCGCACGTCCCCGAGAAAACCACGTCCTCCGCCCGGTTTCTGGGGTGGATGTCAGCGCGCAGGCAGCGACCAGGGCCAGCTGGCCTCGAGCTTCGTCACGACCCCTGACCCCGGGCAGTTATGTCTGCTTTTTAAATGTGAGAGGAGCACAGAGCTGGTTCACGTGGGCTGCCCCAGCACCCAATCCAGCCCTGCCCGAGGAAGCACCCCCAGCGGGGGAGGGGCAGCGCCCTATTGAAACATAATTTGCAAGCATAAAAAACAATGTGAGGCTGATTTCTTAGCCTGCGGAGTGGAGAGAGGGTCAAAACTAAACAAAAAACCCCAAACAAAGTATACTTGGCAACTGGGGGAGGAAGCAGCTTTGCTAGTGCCCAACACGGGTCTAATTAGAGACCTCGACTATGGTTGTGCAAATGAATTATTTACAATTCTTCAGAGGGAAATGATTATAATAATAACCTTCACAATTCTGAAATTAAGCTTATTATGCTCTTTTCCTCCGCTCCAGAAATTCTCTGAGGTCTGTCATCAAGGAAAATGCAAGAAACATTGAGGCGAGCCTGGCCCCCACCCCTGGGGGGGGACGACACCCGCGGGCCAGCCCCGAGTCCTCGCCGGGCCTCGCCGGGCCTCAGTGGGCCCACAGGGTCACCGGTGGCACAGGCATTTCAACGGGAGAGTGTTCCAGGTCCTCTGCCTGCTCCTTTCCTTTGTGGCCCCCCTCTGTGATTGAAGGACCCCCTGCTCAGTGCATCAGGCCAGGAAGTCCTAGAGGCTCAAAGAAGAAATCAGAGCATCAGCTCCTATCAGAGGCAGATCCTAGAACTGCCAAATTTAAAAGTAACAAAAACTGAAGGGACATGTGCCGCCTTGACTGGAAACTCAGGGTCTGTGTGTTGGGGAGCCCCCCCATGGGTGCAGAGCCCACCAGACTCAGGAAGACTCCTGGCCTGGGTGTCACGATCGTCAGATGTCGCTTGTTGCTGATTCCAGCACATTCCCTGCCAACTTGCTGCTTCTCCATGAGGAGCCATCAGTCCAGAGACGCACAGGGCTAGTGGCTCACACAAAGCCCAGGCCACAGGTTCTGCCCAAAGAGGGGTGGGCTCTTGCCGCATGGACTGCATTACACCTCTCCAAAGGCCTTTTCCACTTCTCGAGGGTTCTGGGGGGAGGTGTTCTCAAACTTCCTTCTTCACATTGGAGTGGGTGGGGGGAAGGCACTGAAATCAGTGAAGATCTAAATGTCCTAGAAAAAAGTCCATGTGGCTTCCTTTATAACTGTGGGTGGAGAAAGGCTTTCCAGATGCAATTAAAGAAAAGTTGGAAAGATAAGTGGCAAACTGAAGAAAAATGTTTGCAACATTTATCACAGATAATGGACTAATATCCTTGATATATAAAGAGCTCATAAAAAATCCAAGGGAAAAAAGATCCACAAATCTGGAAGAACAATGGGTAAAGACAGGAATAGATAATTCAAAATAAAATAAATGGCTCCTGGATCATATGAAAAGATGTTTAGCTTCACTTACAATAATTGGGATGATCATTAGAATGAGAGCAGACCATTTCTCATCTGTCAGATTGGCAAAGAAGAAAATTGAAGAACTTAATACACACTCTTGGTGAGACTGTGGGGAAGAGTCATCTGCACATTGTTGATGGGAATGCAAAACATGCAACTTTTTTTTTACGGTTCATTTATTTATTTTAGAGAGAGAACGAGAGAGAGCATGAGTGGGGGAGGGGCAGAGGGGGAGAGAGAGAGAGAATCCTGAAGCAGACTCCCTGCTGAGCACGGAGCCGGACGTGGGGCTCCATCCCAGGACCCTGAGATCATGCCCTGAGCTGAAACCAAGCGTTGAACACTGAGCCAACTGAGCCACCCAGGGGCCCCCAAACACACATCTGTCTAGAGGGGATGTGGCAATATCTAACAGAACTATGTATCTCCTTGTCCTTTGACCCAGCAACCTCTATCCTAGGAATTTACCCGGAAGATACTCCGGCTAAAAACGTACACATTCATGCAAAGTTATTTAATACTGCAGGGTGGGTGGGGCTTCTTTTTATGATCACAAAATATGGGAAACAACCTACGTGCCCACACATAGGAAATGTTTTGAATAAACACCTGTAGAGTGGAGACGCATGCAGCTATAGAAAGAGCGAGGAAGGTCGTTACGGACTCACGTCGAGTAAATGTCGACATGTGTTAAGTGATAAACCCGAACTGTGAGTAAGTGTATATAATATGCTAACGTTTGTAGAAGAAATGAAGGGAAATAAGAAAAAAGATGTGTATTTATTTTGCAAAAAGAAACCAAGATAAACGAATGGAATCGATTTCCTAGGGAGCGTTGGGGGTGGCGTTGGTGGGACCAGGAGGGTTGATGCTTCTCTGAGTGCACCATATCCCTTTTCTTAGCTTTTGACTTTTGAAATCAAGTTAATATTTTTTTTTTACATATTCGAAACATTAAGTCAACAAAGAAGGAAGGAAAAAACTAAAGTTGTATATAAACAGAAACAAGTGAACCCATCTGCCACCAAGTGGCTGACATAACTGGGGCAAATTGTATTTTCCAAAGATGACTGTAACCTTATCCCTGATCCCACAGACTCTTCTGCAATGGACCTTGACATGCCCCCAGTCAAGAGGTGGCCGCTCTACGTCCACTTTCTTGAATCGGGGAGGTTCCTTTGGTGGCAGAAGTGATAGTGGGCCAGCACCCGGCCTCCATGTTAGAGGCCGGGGCTCCTGTGCCAGAGACAGAGGCCAGGAGAGGCCTGCATGCATCCGGCAAAATCTCTGTCGCCATTTTGGACAGACAGCCCTGGTGAGTCTTCTCGTCTGCATCCATAGGAGACATCTCGAGCAAGAATCACTCAACTGAGTGCCATCAGCCCACAGCATGGTCTGGGATAATAATAAAGATTTTTAAGCCTCAAGTTCTGACCTGTCTGTTACACAGCAACAGATACTAAGAACACAACCACACAGAAGACAAAGAACTTATTTAAGTAACTTTGGAGGATAACCTCAGTCTAAAGAGAAAAAAGATATTTTTGCTGGGTATAAATCTTGAACATTACTCAGTCCATCTATTGTGAAACTATTTTGTGTGTGTTCTATGATTGTGGACATGAGTAATTGCACTGATGTTTTGGGGAAAAGGAGAAACACAGAGTAGCAGAAGGCAAGGAGGAACTCGGTGGCACTGGAACAACATAGGAGGTGCGTGGTTGTGTGTGTTCTCCTTTAGGGGGCATCTTCTCTGTCCACTGACAGGACCTGGGAACGATGACGCCCATCAGCAGTGAGCCACCAGTGGCCAGACGTGGTCCCTAAGTACCACCCATTTTCCACTAAAAGAAACCTGGGCTCCCAGGGGAAATGGTTGATTCCAGGTCTGAAACAAGCCAGATGAGCCTAGAATGTCTTATTCCATCAGAAAGTTAGCGCTCAAAATGGGAGGAAAGCATATTGGAAGGGAGGGTCTGCCTCTGCTTGAACCTGAGACAATTTGAGCATGAAAATCAATCATGACGACGAGGGACTAGAACGCATCCCACTTTTCCAAGAGAGTGATCGAGAAAGAGGCCATGTTTCGTGCTGATTGGAAACCAACCAGGAGAAGGGAAGTTTCTTCTTCACAGTTGAACATCAGCTAGTAAGTGTGGAAGGGTTGATGAGAGTTAGGAAATCGTAATTTTGCAACCAACGTAGTAAGGGACGATTCCTGCAGGAGTCACCAACGATGCTAAGCCAACGAGTCCAACTCTATTAGGAAACAGTTTATTTCTGTAGTTTCAATGTACCCCCCACACACTGTTTCTTAGCTACCAAGGGGAAGAGCATTTTTATGGTGGAGCAATCCAGCAAACCTCTTAGCCAAGCGGTCAGAACGCGTCGCCAGCCACGGGGCAAAGCGACTTGACGTGCCTTGTGGAGTGAGGCACCGAGGACACAGATCTTTGCCAAAAATGCAAGCCGTACATCGGATCATAAAGAGACAAACCCAAGTGAAAGGACGTTCTGCGGAACTAACCTGTACTCTTCCAAATGTCCTCGTTGTAAAGGACAAAGGGCACACCCATGCCCCAGCACAGTATTCACACAGTCGAACGGCGGACACCACCCCGGGGGGCCCGCCCTGCTCTCTGAGCCGCTGGGAGGCGCGTGGGTGCTGCCAGCTTGAGGGAGACCTAGCAGATCTCCGCTCCTTCCGTTGCTCGGGGGCACACTGTGTGTCTGGGTAGAGCTTCAGGTCCCTGAACTCAACGAGCCTCGCAGCCCCCAGGGAGCCGCGGGAGCGGGGAGGCTGGATCTCTGAGGGTGGGTCTGCCCAAGGTCGACACAGCCGCCCCGTCAGTGGTGGAGCTCCCCGTGGAGCCGCCTCGGAGATGCCGGACACCTGCTCCCCCACCCCCCCAGCCCACCAGGCCACGGATATATAGGTGGCTCTTGAGCAGAGACCAGGGGTCGCTGCCCGAGAGCCGGGCTGGAGAGGAGGTCGCCTGGGGAGACGAGCCCAGCAGGACCCGGGCTGCCCGAGACTGGGCTTCCTGCCTGGCCGACCGAGGGCGGCCTCTCCACAGAGCCCCAGGCGGTTGAACCCCGATGAGGGCTGCTCCCCGGGGCCGGAGTGTTCAAACACGGGAGAGGCGGGCGGGCTGGATTCCAGGAGAAGCAGGGCAGGCTCCCAGTTCTCTTCGCCTGGAAACACCACTGGGAAAGCTGCGCCTTGCCCTGAGCCTGCTTCCCCTTCTCTGCAGGCCCCGGGCCCCTCAGGGTCAGAGAGCTGCCTCCCCTGCCCTCCCCGCACCGTCTGTCACCTGGGGCGGCTCAGTGCGGCTGAGCTCCGTCGTGAGCTCCGTCTGCATACCTCGGTGGCAGGTTCCTCACCGGCCCAGCGCTCTGCTGCAGCATGTTTTAATCAGCAGTTCGGGACAGCTTCTCCCTGGGGCGCTGTTCCTCCGCTCCCCGCTGGCCGCCTTGTGAAAACGGTACCAGCCTCTTGGCAGGCTCGCCGGGGCCCAGGGGCGCGCGGCTCCCTGACATTTAACAGTACAACTTTCTGAACTCACAAAACATCATCCGAGGCCCACCCTCCAAACTAGCTGTTGTGGTCGGCATGTGTAGCAGAGAGATTTCATAACGTTTTTATTGTTTTGGAAAGGGTTTACTTGACCTTTCTACGACCTAAAATCCACAGTCAGAAAGCTTGAACGTTCTTTAAAATATTACCTTTTCTCCTCCAACCTTGAAACCTTGGCCTGCCTCTCTGGCAGGGACCCATGGTTAGGCCTGGCACGCGGCGAGGGCCACAGTGACTGTCGCGGCTGTCCCTCTCGGTCATGGAAAGGACGGGGCAGGGGAAGGCACTTTCCTCGTCCGCACTCAGAGCCTTTCCCATTTTCTAGTAACACCGAAAAGATTAAAACTTTTAATCCCACCCTGGCCCCGAAACTGTTGCTCTTGGCTGCAGAACAGCGAAGTAAGCGTAATTAATGGAGGGCTGGAGACTTAGGAAAACAACAGCCGGTTTAATAAGGCGGGGAGGGCCCTTTACGAGGGCCACGGCACCCCACCCACCCCAGCCCCGCAGAGTGGCCTGTCACCGCGGCTCCTGAGGCTGGGCCCGCAGCGACTCCCCGTGCGTTGCAACCAAAGGCTTCAAATGTTTCGTAAGCTTTGAGTCACTAAACAGCAAAGCCTCCCGTGAAGGTACGACCCCAGGAAGGAAGGTCAGCTGAGGAAAGGTCAAAGGAGGAGGTCAGAGGACCCAGGTCCTGTCTGTGTGCTGGACGCCCAGCCGGGCCGGGGCCTTCAACTTCACCAGATCTGGACCCAGCCACCCGCTGGGGAGATCAGACCCCAGCAGTGCACCTGTCCCCTCAAAGGATCCCTCCTCTTCGTGTGTCCACGTGTTCCCCACCAAGGAAGGCACAACCCATCCCTGAAACCCCCTCTGGGGCCCAGCCACACTTGATAAAGGTTTGGATTTATGTATTTTTAAGTAGGTACCTTTAAATATTGGATTATCTAAGCGTTACACGTCATGGTTCTGGTGTGGGGGCGAGAAGGATCTCTCCCCGGGCTGCCGGCGTGTTCGGGGAAGCGGAGCCCGCGGCGGAGGAAGGCCTAAGAGGAGAGAACCGAAACGGCCCTTCGGCAGCCCGAGTGTGGACGCAGGTGGGCCTGGCGGGCTCCGAGCCCACGCGGCTTCCTGATGGAGAAGTCAGCTTGGCAGGACGTGCGTCAGCTCTCCAAGAGGACAGGAAGGTGGCCTCGTTGTGGAAGAAAACGAAGTCGGCCAGCTTAAATCTTGATCAAGGTCACGGCTCAAAGCTGGAGGAGCTGGGGTAAAAACCAAGCTGTCCTGCTCCAAGCCCTGGGCTCTTCTGCTGCGGGGCTCAGACATGCAGAAATCCCCACCCTCTGAAACAGGACCGTGAACTGGAGAGAACTTGTCAGGTCCCCTGAGCGGCCATAAGAGTACGTGCCTGCAAGGCAGCTCCACCCTGAGATCCCCCGGGCCGCAGGATAAGGTGGCGGAGGTCATGGGCTTGCTGTTCCCGACTCCTGCCTCCAAGAGCAAAGACGCTTTCAGGTTTCTGAGTTAACAAGGGTTATTGCTGGAGACATGGGAAGCTGGAAGAAGGGACATGGGCTCCAGCTCAGAGCGGCCTCCCAGAGGACTGGACTCCTGCTCCAGGGTACTCCCCTTCCAGGCCTGGCCAGCACGCATGGACCTTCTCCCCTGCTCTTCCGTCTCGGCACACGGCTTCTGTCTGTATGTGTGTGTCTGCCCCATTTCCAGCTGCAGACTGTGTCTTGACGTCTTGGTCCCCATAGAAAGGACTCGATCGCTTCTTTGTCATCATCCACTGTGAGTGTCCCTGCTGAGCAGAGCTCTCGGGCCAGACCAGGTCAGAGGTCATCAGGGAATCTACCAGGGACGCTGTGGGTTGACTTCTGTCCCTGGTCCAGGGGGCTACGGCCAGTGTGATTCGGTCACAGGGTCGACACCTTCGGAAGGAAGCTTTGGACAGGGGTGGACACCCAGAAAGAAATAAAGTGGGTACACCCCTGATGGTGACCTTCAGCGGTCAGCAGTAGGAACAGAAGGAGGGGACAAGCCTCCAGAAAGTGCTGAGCCCCCACTGAGCATTTGTGCAAGAAACGCTCATGTCTCGACCGGATGTAAACCTTGACTGTTCAGCCTCCTGGGTGGCCCGCCCTTCTGTTGCTGTTCACAGTGATTGGCTTCCTCTCCCCAAGGTGACATCACAACCCCCCCGCTGGCCTGGGGGCTCGGCCCTGGACTTGCTCTGGCCCGTGAGATGTAGGCAAAGCCATGCAGGACACTTCAGGGCCAGCGTGTGCTCCTGACTGCCTCTCTCCAGCGCTGTCCCAGGTAGAGGCCATGTTGCCCACCGGGGGGGGGGCTGGTGAAAATGCAATCCCGTCCCCTCCAGAGACACTACAGAGTCAAAAAGCTTTTGAGGTGCCCAGAAGAGCTTGAAGGGCCTTGAGCTGTCACCCCTAAAGTGGCCTCTTCCCACATCCTTCCTCGCCCTCAGTTCACTGCTGTTCCTACACCATTCTTGGTATTCAGGAATCCTCACCAAAGACAAGGACCGTGGTGCCTGGGTCGGTGTCCCGGGGAGCTCAGCATGGTCACTGACTGAGCTCCCTCCTTCCTGTACTCTGGTTCGGGGTTCTGCTCAGATCCTGGGCCCTCTGGGACCACCAGTCTCCTCTTCACAATTCCAGGGAATCACTCTTTCTTCCTTCCTCCTCAGTCCCTGGCTTTAGTGTTTTATGAAATGGGTTTGGGTTTTTACAAAAGACAGAAAGAGCCTTTGGCTACAAGTTGCTTTGGCTTTCTGCCTGGAAAAAAAGATCCCTGAGGCAAAAAAATTAAAAATAAAAGAAATTACAAAGAGCCGGGTGATCCGCTTGAAATCGGATGAGGGAGAGAAATACAGAAAGCCCAGAAAAGATGGCTTCTCCCCCAGATTATCCCACCGCACATCCCGCGAGAGCTGGCCGATGAATGAATAGGCTGCCACTCTGAGAAGTGACAACTCTGGGAGGGGGATCTGACGGCCACCAGTCACAGCTGCAGGAGCTCAGGAAGGCTGGGACGCTCCGTGCCAGGGCCACTGTCTCTCCGTCGGACCTGCGGCATCATCACGGCGGTGGCCTGGGGTTACCAGCAACACCACAGAGCGGTGACTGTTCTTTAACTCGTATTCTGTTCAGTAACGGGGAGGATGTGGGTGTGCTCCAGGGTGCTTACCATCAAAATGGCATTTTTTTTAAAGATTTTATTTATTTATTTGACAGAGAGACAGCCAGTGAGAGAGGGAACACAGCAGGGGGAGTGGGAGAGGAAGAAGCAGGCTCCTAGCGGAGGAGCCTGATGTGGGGCTCGATCCCAGAACACCGGGATCACGCCCTGAGCCGAAGGCAGACGCTTAACGACTGAGCTACCCAGGCACCCCCAAAATGGCATTTTTTAAATAAGTTTGTCTCTTAAAGAGATAAGTGTCAATGATCTGGAAAATTCATAGAGACAGCAATGCTGGATCAATGAGGGGTTGCCCGTTCCAGCATCGTCCTGCAGTCGCCTTACCAACTCACTGGGGGCGCCCAGCAAGCCTGTCCCCTTCTGTATTGGACTGCATTTAACCGTAAGGTACAAAGGTCTAGTGGGGTCAAGGGTGTCCACCAGGAGCATTGCAACGTGACCTAAGTGGGGCCTTCATAAGGGCCTTTGTAGATGTAATTACGATGCAGATCTTGAGAAGAAATCCTCTGGTTTAAGGTGAGCCCTCCATCCAACAGCAAGCGTCCTTAGAACAGAAGAGAAGGGGAGAAGACAGATACGGGCAGGAGGCTGCGAGAAGGGACAGAGCCAAAGCTGCGTCTGCAGGCCACGATCGCCGAGGACTGCCAGCCACCCCTGCAGGCCACACAGACAGGGAGTGGCTTCTCCCCCAGAGCTTCCAGAAGGCTCCGCCTTGCCAACACCACAATCTTGGACTTCCAGACTCCAGACCTGTGGGAGCGTCCATTCGGTTGTTTGAAGTGGCCCAGCTTGCGGTCACTTGTGACGGCCCACATAGCAAAGTCATACAGGAGGTTAAAGGCTCCTCGCAAATCCACAGGCGACACCAGGAAACGGGACCGTGAAAGTGGGAAGGGCTCCGGAGAGCAGAGCGCAAGCACTGCCATCCCCGTCGTTCCCGTTTTGTCTTGATTCTGAGCTGGCTAGGAGAAGAGGCTGTCCTTTCAATGCTGCTGCGCAGAAAACAGCTTCAGCTGAGGCCGCGCTGGAGGAAGGGCTGCGGGCTTTGAGGACATTCGCCAGGAAGAGAGGAGCTCACTCTTCGCGCGGAGTGACCTCCAGAGCTGAAGGCTTCTCATTTGGAAAAGAGATTAATCTCCCGTTCGGTAGTTCCAGAGGAAGCTCCAGAAGAGGGCTCAGATTTCAGTCCCTGTAAGATCGCTTCTCATCCGGGAGAGGCCGCGGGCCTCACGGAGCCCAGGGCGCCAGCGCCACCAGCTGCCCTGCGGGAGGGGGGCCCTCGGCCGGAGAGCCGGGGTCTCTGCCGGCAGCCACTCGGCCCAGACCACCGTGAGGCCCCGAAATCTGAGTTTCCGAAAGCCCTTTACTCCTCGGGCTATGCCCCGGTCAGTGCTCACCCTCTCATGAACCGGACGTCTAGGCAGGCGGGGCCCAGGAATGTGCCCTTTTACAAAGAGAGATTGTGTCCCCCGGTCTGGCTGGTGACTGGGTGTTCCAGAGGTGGACAACGACAAGTGCAGACCAGGCTCAGCCGAGGCCCACCCCCAGGACCCCTGCCCAGATTCCAAAGCGCCTCACCTTCCCCGCCACGGGGGAGGGACCCGCCCCTTCAGCAAAGGCCACCATCGGCCTGCCTTTGCCACTTTCTGAATTTTGACCAAGATTCATAACAGGAGAAGTTCATGTAACGAACACCCTGTTCTCTTCCCGGTTTTCCTAAAACTGGCCTCTTCCAGGACATGTTTCCGAGCCGCTCTCCCTGCCTAGCTTGGCTATTTCCCGACTTCGTTGAATCTGCCAGCATTCGTAAACGCGCTCACGTGTTTGTGACCTGCTCTTTTCTCTCTCTCACTAGACTGCAAACTCCCTGAGAGCGGGAACGACCTCTGACCCGTCCATTCTGGCAGCTCCGCCCCTCCCACAGGGTCGTGACGCACAGTAGGTGCTCATATCCACTAAGATGAGGTTTGGCTGCAAGTCACAGACACCCCCAGATTAGTATGGGCTTAAGGCTCCAAGCTCAGCCGGTGTGTCCCGGGGCAGACAGCAGGACGGGCAAGAGCTGAGCTAGGACAGCATGGCCACATCCTTCGAGGCTACCTCTCAGAAGTAACTCAGCCACCCCATGGGCCGGCCTAGTCACGTGGCCACACATGCTGCTCGGAGGCCAGAGAGTGGCTTCATTCTGGCTAGGCACGCAGCTGGAAAGCATTCCATTTCTAGTAAGTGTGGGGACGACGGGCAGCCTCGGCGGTCAGCCTCGACAATCAGTTCTTCAATAAACAAGTGACTCAGAGCGTGTTCTGAACCTGTGGAATTTCCCGGTCGCTCTCTTCATCGGGGAGGGTGCGCTGGCGTTCCTGGGGACGGCCTCTCTGCACCTGTGTCTGGCCCGGGCGATGGCAGACCCTGAGAGCAGAGATGTCCCTTCTCTCTCCCCTAGTGTTTCCCCCTGGTCCCTTACCTCTCTTTCTGTCCCCTGGCTGGCACACGGCAGGTTGCTGCAGGCGTCTGAAGGTGGCGGCAATGGCGGAGGGGCAGGGATGCTTCTCCACGGGGTTTGCCGAGGGCTGTCTTCTGCCTTGAATGGTTTCCAGACGGGCTTTTACTGGTCTATAAAGTCCAGGGTAAATACGCTGGGGAAACGGCAGAGCTGCCAACACACTCTGATAGGGACGGTCTCACGGCAACAGTGCTCCGTTACTTGCTGAGTCAATGAACAGATGCTCTGGGTGGAAACAGCCCCGTTTTGAACGCGTTCTTGCATCCAAGCAAAATGAAGGCCCTGGGCCGCACAGGGACCCCCTCTGTGGGGCGGTCTTCCTCGCCCTGGCCCACGATGGTCTTCGTCCCCACCACAGCCCCTCCTTCTGGGTTTCAGGCGCCAAATCCTCTTTTCCACCCGATGTAATAATCTGCCCTGCAGAGGACGGGCTGGCCCGTCGTGCTAGGGTGGGATGCGAACACACTGGAACTTTCATTGTCTACATGAATAACGTGCTCTTTACGCTTTCAAGGTGAGGCACGAGATTCTTCGTGGCACCGACACAGGCCATGTATGCCCGACACCAGCAAAGGCCGGTGGAAGCCCTGGCGGGACATCCCTGCCTCCACGGGGATCGCTGAGCAGATGATGGGCAGGACCTGGATGGCATTTGCTCGGAGCGGTCATCCGGGGACACGCCTCAGTGCTGTCACAAGAAAGCGGGTTCCAGGCAGCAGGAGGAGGGCGTGGACCGAGGCCCCTCCAGGCTGAGGGGTGGCCACTGATACCACGGGAAGGGGGCTCATGCTTTCGCCTGCACATCTCAGCAAGACCGGCCCGTTGTAGCGGTGGTCGGCCTTGCTCCCCGTTGGTCCCAGGGCGTCTCCTAGAACTCACCCCAGGCAGCAGACGAGCTCCGAGGGATGCTCATCGACCTTGACCCCGGCCCTGCGGTGAAGACCAGGAAGACGTAGGCCAGCCTGGGCCGCGGTCCAGGGCGGGTGCTTCCCCACACGGGGCCAGATTGCAGGAGCGAAATGATGTCAAGCTTTTTCCCTCGATTTCTCTGAGCGCATGAACAGTTTCGAAGACTTCATGGGCTTTTTATGTTTCTCCCTCTCTGAACCCATTGTCTTCAGGGGCAGACCGACACGCTGGAAAAGCCTGCCACCTCGGGGTTCAACCCCGCTTCTCGCAGTGGGGGCTGGGCAGCTGCCTCGGATCCCTCATCTGCCCCCAGGGCTTGCCACCTGCCCCCCTCGCAGGGCAGCCATGGGTGGGTGACGCACGCGAGGCTTGAGGCAGGGTCCCTGGCCCCGGGCCTGTTGGGGCTTAGCCGCAAGGATTAATGTTGTCAGTTTTTATGGGAGTATGTTTCTTCATTAGTTTTTTAAAGCCAAAGATAAACTGAGCATAGTTCCCCCTGATTACCGACTTTGCAAATCGTGCCAGCGTTTAGCTTTGCCAGTTTTAATTTTGTGAGGCATAAGAGTTTTTTGTTCATTTTTACATAATCAAATATAGCAATATTTTCCTTTAGAGAAAACCTTGGAGGGCTTTCTCTACCTTGCTACCCGATAAATATTCACATGCACTTCCTTCCCGTTATTTTAGACTTCGTGTACCATTTGTGAAAGAGGCCAGCTTTTCTTCACTCGAGAATCTATCGAATACTCTGTTGAGACATGCCACGGTCCATTTCCAGTCTTTCTTGGGCACTCCAGAGCGACCTGCTTTGGCCCCGCCTGGTTTTAACTATGATAGTTTCGTAATGTATTTCAATATTATAGATTTCAAATTTCTATTCCCTAATCACATAAACTTTTGAAAAAAAATCGTCCCTCCTCTTTTCAATTTCTCATTCCAGTGGGTGTTGGGGAATCATTCAGAGTATTTTATAAGGTTTCCTGTAAAAAACAAAAAAAAAGGAGTTCTATAAGACTTTATTGAAATTTAATTAAACATATAAATCAAGAGGTTTGAGGCATTTTGCAACTTTATAATAAAGAGTTTTCACATCTAAGAACATGATCTGTTTCTCCACTTACTAAATTTTTATTTTATATCCTTCATAAAAATGCTGTGGTTTTCTACTTTTAGGATCTTTATCTTTCCAATGGGATGAATTCCTAAATTTAAAATATTTTTGTTACTGCTGTGGATATCAGTTTTCATTGTATATTACAGAATATTTTTCCTGATATCAAGAAAGCAAATTTTTTTACATATTTAATATGTAGCATACTAAATTGTCTCATTGATTATCATAAAGTTTAGATAATTTTTTTGGATTTCCTTTGAACAACGAAATCAGCATCAAATAGTGATGATGCTTACTTCTAATACTGCTTTGTTTCTCTTGCATTGGCTGAGCCCACAGAACATATCCTTGAGTAGGCATGGGTGCTCTTGTCCTATTCTTGACTTTTATGGAAAACTTCTGATAACTCCCATGTACTACGTATGATAGTGTTTGTTGGCATGATGTAGAATTTCTCTATCCAATTGAGGAAGAACCATCTATTCCTAGTTTTCTAAGAATGTCTGTTTCCATAGTTGTATCCATCCGGAATGCTTTCGGCTGCAAGTAACAAGACACGACTAACACTCCCTTCAATCAACAGGAGTTTATTTCTTAGATGAAGTAGTTCAGCGATCAACTCCAGGAGATGTTCTAATATCTCCAAATATCATCCACTCAGACAGCAAGATGATGGCATTGCTGGGAACAGGGGCACCTGGGTCAGTGGTCCTGCACTGTTTTCAGAGTTCTGTGTTGTGGATACAAAGTCTGGGGCTATTCTGATTGTTTTGCTTTTTTTTTTTTTTAGGTAATATTGGAAATTTGTTGGATTATCTTTCCTTTTTACACAGAAATTAGAGTTTGTAATCTTTTACTCAACCGTATTTAAAGTTTGCATACAATACAGTGGACCCATTTAAATTGTTCATTCTAGCGGGCTTTGCCAAATCTATACATCCCATATTCGTTAAAATTCCCACTGAAATCCCAGTCCATCTTCCAGCCCTGACAATGACGGGTCTGGTTTCTATCTCTATAGATTAGGCTTGCTGTTTCTAGAAATTTCCCATAAATGGAGTAACAGTGTGTCTGCAGAGCTCATGGTCTTCGCTGTGATATAGCGAGGACGGTGTCTTTCCTCATTGGTTGAACCTTGAACTCCAAATGTGGTCTCCAGACCTTCCTTGGCTCAGGGGAGTTTTCTTCTGTACTTAATTATTCCCTTTCCTCCATCTGTTACTTTTTCTGCTTGCATTATTCTCACACTGGATTCCAGGTCTATCTTCCAAGTCTCTTGCTTTCCTTGGCGCTTCCACCTCTCCACCTTTTGTCTGTGGAGACACTCAAGGTCGTTCCTCTTCCAGGGATGTGAACCAGGGTCTGCATCACTGTCTCTTCCTTCATCAGCCTGCTGGGTGTTTTCATGCTGAGTCATGTTTGTAAGCATCTGGAATTCCTTCCAGGGCTGAAATTTGGGTCTTCTTACGTGTCCTGATAAACCTTAGTTCAGGGTTGTCTGACTCTTCCCCTGCTGTTTCACCTGCCACGTTTTTGGGTGGTTCACTCTGATGTTCTCCTCCTGACAGCTCCTGACAGCTAGGATCTTCCCGCCACACCCCCTCCCATGGGGGCCGTTCATTCCTTTCCCTTTGTCAGAAATGCAGGGCTCAGGTCTTCTGCTAGAATAGCTTTAATATCCAGCAGGTGGGAAAAGCACGGGAATCTCCCTCCCGTGGCCCTCGGCCCTCCTGAGCCCCTGGAGGAAGTCTCCCTGCCTCCTCATGTCAAGGCGAGAGAAGACTTTTCAGCCCCCCGGGATGTGCCTGCATGGGCTTTGTGGCCTCTTCCTCGGGGCCAGCTTCCTTTCTTTGGTTTACCCGCGGCCTCTGACTCTCCTAGTGCTGACCCCCAGCTCACAGGGGTGAGTGTGTTCACCCAGCTGCCTGGGCCCCAGAAGTCACTGGATTCTGCAGAGGGGCTGGGAGGGGAGAGGGGCCGGTTCAGGCCTCGGTGCCCCCAACACCCTCTTAGTCTTCTCCACCACTGGGATGACTTGATGTACTTTTTTTTTTTTTTTAAGATTTTATTTATTTATTTGACAGAGAGAGAGACAGCAAGAGAGAGAACACAAGCCGGGGGAGTGGGAGAAGGGAAAGCAGGCTTCCCGCCGAGCAGGGAGCCCAATGCAGGGCTCGATCCCAGGACCCTGGGATCATGACTTGAGCCGAAGGCAGACGCTTAACGGCTGAGCCACCCAGGCGCCCCAATGCACTTTCCTTTTTATAAAATTCCGGTGTTCTCTGTCTGCTGACTAGATGACCAGTGGCCGACAACTGTATGCTATCTGCAGATATTTTTTGGAAAACTAAACGCAATCTGCCCTTCCAGGCAAAGTTGATGTTTTAATAAAGGATGAGAAGAGCTGCTTCCCCAACTTCTTTTCCTTCTCCTTCTCCTCCCTCCTCTCCCCTCCCCCACCTTCCTCCTCCTCCTCCTCCTCCTCCTCCTCCTTTTTCTAAGCAAATGATTCTATGGAGACTGTATTGTGAACACTGGTGTTTGTACATTTCTTTCTCTGTTACACAATGTTGTGACTTAAAACAATATTTTCATCTACAAAAATTCTTATAACTTAAGGACAGAATTTTCTAACCTTCCTTCTAACCCATTTGAAAATCTTCCAAATGACAAGATCAAGTGAGCTTTAAGTACCTTGGTTAAAAATTTTGAGCTACAACTCCTCCCAGTTTGCAGGGGAAAATGATTAAATCAGGGAAGATGGACATTGAGCAGGCAAAATTTTTAACCAAAATTTTTGCATAATTAATGGCTGGGATTGAAAACTGCATGATTCACTCAGTGCAGCCCGTGAATGCGCCCTTCCATTTTACCTACGTGGCTTTGTAAGCAATTAAATGCAGTTAGAAATGGGTCTTGACATCCCTGGTCACTAACACACTGTGTCAAGCCAGGCATAGCCAAGAGCACGGCTCACACCGGAGATACACATTTTTGTGTTTGTGCTCCGGAAGCACCGTGCACAGCAGGGCAGTCGTCTGTGAAGAATAAAGAAGCAGAGGAGGAAATGCACCTGCTGAGAGGCTCTGTCCTCTCGGCTCCACATCTCCCCTTCTCGGCGACTCTGCCCCTCAGTGGTCTGCCCGACGGTAAGTCCTCACGGTAAGCCTTCCCTCGTCACATCACTGCGCTGCTGTCTCCTGAGCGGGGGAGGCCCGACACAGGCCTGGGCAGCTGAGGGCCCCAGGTGGGGCTGCCTGGGGGACGTGTGCTGCCTTGGCTGGTGCTTTTCCTACGATTTCTTGCTGTGCATGTGTTTTGGTCACACAGCAGCTGGGCTCTCTCACTGGTGCCCCTTTAAGCCGGCCTTCACGCTTCAGCTTCAGGCCAGGAAAATGCCCCTGGCTTGTTTCTGACCATCCCTCCAGCCCTGCCCTTCCCATCTCTGGAGCCTTAGCAGGGAGAGTAGGGAGAGTGTGGGCTTGGGAGGGTGGTGTGGGGGACAGAGCCACAGAGAGACCACGTGTGGCCAGCCCAGGTGCTCTGGCCTGCAGGTGCCTGCAGTGGGACCTGGCAGGGGTGGGGCGGACGCGGCCAGCCTGGACTTGGGAAGAGTGGATGGGTGCGGGTGGAGAAGGCTCGCAGGCAGAGCTCTGCCTGCCTGCACCAGGGCGACCAGAATCCAGGACCAGAGGGACAGGCTGCTCACCCCTCCCAGGCCCCCAACAGCCCCACACACCAGGTCTCTGACAGCCGAGCACTGCTTCCTCCAGGGCCTGGGAACTGCCAGGATGGAGAGGCCATGTAGCGAGCCACAAATCCCTACAAGCACCACACTGGGATCACCTGTAACCCCTGAAGGCCTCCTGCCTGGCTGTCCAGGGCCTCCCTCCCTTCTGCCTGCGGGAAAGAGTAGCAATGTGTAGACCAGTTAACACTGGCCAACCAACCACGGTGAGTCGGGTGCTGCCGGTGCTGCCGGTGCTGGGGGTGCTGGGGGTGCTGTCGGTGCCGTCGGTGCTGCCGGTGCTGGGGGTGCTGCGGGTGCTACCAGAGTCCAGTGATGTAAACGGCAGCACACCCGCCAGGCGTCAAGCGTGCTCCAGTAGAAGCAGCTTCCTCCGCGGGCGTCTGACTTGGCCCCTGGCTGGCCGCCCCTCCTCCGAGTGGTGCGTCTGGGTGGCCAAGACACGCACCGTAGACGACTCTGCTCCACGCCAGCCCCACGGGGCGCTGTTCTGGGAGATGCTGGGGGTATTGTCCTGAGCAGGGACATTGCAGTAGGAGGGCTGGCTCAGGGGAGCCCTCGTGCTTTGTCCCTGGGAGGCTCCCCGGGCTCGCCGCGGGGCACCAGAGGTCGGAGAAACACGGGGACAAAAGACCTAAATCCTTCAGCGCGGCATTTCCCAAACCCCTGTGAACACAGAGCTGCTACCAATGCCGAGGGCTCGCGGTTCACAGAACCCCATGTGGAAAACCCTGGCTTGGGTCGTCTGTGTTTCTCTGGGAGCGCGACACTGAATTTCCGCAGGAGACCGGGCGGTGGTCGCAGTAACTCCCTTGACAGGTGCCGCGGGCACAGTGTCAGAGAATAACGCCTTCACCAAGGCCAGCGCACGACCTCGGCGGAGACCCACTCGCAGCCGCTTTCTCAGACGCAGCGAGAGAGACGATGAGGGGAGATACAGAGAGAGCTAGAGAGAGAGAGGGAGAGACAGAGACAGAGACAGAGACAGAGACAGAGAGGGAGACAGACAGAAAGAGACAGAGACGGAGAGACAGAAATTGACAGAGACAGAGACAGAGATTGACAGAGACACAGACAGAGAGAAGACAGTGCTGTGAGCACAGGTAGGACGCAGGTGTAGAGAGCTGACACCCCGGGAAGGGTCGGTGATGCTCTGAGCGGCCGTGTGCTGCCAGCAGAGTTCTTGGCCTTCACGGCCTGGACGCACGCGGACCACCCCCGCCCCTGTGGTCTCACCTACCTAGACAGCATCTCTCCATTTCTCTTCCCTCCATGGGGAGATCTGGCACCTTCCTCTGGTAAAGTTCACCAGTCTGACCATTTTCAGGGACCAGAATCAGGCTGGACCTGCTCTCCAGGCCCCCATCTGACCCCTATTGCTGCCCAGAGTCCATCTGGAGGCCCGGGATCAGGACACCGACACCCAGAGCAGTGACGTGCTGGCCGTTACGATGCACCACAGAGGAAGTCTGGGAAGGCTGGAGGGAGGAGGCCTGGGTGGGCCCTGAGCACGAGGTGGCCTTGGCTGAGGCTGGGCTGTGGCCTTTGCAGGTGGCCATTCCGGCAAAGGAAACGGGCTGAGCCTGAGGGAGACAGCGGGTCCCATGGGTGAGGGGGGCTGCAGGCTGGAGCGCGGCCCAAGCTGGGGAGGAGGCTGGAGCCACGATGATGGCAAGTGGGACTCAAGAACCGCTGAGCTTCTGACGGGCAGGGGGGGCCTGAGGCAGACCCCTGCAACCGCCCTGAGCCAGAGCTTCTGGCTTCCATGGGACACAAACTGGAATCCTGCACAGGGCGCGTGGGCCCAAGCCTGGCAGGTGGCGGGTGCTCACGGAGCCTCTGGGGCCTCGTCATGGACGCCTTGGACACCTCACCGCACGGCCTGGGCTTGTCGTCACGGGTGAAGCTCAGCTGAGAAAAGGAAGTTTCTGGAACAGAGGGTGGCCCATGGAGCCATTCCCGGGGAAGGCCATCCCAGGCCGGGCCAGGGCAGAGGCTCTTCATGGTGTCCGTCAGGCCGCCCTGCCGCTTCCAGTGACCCGGTGCTTGGCTGCAGGCTTGGCTCTGACGTGACCCCCTCGTCTCACGTCCTCCAGGAAGGCTCATCCCAGCCAATGCAGGTTAATCTGGAACTGTTGTCACCTGCTCAGCGAAGCATTTCCACCTCAGGGATTCGGAGGACTTGGAAGACAGGCAGAGGCTCCCTTCACAAAGGGGGCTGTGCATTAAACACTTGACTTATGGGGGCAAATTCAAACATATATAACTTTTCTGCTAAAATTGGGGATGGAGGAGGATGATATGTGACCTCAAAGTTCCTCCCATTTATTCCTAAAGAACAGACATTTATTTGGCTGTTTGTAAAGTCTCTTTTTTAAAAATTGAGAAACTAAAGCATACAAATGCTTTAGTGGAAAATTCCCTCCAAAACGGGAACCTGGAAACAACTCACATTCTCAGCCCTAAAGGAATGGCTACAGGGTCTCTGTGTAAAGAGACATCACGCAGCCCTTAAAAATCATCAGCGCGTTTCTAGAACCGGAGTTGGCATCATGACGTCACGTTAAGCACCCGTGCATAGCAGTGCAGTCCCGGAGCCTTCACCCCGCGATCCCCGGACCCCGTGCAGGTGCCCAGGACCGCCCCAGGGACAAGCACTCCCACGGCGGCAGGACCGGGGCCCTGGCTGCCCGACTCCTCGCCCTCAGTGGCTCGCCCGTATTGACCCTCCGATCGGCCTCCTGTTTCAGGAATGTCTCTGCCATGGAGGTAACGTGACTGTCGGGAGCGGCCGGGGACGTGGAAAGTGCTGAACCCCTGGGGTCCGGGGGCCGAGCTCCACTCGCACCTTGAGCTGGTCCTGGCCCCTGTGGCGCTTAGGCAGCTTCATGGGGTTGAGTTCAGGGGTCACGTCACAACCACAGACCGCGGTAGCGGTGGGAGATCCTAGGGACCCCCTCATGTTGATGACAGTTGAAGGAACATGGGGGCAACTTGAAGTGGACACAGGATGGGTAACTTCCCCCCGGAGCGGCCAGCCCGTGGAGTGTGGACACGGACCCAACAAGGACGAGGGGCCACCTCTGTCCCCTCCGCATCCCGGGCTGTGTCTCCATGGGAAGCACAGGGGCAGCACTGGGGTTGTGGAGGGATGGGCGGCCTGTGTGGGATCTGAGCACAGCTGCTGCCACGGGAGCAGTGGACGCTGGGGCTGTTCTGTCACTTCTTCAGAGGCAGGTAGCCCACGGCCACAGTGCCCCGGGCCAGGGCGCACGTCAAGGAGCTCAACACGCGGCAGTGAAGATGGGGTGCTGACCACCCTTCACCTTCCATTTACGGCTCCGCCGGGCCGTGTGGGGCCCCCGCACGCCCACCTCCCTGGCAGGCGGTGACGGGCACTCCCGCAAGTGGAGGGGGATTTTAAAAACTCCCATGAAATTTCTTTACACCCACCTTCTTCCCATGGACTCGTCCCTCCTTCCTCGCAGTGACGGAGTCCAGGCCTGCAGCTGACGCCCCACAGCCCCCTCACGGCCACGCCGAGGGCCCAGCGCACACACTGGCTTGTTCCCAGCAGAGGTCCCCCTGCCCACCCCCCCCCGCTTCTCCCCCATCCTTTCTCCCCGAGGAGGAGATTTGGCCTTTGTCTTGATTGTTGCTTTTCTGCAAGGATGTCAGAAATCTGGCTGGAGGTCCCAGCAGCCTCCCTCGTCCCCTGCCCCTGCCCACGCCAGCATTCCATCACCTCGGGAACATCTGGCTTCCTGCCCAAGGCTGGGCGCGGGCGAGCTGTCTGTCCAGGCGTCCACGTCTTCGAGACCCAACACCCAGGCAAGGAAGACCGCAGCTCACGGTACCTGCTTGAACCTGGGGTTTGGTCACGGGAGGCATCCCTGACCCCACAACCCCTCGTCTGATTACCCAGTCGTGCAAGATACTGAGCTCCTCAGAGAGCTGGGCCGCCCTCGCTCTCAGGGTGCTGGGGCTCCTGGGCGGTGAGGTCATCAGCTGGCCCACGGCCTGCGAGTCTGACGCTCGCCGGTGTTGATCCCGGAAACACGCAGGGCATTACAGAGACTCCCCAGGGAAGGTCTTTTTTCCTGAAGTTCTCTCTGCAGGGGGTCTGCACCCTGCAGACAGGGCTCCCAGGAGCAAGGGGCGTGGGGTGACGGCCCCGTAGAATGTGCTGTGGGGGTTGGTGCCCGAGCCTCCCGGAAGTGGGCGGTGGGCCCCAGGGCCCGGACGGCTCCTGCCTGCCGGCCGGGCTGACCAAGCCGCCCTCACACGCGCCCGCAGAGCCCGCAGAGCTGACCTTCAGGTGCCTGCTCACCGTGATCGCCGCCAAGATCCCCGAGGGGTGGCCTGAGCGTCCACGGAGGGGGAGCAAATCACCACAGCAGGAGGCCAGAGGCCAGACTCCGAGCCAGACCCAGTCTGCCCCCAGACCACATGGGAAGGGGGGGCGGGAGCACCTCAGGTGACGTCTCCAAGCGTCCATCGGGGCTTTTTCTGAGTCCTGCCTTGTCCTAAGTGCACCCCCAGTGCACACTGAGGAACAAAGGCCCAAAAAAACCTCTGACCCGGAAATGCCTCCCCTCCCTGCCCTCAGCCAGGACTTCTGATCCTAGGTGGGTGGGGCAGGGGAAAGGTGAGCCAATGCAGGGGGCGGTGGGGAGAGACGGAGAGGACGGGGTGCGGGGTATACTCATAGAACCGTCTGTCCCTGGCCACAGGCTAGCCTCCATGTGGACCCCACACAAGCCCTCCCTGTGGACAGTCTATCTCCAAAGGCCCCGGATGGCGTGAGAAATTGGGGGGACCCCTCCTATGGATAAGGGGGATGAAGAGAAAGCTCGTCCCTGCTCAGGGGAGCTGAGCAGCCCTTTGGGGGGTCCCACTGTCCCAGCTCCAGGGCTCCGAGGCAAACATGCTTCTCCTGCAGAGGACACATGCACGGAGGGTCACGTGTGTGCACACGCACACACGCACAGAGAGGTGTGCACACATGCACCGTCACGTATGTGCACACGTGTACTCAACCACACGTGCGTACATGTGTGCACACAGCCACGTATGCTCGCACGCACACGCACACGCTCCTCAGAGCATCACCGTGCTCAGGAAGCAAACCTCTTCAAGTCGAAGCCCCCACGCAGCCAGCCCACCCCCCACCTTCCTGCCTCCTTCCCGGCTGATTTACCGCCCCCAGGACGGTTCCCTGCAGAGCATGAAGAAGCCCAGACTCCCCATGTTTCCTCATGGATTTCACTTCCTTGCCAGGAAAGTTCAAGGTTGGGTCAGATGCTTCCCCTTTGCACTGTGAGCTTCGTTTTCCCAGCCCCCTGCCAAGTCCCAAACCGGGTCCAGGGTGTCCCTTTGGGGGAGGCCGAAGGGAGAGGGTCCCAGAGAGCTGAGGGGGGGCGATGGGCCTGCCCCGCCGGCCAACCCCCACGCGGGGCCATGTTTACCCCACACACGCGTGCAGAGGAGTCCTGTCCCCTCGTGCACGCGCACCTGGGTGGGTACGGTCAGCGGGGACGGGACGGGGAGGGGGGTCTGTCTGTGGGTCACGCAGCAAGCGCCTCTGGGGCTCCTTCTGTGTCAGCCCAGGCTGGACTCCGGGCACAAACACGGACAGGCCGGTGTGGCCCTGACCCCACGGGGTACGGGCTCTGCCCGGGACCGCTCCTGCCGGCCCTGCCTGCCCTCCCCTGCGGGGCCGCCCCCCGGGCTCTGTGCTTCACACCTGGCCGCTCCCGGAACTGCCAGCATCAGGAGGGCGGGCTCCGAGGTCGTGTCCTCACAGCTGCTCTGGACCCCAGTGAAGTCTGGCACCCCGAAGCCTCGGCAAGCACTGCCGAGCCTTCCTGACAGGAACGCTTTCCAAGGGAAGTCCTCAGAAGGGAATCCGCGAGGACGGCTGCCTGGTCCCAGCTTGGTTGGATTTTGCGTGTGAACTTTGTCAAACCTACTTGGGGTCCAGTCCCAGCTCTGCCATCACCTCGTTGTAACATTGGCTGTTCGTTAACTAAGAACGTTTTTCTTATTAAAAACCAATATGTATCTATTGTCGAGAATTCAAGAAGCACAACTCGACAAGCGAAAATGGAGACGCTGGGCTGCGCATACGTACAGTCTGCGGACGGAGGGGGCGCCGGCAACACGGAGACGCTGGGGTGCACGTGGGGTCTGCACGGACGGAGGAGGCGCCGGCAACGTCGTGATGAGCAAACTTTCTGACCTTTGTCAATACACGAACCACTAGCTACGGGACCCCCCAAATGGATCATTCTGCATAAACTGATCTTTTGATGGATATTTAACCTTGATTTCCTTTTTTACTTTTAGAAACAAGGAGCCGATAACTGCTTGTAAGTGACGTGTCGCCCCCAGGTATTCACTGGCGTCACATTCTGGGTGTTGGAATCGCTGGGTCTCCCGTCTCCTTCCCCGTGAAGGTGAGGAGCCAGAGCAGACGCTCTCCCCAGCCCCAGTGCATGCAACGAGACTGGGACACCCCTGTAAGGTGGGAGGGCTGTTCTCCTACCTTGTCTTGAGGGCCAGGAGAGCTGTGTTTCCACAACACAGGGCCTGCTGAGGAGCGCAGACTGGGACATCCCTTCAAGACGGTGGGCTGAGTCCACACACCCGTTCTCCTTCCCCCCAAGCCCCATGAGATGGCAGAAAGGTGACTGACATAACCGGCTCCTGGCTAGGCTGAAAAAACCTCCCCATCCCAGGGATCCTGAGGAATTTCTAGAAACAAAAGTATAGGGTACCAGCTTGGAAGAGAATCCAAGAGGTTGGATTGACCAGCCAAGGGTGCCTGGAAGCAGCTTGTCCATGATACCCAGAGCCTGCAAAAGCCACACACCTGAGGAGGCCACCTGAGAATGGGACATACAAGGCTCGGATGGACCCCCGACCACCTGGGGATAGACCACACAGCCTGGAATAGGCCCTGAGGGTGGATGTGGGGCCAGTCCGCACTCCCAGGGCCTGAAGCTGGGAGAGGGGTATGGTGCCCTAGGGACCTGGGAGCACCAAACAACAAGGAGAACTGTGCCCTCTGGGGGCTGCCTCCTGGTGACCCCTCCTCCTGCTTCAATCCAGGGGACCCCCTCCTCTTGCCTCCATCCAGGGACCCCCTTCCTCCTGCCTCAATCCGGAGACCCCCTCCTCCTGCCTCAGTCCAGGGGACCCCCTCCTCCTGTCTCAGTCTGGGAACCCCCTTCCTCCTGCCTCAATCTGGAGACCCCCTTTTCCTGTCTCAATCCAGGGGATCCCCTCCTCCTGCCTCAATCTGGGGACCACTCCTCCTGCCTCAATCCAGGGGATCCCCTCCTCCTGCCTCAATCCAGGGGACCCCCTCCTCCTGTCTCAGTCCAGGAACCCCCTTTCTCCTGCCTCAATCCGGAGACCCCCTTTTCCTGTCTCAATCCAGGGGATCCCCTTCTCCTGCCTCAATCCAGGGGATCCCCTCCTCCTGCCTCAATCCAGGGGATCCCCTCCTCCTGCCTCAATCTGGGAAACCCCTCCTTCTGCTTCAATCTGGGGACCCTTCCTCCTGCCTCAATCTGGGGACCCCTCCTCCTGCCTCAATCCGGAGACCCCCTCCTCCTGCCTCAATCTGGGGACCCCCTCTTCCTGCCTCAATCCGGAGACCCCCTCCCCCTCCTCCTGCCTCAATCCGGAGACCCCCTCCTCCTGCCTCAATCTGGGGACCCCCTCCTCCTGCCTCAATCCGGAGACCCCCTCCTCCTGCCTCAATCTGGGGACCCCCTCCTCCTGCCTCAATCTGGGGACCCCCTCCTCCTGCCTCAATCTGGGGCCCAGTCGTCTGCGCCCTGATAACAGCTTTTCCACCTCGGTGTGCGTCTCTGCAGTGGATGGCTGGATTTTTTTATGAGGTTGTAACAGTTCCCCAGAAGGGCTTATGAATACAAAGATGTACAGGAAACGGTTGGGCTGCAGGGACATGTGGGTGTCGAGGAGCCAGCTTGGCTCACGCCCTGGCCGGGTGACTCACACATCGCAGCATCGGACCACCCGGATGCGGGTCTCCGTCACAGAGGTGACAGCTTCCTGCCTGCCTTGGCTTGCGTGTGAGGGGCGGGCCAGGAGGGGAGCCCGCAGAGCCGGGCCTTTGCTCTGTCCCCCAGAATTCGGGGCCTGGCCTAGGGTTCTCGGGTTTGCTCCTGCCGCCCATTTGTTCTCTCTCCCTCGAAAATAGTCTGAATAACAGTGTGCCTGCCTTTGCGCACCTGTGCCACAAATAGGAGAAGCCGTCGAGCTCGGGAAGGAGGAGCGTCTGAAATTCTACCTTTCGTAGTTCAGGTTCGACGTCCTCGTTGCAGACTTTGTCCAAAGCACTGCTGGAACATGAGCGCCGTCCAATCAATCCGATGTCCGTGGCAGGCGAGGTCACTGCGAAATGCTCGAACGAGCCCGGTGTCCACCCCAGGGAGGCCCGAGGGTCAGGCGAGACGCATACCACGGCCGCGTCCAGCCGGCTCTCCGGTTCGTCAGTCCGACCACTGCTTCTGGCCCAGAGGCGCTTGTGGGGAGCCGAGAGCAGGGAGCAGGGTTCGGCCCCATCTCCCCAAACCCCACTCTGCCTGCAGAGCCGAGATCCTGCTCCCCAGGTCTCTGCAGGAGGAGACGGTGAGCCACCTGCTCGGGGTGGGACAGAACCCAGAGCAGGCCGTGGAAACTTCTGTCCCCTTCGGACTTGGTCATGACGCTGTTGTTGCCTTTGGTGAGAGGATCAGTCCAGAAGGCATCAGACGTTTTAAAACGCTGGTCCTTCATTGCAGAGACACGGGACCGAAACGCGGCAGATAATAGTAAAATCAACCCCAATGGTAAGATCCGGTGCCCCCGCTGCCTTCCCATGATGAACACCTGCCAGGGGAGCCCCTCCTGGTGGAGCGTGCCAGTGAAGAATCGGTCTCAATCTCGATCGCTTCTCCCCGGTGGAACTTCGAGGAAATGTTGCCCAGCTCTGATTAACAGGCAGCTAGACAACGCCCGCTCCTGGCTCTTGCAGTCATTATAAAAACAAATCAGACACTTGCTGAAGAACTAAGTTTTACATTTCAAAGGCGAAAGACAATGATTGAGAGATTAGAGTCCTGGAGGAAGGCCAGGCCCCCCGCGTTTCCTGCGGACGGCCCCTCTCTCCGTGCGTCCCGTCCTGTGTGTGTGGTGGGGTCAAGGGGCTTCCCTACCGGGGGTTCATCTGTCCCATCCCTGCCTCTTCCCCAGATCTTGTGGCAATTTGGTTTGCGGTCACTCACAAATCAATCAGCACATTGGCTGTCGGCAGAGTGACTTAGGGCGACGTGACCCAGCCCCTGTGGGGTGCCGGTGTCGAGAGCCAGGGAAACAGCAGGGACCAGGTCTTGCCCCGAGGCGGTTACGTGCCCGCGGAGACAGCCACAGCATGTCAACACACCAGATTAACACTCGAAGGGTGGCTCTCTCGCACGGGTGGCGGGCTCTTGGGGACGGGGTGTGAGCTCGGGCTCCCAGGTGGGAGCCGTGCACTGTTTGGGGAATCTGGGTTCCCGGAAGGGACTGAAGGGCCACGAGCAGACGGGGAAAGACCCATCAGGAGTCGGTGCCGGCGTGGAGGAGGGCATGATGGAGGGGAGGGAAAGGAGAGAGTTACTTCCAGAAACATCTGTGACTCACTTCCGTTTGTGCCTTGACCTGTGGGTACAAGCCAATCACAAAGTGCCATCCTTTTCCCCGGCGAGTCAGTCGAGCTAGGCATGTACCGCATCCAGTAATTTCTTTCCTTTTCCTGTTCTGTATTCCAAACCCCAAACCTAATAACAATGAGCCAAGACCCCAAGGCCCCCGTGGGTCATCCTGGAGGCCCTGGGGAAATGGGCAGAAGCTAGTTTTCCCCTTTGCTCTGACTCCTAGGAAGCTCAGAGCCTCCCTCATCCCCAGTAACTGAGCAGGGCCACGCGGTGAGCATTTCAGATTCTACTGTGACTCTTGTCTTCATCATTTCCTCTTATGCCCCTCAGCCCCGATTTCACGCAGAGATCCACGATGTTGGCTGGGAGTGCAGGAAAGTCTGGGGCCAGAGGCCCGGCCATCACTTAGGATCCCACAGCTGCCTCGGCTTTCCTCCCCCACCAGGGAGGCCAATTCCAGAACAAGGGCGTTCAGTGTCTGTCAACACTCCTTAGATGGAAGCCACGGACTGTCTCGCAGGTCCTTCCAAATGGCAATGCCGGCCGTGTAGAAAGCAACCCACCTTTCCCTCAATTCCAGCAGCCCCTCCCAGTGGCAGCGGTGGGCCTGGTGGGGAGGCGGATTCCTGACTGCCCGCCTCTGGGCGGAGCCCCCTGTGCGCCCTGGAGCAATGGAGGGCTTAGCACGGCAGTATGGGCCGTGCTCTCTTCCCCAAGCCCAGCCCTGAAGGGCTGCCCTTGAGGTCTGCAAACCACCCCACCTTCCGTGCACCGAGCAGAGCCCTGAGGACTGTCTCTTGGTGGGGTAGTCCTGCAGAGCAGCCCGTACTCCGGGGGAGGTGACCCTTCATCACCAGGGCAGGTCATGACTTGCCTGTTCCCAGAGTGACGACTGGACCGCGCCGGACGGGAAGGATGCTCGGGAACGCTCGGCTGTTGGCGTCAGGAGCTCAGTCGGGAGCTCGGCGTCCCCGGCTTCAGCTCCACGTGTGCCGGTGGCCGGCAGGGAGCCCGGGCGCTCCAGGAGGCACACCACGCTGTCCTGCCGGTGCAAAGCCCTGTGTCTCCAGGCTGCGTTCAGCTATGAGGTGTCTGTGTGAAGGAGTATTTCCGTCCCCGGCACAGTGTGTGGGCTCTCCCGCCAGCTCAGACCTCGCGTGGCCCAGCCGTGGAACGTGGTGCAGCTCAGACACACGGGCTGCTCCGTGGTCCCAGCATCTGAGAGGAGAGTATGTGGCACACAGCGGTGAACTGTGGTTACGTAAAGCTTCACAGTGGCTGCGTTTTTGTGTTTTGTTTGGGATTCAGTTTCCTCTCATCCTGAGGCAAGGCTTTTTATTTATATTTTTATTTATTTTTAATATGTTTAATTTTAATTCAATTGGGCAACATAAGGTACGTTATTAGTTCCAGGTGTGATGTTCAGTCATTCCTCATTTGCCCTGAGTGCGTCTGATCTCGTCCGAGGCAAAGCTATTTGAAGAACCGTGAATTTCTTGAGATCAGCCTGAGCTCCCGTGCGTGTGTGCACACGCGTGTGTGAGACACGCAGTTCGCGCTCCATCCCTGCAGACGCACCTCTGACAGCCACCAGCGCCCCCGCCCGTGGGGTTCACTGCTCGGGGGCAATGTGTCCTGACCTTCAGCACAAATCTATAATCTATCGAAGACAAGGAAACCCGTATCTCTAGTTAATCGCAGGTTATGAAATCTTATGTTATGATCCACACACAGAATCATTCCAGGTAAATACAGCCGGTCCCACACATAAATGGAGCCATTTCGCTGAGACGTGTAATGATTTTTCTCCTTCGATGGTCGCACAGTGAGTCATGTGACGACACATTGAGTGGAGAGGCTCTGGCTGAGTCAGGCCTTCACCCAGATAACATTCACCATGATACAGACCCGCTAACACGTGAAGGCTTTCCCAAGCAGGAATTTACGGTCAGCTGCGAAAGGCAGCCAGGAAACTCAGCCTATTTGCAAAATCGTTCCCCATCCTATCCTGAAAGTCTCCCTCCACCGATCTCGCTCGGCACCCCCGATGGCAGAACCCAGGGTGCTCGGGGCCTGGATGCCGACCACCATTGCCTCCCCGCCTCACCCCTGGCCCCAGCAAGGACCGCCACCAGGCCCCCACAGCGCCACCTGCCACAGAAGGCCCCTCACCGGGTGGCACCCTGGCCGTGCCACCTGCACGAGAGGGTCTCGCCGTCCGGCAAGATGGGGAAAGAGATGGGATGGTGGGTTGCCGGGTCCGCTCAGGGGAGCAGCGCCCCGCAGCACCCCGCAGCACCCTGCTAGGCCAGCCGGGACAGCGGGATGCGAAGCTCGCTGGAGGGGTGGGGGAGGGGCAGCAGCGTAGCCTTTTGCAGCTTCCTGTGCTTTTCATGAAAGAAAAAAACATCATCTCCATCTGTTTTCTTTTTCAGATAAAATCTATTTTAGGACAGAAGTATGCGTTCCACTTCACCATGCTTGCCTCCCCCAGCGTTTGGACGTGGCCTTCCCCGTGGGTGGCTGCAGCTGCGGCCACGGCCATCCCTGCAGCGCGCTCAGAGCCTGGCAGGGGTCAGACCCCGGGGGCGCCTCCCGCTCTGGCAAGCCCAGGAAGGCCTCATAAATAAAAGTGTGCGAGCCCGCAGGTGGCCCGCTGCTGTCCGGGCCCCCCACCTCCCCCGTGCTCCCAGGGCCTCTGCTGGCCCCTGAGCCCCTCCGAGCCCACCCCCCCCGCACCCCTGCCTCCGCGGGGCTTCTCCCCGGGGCAGCAAGCACACCCCTGAGCCCTGGAGCCGCGGAGTGCAAGGCGAGGGTCTCCGGTGAAGGCGAATCTGTGTTTGGTGGAACGACTTTGTCTGAAGAGCTCCTCCGCAGGAGAGGTGGGTCCCTAGACATTCCAGAAAGCTCCAGGAGTCCGCACAGGAAGGTCCGGTAGCCCCTGTGGACCGAGACTCCCAGAGCGAGGCCCGCTCAAAGCCGTGGCACGGCCGCACGCTGTGTGGCCTATGGCCCCCTCGGCCGCGTGGCCCGGCGCGCTGGAGCCAATGCTGGGCCCCACCTGGGTGCCCCGGGGTTCGTCCCCGTCCCCTGCGCATGGCCACAGGCCAGAGCTCCTCCACGTGGTGAGCTCTGCGGCCAAAGCCACGGGCAGCCCCCGCCCCCCCCGCCGCAGTCCACGGTTCACCTGCGCCGTGTCGAACGACTTAAAGCAAATGTCAGCTCGGTGTTGGTGATGGGAAAAGAAAATATACAGTTAATACACAGTGACAGAAAAAATTCCTCCAGCCGCTCTCATCGACGAGGACACACACATCTCTCAGTCAGTCAGCCCGTGAGGCGCCTTCCTGGGGGTCTTCCCCCCGGAGGTCGTCCCCCGCCGCCATGGAAGCAGGAGCAGGATGATGGACCTCGGACGCCCCCTCCCTGCCGGCACCCCGTCCTTCGTATTCTTCCCCAGGACACACAGCTCCGCTTGGCGGGAGCCTCGGGGAGACTGGGATCTGACTCAATCATCTGTTTTGAAATACTGGCAGGATTTGTACGACACTGGGAAAAATAAGGGAAAAAACAAAAACAAAGGGCTTAGACAACAAAGAACAGAGAAAAAGAGAGACCTGGCCCGAGCTACCTGGGGTGTGTCCTTCCCTGTCGGTGGCTGTGGTAGGAGGGCTGGGACGCCAGGCGGTGGGACAGTGAGCACCGCCCGCCCCGGGCTCTGCGCAAACCCCAAGGGGGCGCATGCGGGCGGGGACGCCAGTGCGGACGGTTTCGGAATTATCAGGACAACCTCCTGCAAGGGTGAGAAGAGAATATTCTCGTAGCTCCCAAAACTGGCAGAGTCACGGGCGCATTTCCAGGCCCCCGTGTCTACGAGAGGTGCCCTCGGCCGCCATCGAACGTGTCAGCACCACGTCCGGTCTCGGTTTCTGGTGCAAGCTGGCATTTCTCAGTTTCTCAGGCTTGCACGCACACAGCTCCTCCTGCAGCGGCCGCCACACTGGGTGAGGTCCTACCGGCGGGGTGCCTGGCATGGCGGGTCCTTGCAGGTGGCCCTCTGCAGCCCTGGAAGGCCCGCTCCCATGGGGTGGGGATGCTGGGGCGCCAGGCCACCACGCTCTTCCCCTCCTTGACCCAGGAGAGTTTTTATATTCTAGGATGACACAATCAGTACCAGATGTTTCTCCAAAGAGGGGAAGGGCCAGGACAGGGCTGCACTCAGGCTGGCTCAGGGGCATGGGCTTGAGCATGGGGGTCCGGTGACACCACCCTGAGTCCCCTTCTCCTGGCTTCCCGGCTCTGCTCCTTCTCTCCCGCCGCCCCTCCTCATCACCGTGCCCTGCCCAGTGCCCCCGAAAGCCTCCCAGCTCCAGCACAGCCTCATGGTCTCTCAGCAAAGCTTTCCCAGTGGCTGACTCAGCTCTCGGTTTCCAGTTGCCAAATTCCCAGTCCAGCGCCTCACTGTGCGCCAGGCGATCGGGTCATAGGGTCAGGGTTGCCGGCCAGGGCATCGGAAGGCTGCCGTCAGGGCATCGGAAGGCTGTCGTCCAAGAGGCATGTTCTGGGGTCCAGCGCCTGCCGCAGAGGCTCCCCGGGAGGCCCTCAGAAACAGCAGGGAAGCCCCTCCCGTCAGCCTGAGCCCCCTTTGCTCACCCACCCGTCTCCAGCCTTCTCCCAGGACACGGCAGCTAGTACGGGCACACGGAGCCCTCCCGCCTGCGTCAGAAACCTGCAATGCCCCTGCCTTCCCCCAAGCAACACCCCTCAAGCTGTTCGTCCTTCGGGAATCACAGACAAACACCTGCTCCGCTCCCCCTCACTCAGTATCCTAAAGAAAGAAACCACTGACTGCTGGAGCTAAGCCCGTGAGCAGGCACCCCGTGAGCACAGAATCGGTGGGCCTCCAGCAGCGCTGCCCACAGACCCCTCGGTGCTGATGCAAATGTCCTTTTTCCGAGCTATCGGGACGGCGGACGGCAGCCACCAGCCACACGTGGCCGTTGTGCCAGGAGTGGTGTGCACAAGGAGCTGGTGTGACCAAGGAATTGGGTCTTTCATTTCATTCACTTTAATTAATTTGGGTGGATTTAAGTAGCCGCGTGTGGCCAGCAGCAGCAGCGGTATGACACACAGAAGATGTCACCAAAATTTAGAATCAAGACGGTTTTCAACACGGGATTTAAAAAATGTGAGCTGCTGACGAGATGTGCGAGGGAAACGGGTATCTGCTGCTGGAGAATGTCGGGCGTATCGATCCACGGTTGACGGGAGTATCGCTAGCGCCCGTCCAAGACCAGGTATCACCCAAACGTGCAAAATGTCCCAGGCCACAGTTAAAGCACCGGACTCCAGACTCCAGACTCCCCTGACGAAGCGCTGCACACCTAGGATTTGAAACCCCAAGTGCAGACGATAAACTGATATTAAGGGGGGGGTGCGGGGTGACCCCCTTCCCAGACGCTGCCCTGAGCAGACGTGAGCTGAGAGCTGACCTCTCAGCCCTGGCCAGGCTGTTGAAAGTGCGAATCACAAGAGATCTGGAATAGTGCGTGCGGGGGTGCAGGGGTGCAGCGGGCAGAGACACTATTCTGTGCAGGGAAGCATTTCGTTAACGAATAGATAAACTCTTAGTTGATGTTTCCCAAATAAAATGGCCTTATAAATAAGCTCATCCCCGTTCCCCGGGGCTAAGGAGGCCCCAGGGTGCGGAGCTTCCCATCATGAGGTTGTGCTTCTGGAGTCCCACCTGTGAAGTGGGGGTCCCACCTGTGAAGTGGGGGTGGTGACGGAGCTCCCTGCCTGCAGGGCCGGCACTGAGATGGATGAGTGGGCATTGGAACAGGGCCTGGAAGCGAGCCTGCCCGTGGCGAGCTCTCCCTGCATGTTCTCCGCGTGGAGCGGGGCTGGGCCGGCCGCGAAGGCACAGGGGCAGCTCCCAGGCCTGCTGCAGCGTGTGTCCCCTTTAGCAGGGGCTCCCGGGGAGAGGAGCAGTGGGAGGGAGAGACAGAATCCCAAGCAGACTCCCCACTGAGCATGGAGCCCGACGTGGGGCTCAGTCCCACGACCCTGAGATCATGATCTGAACTGAAATCAAGAGTCGGAGGCATGAAGGACTGAGCCACCCAGGCGCCGCCGAGAGACGTTTTCTTTCAGAACACAGTTTATACTGAGGTACGGTTTCTGCCCCACAGAAACCAGCCATGGTGAGTGTACAATTCAGCGATGATCAGTACATTTGTAGAGCCGTGCAAGCATCCGACACTCCAATTTTCAACGATTTCTCAAGCAGTTTCATCACCCCACACCAAAAAGTCCCCTGGGCCCCTTTGCAGCTGATCCCTGCTCCCACCCACACAGCCCGAAGCCACGAGTGATGCGCTCTCTGTCACCATAGGTGTGCCGTTTCTGCACACTCCCTAAGAATGGGGTCGTGGGAAGTCTGTCCGGAAGCATGACGTTGTTGACATGCATCTATGCTGTAGCCTGTGACAGTATGTTGCCCTTTTGCCCCAAACAGTACCCATAGTACGGCCATCCCGCGGCCCGTGGGTCCGGGCACCTGTCAGCACACTGTGAAAGGACCCATTTGTGCGTTCTCCCGCACGTGCTGCGGGACTCGTTTCCATTTCTCCTGGGTAACTCGTCAGCTGGTTCGGTCTCCTATGACAAGTTCCACAGACAGAGTGACTTATAAACAACAAACAGTTATTTCTTCAAGTTCCGGAGGCCGGGAGTCCGAGATCCGGGTGCCGGCAAATGTGGTGTCCGCTGGGGACACGCTTCCCGGTCTGCTCACTGTGGCCTCCCATGACGGAAGGGGTGAGGGTGCGATCGCGGGTCCCCTTCACAGGAGCACCGCCCGGAACACTAACCCCGTTCTTGAGGGCTCCACCTCGACGCCCCTCAGGACAGGCCCCCCCTTCTGTCGCCATCACCTCGGGAGTTAGGGGTTGAACGGAGGGATTTGGGAGGACGGCGTCAGAGCGGAGCAGGTGTGTACCGAGGGTGGAATTGCTGGATCCCGCGGTGACGCCCTACTTCACGGTTTGAAGAGTAGCCCGATTATTTTCCGAAGCGGCTACCCCACTTTCCGCTCACGCCCACCACGTGGCCGCACCACAGGCCGTTCCCACTGGCAACGGATGAGGGTCCCGACGTCTCCACATCATCCTCAGCACTGACGGTTGCCTCTTTGTTGAGAGCCGTGTGAACCGGTGCCGTTTCTCAGTGTGGTTTCGAGTGCGTCAAGCTTACGGACTAATGATGTTGCACACATTTCATGTTCGTACTTTGTAATCTTCTTTGGTGAAATAGCTGTTTATGTCTCGTGCGCACTTTCAATGGGATTATCTTTGTATTGAGTTGTAAAAGCCCTTTATATACCCTGGATTCAAGTCCTTGACCAGATACATCATTTGGAAATAAATTTTCCCAGTCTGTGGCTTGTCCTCTCATTTTCTTAATGATGCCCTGTGACAGGGAAAAGTTTTTAATCTTGATAAAGTCCAATTTATTATGTTCTTGTTTTTATGCATCATGCGTTTAGTGTTAAAACTAAGAACTCTTTGCCCAACTCAAGCTCCCAAAGATTTTCTTCTGTGTTTTCTTCTCAGAGTTTTAGGTCAGCCCTATGATTGACTTTGAATTAATTTTTGTGAATGATGTGAGGCCTTAGAAACACAGGGACCCCAGCCCTGTTTCTTGGAAACTCTCTCTTCTCTATTGCATTTCCTTGTCATCTTTGTTGAAAATCGGGTGAGCATAAATGTAAGCATTTATTTATAAACCCTTATTTTTTATTTCGGGGATCTCTACGTTGGCCGCGTGCCACTAGTCACAGAGTCATGGTGAGCGTAGCTTTGGAGGAGCAGTCGAAGTCCTTCCAGCGTTTTTCTTTTTCAGAACTGTTTCAGTCATTCTGAGTCTTTTGCATTTTCAAATAAATTTTACAGTCAGTTTGCCAATTTCTAAAAAAGAAAAAATCCTGCTGGGATCTTTACAGGATTTCACTGACTCTACATCAGTTCAGGGAGAATCATGATCTCGCGGAGATTGAGTTTTCCAATCCATATACAGGGAATGTTTTTCCAATTCTCTAGATCTTCTTTAATTTCTCTCAGCAACATTTTATAGTTTATAATGTACATGTCTTTGCATTTCCTTTATGGATTTATTCCTAAGTGTTTTTATTCTTTTTCGAGGTGATTGTGAATGGGATTGTTTTAGTTCTCTTTTCTGATGGTTTGCTGCTGGTGTATAGAAATACGAATGATTGTTCCGTGTTGATCTTGTGCCCCCAGGGACCGTGCTGAGCTCATTGAGTAGATTTATCCCTTTCTGGGCATTCATTAGGATTTTCTACTATGTCAGTTCGAATAATAGCAAAAATAGTTTTACTTTTTGCTTTCCAATCTAGATGCTTTTAACTTTTCTAGCCTTATTTCATTAGTTAGGGCCTCTAGTCAATGTTAAATAAACGTGGAGAGAATGGACATCCTTGCCTTTCCCAATCCTGTATGCAAAGTGTTCAGTCTGCCACCATTAAGTACGATCTTAGCTGTAGGATTTTTAGTGCCCTTTATAGGAATAAAAAAATTCCATTCTGTGCCTGATTTGCTGAGATTTTTAAAAATCATGAATGAGTATTCTATTTTGTTATGTGCTTTGTCTGTGCATATTGAGATGACCATGTGGTTTTTCTCTTTATTCTATTAATGTGTTGTATTACTGCCGTGGAAAGACTCACTGTTTTCCTTTACACACTCGCACAGAACACTTGTGTGGCAAACTGGGTCGGTTTTCCCCACATCAAACAATTCTGTGACCCCAGCTGGGTGTTCTACAATTCAGTTCAATTCTGACACTAATGAGTCAGTACAGACCCCACAGGTTAAGGACTCAGTGCCACAAGATGGACCCCTCCCCTCCAGATGCCCATCGCGACTCCAGGTTGTCACCTGTACTTCTGACTGGCTTCCTCCTCGGGTTGATAATTTGTTAGAATGGCTCACAGAACTCAGGGAAATACTTATGTGGACTAGAAAAGGATGTGATAAAGGATCCAGATGGGAGACATGCGTGGGGCAAGGTATGGCGGGAGGGGCATGGGTTTCCATGCTTTCTGTAGGCGTGCCGCCTTTGCGGTGTCTTCCCCTCGAAACGTTGCAACAAGAGATAAGCCAAAACTAAGTAGAGCTATAAGTGCGCCCTAACCCAGCTTGATTCTTAAATTGGTATGGCGAATGGAGAAAACAAAGTACCCTCTCAGGAGAAAAATAACATTGACCTCAGACTCTGTGGTTCTTTTACACACAATGCCTATACACAATCAAAACTTACAAAACTGATAAAGAAACAGGCAAATGGTGCTCACAGTCAAGGGAAACAATAGCTAATAGAAGAAGACCCTTGGATAATCTAAACTCAATGATAGAATTTGGACAAGGGCTTTAGTATAACTACATCAAATAAAATAGAAGAAAAGATGGAAAAAATGCATGAAAATATGGGGAAATTTAAGAGAGAAATGGAGCAAGTATTTTCCAAACCACACTAAACTGGGAGGCAGGGAGTGGGGAAAAGAGTGAGGGGAGTGATTCAAGGAAACTGACACCCCTTGCCTTGTTCATGCAGCTGGATCTGTGGAACTCTACCCCAGTCCTACTGATTACCCTCCTTCTGACTGCTAGCAAGGGGGCACTGCCTTCACATTAAACAAGCTCTCTGATTCTCAGGAGGCAGAAGGTGGTGTTCACATAGCGATGCCCTGATAGGGCTGACCCATCATCGTCTATAGCGATCACATTCATGCCCTCCTTTGGGCAGGGGTTCTTTCCATGTTGATTTGTGTCCTTCCATCTCCCCCTTCATTGTGAGTTACCCTCCCAGGGAACTAAGCGTCTAATAGCAAGGCCAAACTGCATTTATCATAGAGGTACCAGCATGCCCTGGCAAACTACACTCCCCAGGTTTCCCTGCCCCTGCTGTCCTGGATGCAATCTAGGTTGAGCCAACTTGTAAGGACTCAGGTGAGATTTGGAAGGCAGAAGTGAGTTGCCATGGCCACTGCAGTCAGGGTTTGCAAGACTGTATGTCCATGGCCGGAGTCCATATCTCAGTGTCTGGACACCAGCTTGGCAGGTGAAAGACAAACATGACCAAGGCAGCGGTGTTAGCAACAGTGGGTTCCTGGTCTTGGTTTTGGCCTCTGGTGGGACGTCTAAATCAACAGTGCATGTGGAACCCTGATGGTCACCCCTCCAGCCCTCAGTGAGTTTTAAACCCTATTGCCTCTGCTAAATCCCTTTCTGCTTTTAATGCCTGAAGTGATTTCTATGAACCTGTGGTTGACATGTCCCCCTTGTGAAGAAAACTTCCGCACTCACTTCTGCTTGCATATCATTGGCAGAACTTAGCTACATGGCCACAGCCATCTGGAAGGGAGGGTGGGAAATGTAGTCCTTTAACTGGGAGCACACAGTCCCGAATACGGTAGTAGTTGGAAAATGGAATTCGATCCCAAAATATCCTGATGGGCTGGAATGGACACCGGCAGCTATAAAGCTGAAATGTCCCAGGTGCAGGTCACGCCTGCCCGTGATAGTCAAGCCCCCAGCAGAGCAGCGGTCTGAGGGTAACTGGGTTTCTCTCCACCAACTGCTGGTGGACCTGAGCAGGCAAACAGGCCCTTGGGGGCTCTGTTTCCTCGTGATGAAAGGAGGGGTATTGTGCTCTGGGGCCGCCACAACGAAGTACTGCAAACTCGGGGCTTCAAACCATGGAAGCGTATTCTCTCCCAGTCCTGGAAGCCAGAAGTCCTAAATCAAGGTTTCGTAGGGCTGCAGTACCTCTGGAGGTGTTAGGGGAGAATCCTGCCCGCTTCACCCTGCCTCCTGGGGCTCCAGTTGCTGTGTCTATCTCCACACCATTTTCTCTTCTCTCCACTGTGAGCCTCCCCTGGGGTCTCTTCTAAGGACACTTGTCATTGGATTTAGGGGATAATCCAGTACGCTTTCACCGCAAGATCCTTAACGTCGTTACATCAACAAAGACCCTTTCTCCACACAATGTCACATTCAGTTTCCAGGGATGAGAACGTGGACGTGTCTTCGTGTTGGCCACCATTTAACTCAGTATGAGGGGTCCAGACAACAGGACCTGTGACAAAACGTGTTGGTGCTGACACCATGCATACCACCCTGCAGGTCCCCCACCTCCGTCTGGCCCTGTTGTCGCTCCAGCCGCTCCCTCTCAGCTCTGTTCACTCTCACCCCCTCGTGATCTCACCAGTGTCTGTTTGCTGGGTTCCTGTCGAGCTCTAGACTTGAGTATCTGGGTGTCTGTCTGTCCGTGTCTCCAACTGGAAACCCAATAGATAGGGCAAGCTCAGCTCGTTCGAAGTGGGGCTCTCGCCCTGCACTCACTCAGTGATGGCCGCCCCACCCTGAACCTTGGTGTCCCCCTCCTCTCTCATTCCTGCCCCACACTGAAGTACCAGGAAGCCCACCCCAATGCTTTTTCTTTTTCAAAATCTATTTTTAGAGAGAGAGAGAGCACGAGCAGGAGGGGTGGTGGGAGAGGGAGAGAGAATCTCAAGCAGACTCTACACTGAGCACAGAGCTTGATACAGGGCTGATCCCAGGACCCTGAGATCACGACCTGGGCTGAAACCAAGGGTTGGACACTCAAATGACTGTGACACCCCACGCCACCACTTTCTAAAGGTACCCAGCTTCTGACTGTTACTGGACTCTGCTTCTTGGGTGGACAGTGACAGAAACGAGGCCAGACCCGAAATTCAAAGGCACAGGCCAAGCTTTCCTGGGGACACAGCTCAAGGGGATGCAGCACCCGCCAGAGTGGTTAGGCTGGGGTCCCGCTCAGAGGCCCTGCTCTCCACAGAGAGCTCCCTCCGGGTTCCCACTGGGTCCAATATGCTAATGAGGAAAAGCACCTCCTCCTGATTGGTTGATGTTGGCAGGCAAGCCAGCCAGCTCATTGCTGGGTTTTGGAGCCTCAGTTCATTTCTGCAGCAACAGGTTATGGCTGGGCTGTGGTTTTAAGTCCAGCTTGTACGCTGCGAGGTAAGAGAAGCAGTTCGGCAGTAGCAGTGCCCCAAGTGCACCATGGTTTTCACGTGGGGCTTGTTCCCATGGTCCCCAAGTATCTCATGACCCTGAATGATTGCTTCCCAGGGCACCTGCCCTGGGGCAGCCCCATTTCTGGTCCACTGCCTGCACCCAGCTCCTAACTGCCTCAGCCCCGCCCTCCCCACACTGCTCTCGGCACAGAAAACACAGCATGCCCCTTCACCTCAAGTCAGGCCACCCCTCTTCTCATAGGGTCTCCAAGGAGAGCTCCCTTCCCTCGGCTGAGATTGGAATCTTCACCCATCCAGCTGCTCTCCTGACCTATCCCCCACTCCCCCACCCCTGCTGCCTAGAGTGCCCTCCCCGTGTCCCCTCCCTTAACCCCTCCCCAGTGCCCCTCCCCATATCCCCTCCCCAGGGTCCCTTCCCTATATCCCCTCCCCGGGGTCCCCTCCCCAGGGTCCCCGCCCCGGGGTCCCCTCTCCAGGACCCCCGACCCCGGCCCCTCTACCTTGTGCTGCTGCACTGGCTCGATCTCTCCACTGAACGGAAGCCTGTCCCACTGCCTGCCCTCGATCCCCCTGCTCGGCTCTACTTTTTCTTCCCCCGGCATGACTCACCTTCCAGCACGCAGGACAAGTTACTTTTCCATTCTGTTGTGTGTCTGCCTTCCCATCCCTGGCAGCATGGGAGCCCCTCAGCGGATGTCTGTCCTGTCCACCACCGAGTGTCCGGCACGCCCTTCAGCAAAGGGCAGGGAGTTCAGCCAGGGTGTGGGGCATCAGGAGCAGAGCCACTGTGGGGTCCGGGGTGTGGCCCGCAGTCCAGCCTCAGGCAGAGCGCTCCCGGGGTCCTCGCTGCCTGGAAAGGAAGGGCTGCTCCCTGGGGTAGTGGGTGCCCCCTGGGGTCCTCGGGCTGAGCAGGGGACAGTAGGAGAACTCCACTGAGGGCTGTAAGCCTCCCTGCCACGGTGAGAAGTCTCCTTTTAAGTTTCTCATTTCTCCAGGTATCAGAATGACTCCAAGTGCGTGATTGTGGGAGCTGTGCCACCAGCACAGCCATCACCTAACCCTGGTCAGGGCTCCGGGACCCAGGGCGGGATGTGTGGATGTGACTGCAGTTCCGGGAAGTACCACCAGGTGGCGCTGGGGCTGCACAGGCCTCCCCAGCAGGGCCTCCGCGGGTGGGGGGCTCCCAGCAGGCCCCCACTTCCCCACCTGCCCCGCGGACCCTGGGCGTCTCTGGTGGACGAAGTCTCCCCCAAACCTTGGGAAGCCCAGGAAGTCCAGCCGTCCACCCTGTCCCTCTGCTGCCTGTTGACCCTGGTGAGGGGGGTGAGGGTCCCCCGCCCCACCCCAGCCGGAGAAGCCTGGAGAAGACATTCCCCACGCACTGGCTCCAGGCAGCGACCTTTGCAACCCATCAGGGAAAATTGACAATGTGTGTAAGTGTCTTTCACACTTGGTCAAAGGGACCGGACATCTTTAACTATAGGAGAGCTGCCTGGAGTCGATGACATTAATCTCCATGTCCCCAAGGCTGAGAAAGCAGCTTTGTTCCCCAAGCCAGTGTTTTTGGGGGGTCAGGAGGAACCGGACATTAGCAGGCCCCGTCCAGGAGGGCTGTGGCTTCCTGTGATGCCCAAGCCCAGGGGAGAGGCAGTGGAGGCCAGGTCCGGGTCACACAGAAACAGACGTGCCGGGGTGTGTCCCACCCTGGGCGTCCCAGCCCCTCCGCCAAGTGGCCTGGAAATGTCAGAAAGGGCAGGGCTCCCCACCGACAGCCCTGAATGCAGAGTTTTGGCAGCACCCTCCCACGGCCCGGGCCCTGGGGCGGCTGGGTCGTGGGGGCGTCTCTGGCGGGACAGACCCCATAGGCTCCCCGCTTGAGCACCGGCCAGGTCCCGGCTCTCTGCCTGGCAGCAGCTGACTGCAGGAGAGCGGCTTTCCTGTTGGGACCCACACAAGCACCCTGGGCAGCCAGCCGCGGAGCAGGGGCGCACCCTGGCCGCCAGGAAGGGGCCTGCGACTCTGGGGGCTGCTCCCCGTCTGGCTCCTGGCGTCTCATCGGGCTGCGCTGCTCTGCTCGTCTCTGGCTTCCTGCCCCATCGTGTCACAGAGGTCATGACGGTACCCAGCCCCCTCTGTGGCTGGCGGGACCACTCTCCCCCTGGGTGCCGGGGGAGGCTCCTGCCTCACCTCTTCCAGCTCCGGGGGTTCCCGAGGCTCCTGGACTTGTGCTCACTTCCCTGCAGTCTCTGTGGCCATAGTTTCATCTTGACGTGACCTCCTGCTCTTGCCCCTGTGTCTCTTCTGTCCCTTAGAAGGACACTTGTCACTGGGCTTATCACCCTGGTTAATCCAGACGGAGTCGTCTTGGGATCTTTGACTTAGTTACAACCACACAGACGCTTTTGCCTTTTTTTTTTTTAAAGATTTTATTTATTTGAGAGAAAACGAGCAAGTACGAGCTCTCAGCGGGGAGGGGGGGTTCGTGCGGGGGCGGCGGAGAGGCAGAGGGAGAAGCAGGCTAAGCCCGACGCCAGACTCGATCCCGGGTCCCTGAGATCACGACCTGAGCCGGAGGCAGACGCTTCACCAACTGAGCCACCCAGGAGCCTCAAGAGACCCTTTTTCTAAATAGTGTCCTGCTCACAGGTACCAGAAGTTAGGGTGCAGGCATTATCTTTTGGGGGCCACCGTTCCCCAGTCTGCCTGTCTCGGTGGGAAGGGGCTGGCTGTCAGGAGGCAGTTCCCCGTCCCCACCGGGCTTGCCCAGGAGGGGGCTGCAGCTGGGTCAAGGACACCAGGGCTCAGCCTCAGGCCCTGAACCACCTGCCCACCACCACCCAGGTGCCCCGCTCCCTGCTCTGGCTGCCACCAGCAGCCTCTGGCCATCTGGGGAAAAAAGCCTCCAGAGGCTCAGAACTGATCTCTGGCTGCTGGCCAGCCACGCAGACCTGCTTCACCCCGTCTGCTCCCCGGGGGGTTTGGAGCTTGTCCTCAGGGGAAATGGAAGGTAGGCCTGGGCCTGAAGTCACTGGGCACCGTTAGCCTCAAGGACAGCCCAGCCTCCCCAGCCACCTCTCTGTGTCTCTGGCAAGTATTTGGGGCAGGGGAAAGGAAAGGTTGCCCTGGGGACACGGAGGATCAGAAGATGAAGGGTCACCTGGAGACGTGCGGAAAGGCGTTCCTGGCGGAGGGCAGTGCCCCGCCCCCACCGCACTCAGCCCAGGAGGCCACAGCTGGGTGGTGTCGTGGCTTCCAGGAGCCCCGCCGTCCAGATGCGGCAAGCTCCCTGAGCTGGTGGTGCTACTGTGGGGCCTGCGGTGCTAAGAGGGCTCGCGGCGTGAAAGCCTGTGTCCTCTGCCCGAGTGGGCTCCGCGGGCACTACACACACCCCAGGCTGGGTCCCGCAGCGCACACTCGAGGCCCGAAGCTTGTGTTGCGGGGCCGGAGCGCTCGGGCCAGAGGCCGAGGCTGGGGAGAACCCTAGGGCCCGGGCCACCGGTGAGGAAGCGGGGGCTGCTCAGAAGAGAAGCGGATGGGCGGGCTGAGGAGGGGAGCTGCGGCTAGAGACACGGCCGGGGACCCCAGGCTCACCTGTGTCCGCCCGGGCCTTCGCGCTGAGGGTCCTGCTCCAGGACAATGTCAGGGGAGCTGGAAGGGCACCCCTGCAGCTGGCTTCGCCAAGCAGCTGTGCCCCCGCCGCGGACAGACACCAGCGGGCCCAGCCGACTCGGGGCGGGGGCACCGCCGTGCTCTACCTGCATGGATGCTCTTCTGGCTTGGGGCGGGCTCTCAGGGGAATGTGCTAGAAAATCCACGTTTTCCATTTGTCTTTGGAATGGCTATCAAGTTGAGACAGGTGTTCCGTGGGACCGGGGCTGGGAAGTGTGGCTTGAAAGCGTGTCTTCCCTCACGCGGACAAGATGTATTCAGAGTGACACGCGTTCTTTCTCTCGGAGAGACGCTACCCGCAGAGCGCTAAGCCCTGCTCTCTGGATGTGTTCTTCGGAGGCACACCTCTGCTGCACAGGACCCTTGCACCCCACCCCCCACGGCCACACTGCCGTCCGCGCCCAGAGGCCGTGTCAGCCCCTCCCGGATGGACGCGGCCCGCACGCCCGGGCACCAGCCCACTCCCGACTGGTAAATATTTCCAGGTGTTTCCCACTTTTCACTAAGTAATGCCGAACCGAGCATCTCTGTGCAGAAAGCATTTTCTGTAATTAGATTTATGTCCTTGGGACAGATTCCCAGAAGTGAAATTAGCGGGTGGAGGCACAGACATTTGGAAGGTTCTTACTAAATATTTTCACGTCTGTCTGTAGCCGTGACCCTCCCGCCAACAATGGCTTTGTGACTCACTGGTGTCCGAGCACCATTCCCAGCATCTCATGGACTGAGCCGCTTAAAAATAGACAACCTCCAAAGAGTGCTTCTCTCCGTGACTTTTACGATTACTCACAAGGTTCACTAGAGTTCTGTTTATCGAACAATTGTATCTCACCTTCTGTGACTTGCCTGCGATTTTGTAGAAATTCGTATGAGCTTTGCGCAGAGGACACCCTGTTGCCCCTTGCTCAGACACTTGGAATCTGCTGTTCTTGCCTCTCCAGTGCCGGCATCTGATTTTCATTCAAATCTTTTTTTTTTTAAGATTTTATTTATTTATATGACAGAGAGACAGCCAACGAGAGAGGGAACACAGGAGGGGAGTGGGAGAGGAAGAAGCAGGCTCCCAGAGGAGGAGCCCGATGTGGGACTCGATCCCGGAACGCCGGGATCACGCCCTGAGCCGAAGGCAGACGCCCAACGACTGCGCCACCTAGGTGCCCCCTGATTTTCATTCAAATCTTGACCTAAAATCGCATCCATGGCCTGGCGGTTAGGAACGTATTGTGGGAAGAAATTAAAAGAGCGGGTGTAGTGTTTCTGCTCAAAACTGCAAACAAGCCAGGTCCTAATCACACGTCAGGTGCCATCCCTACACTGTGGGGCTGTCAGGGGACTTGAGGCGCCACCTGCCCACACTCTCCTTTTACAGATTAGGCAAACCGAGGCTGCTCTGGTTCAAGGCCATCTCTGCCTGACCCCCCTTCCCACCGTGGCATCCGGGAAGCTTTCGCTGGAAAGGGGCAGGGCTAGAGGGAAGCTTCTGCGGGGGGGCGGTGGGCTTTGCCCTGTGCCACGGGAAGCTCCCAAGGACCCCCGGCCCCGCCCGCCGCTGGTCTGCACCCAGCCCACCCTGGGTGCCTGGGAAGCCTCCACGCGCTGGGCCCCCAGCTGGGACAGATGGCCGTGCAGGAGGAAGGGCCTTCTCCCAGCTGGCCTCATCCAGCGGTGAAACGGACCACGGGCGGTGGCGAGGCCCCATCTGCTGAGGCTGCGGTTGAGAGGAGGCTGGTTCAGAACGGCGCTGGGAGGCTGAGCCCGGGGCGCTCGGTCCCAGAGGAGCGGCTTCCTGATCTGGTTCTTCTGAGGACGGCTGCGGGTGGGGAGCAGACAGAAGCCCCAGCGCACCCCTCCCTTCCCCGTGGGTGGGCAGGCTGTGTGAGCCGGGCAGTTTGGAGGGACCAGCGGCATGTAGTGGCTGGAGCCCGGGAAGGCAGCTCGGTACACTCGGGTGGGCGGGACAGCCGCCAGGGAGGATGGCCTGGCAGCACACGGCCGCTGCGCCGAGCGGATCAGCCCCGGTCCAGACGCCCCAGTGAGTCGTGCTGGCGGGGCTCGTCTTGCTCCAGAGTCACTGCGGGGCCCGTGGCCTAGGGCCCAGACGTCACCGATTAACAGGAGGGGCTGGCATCCGAGCAGCCCTGAACTCAGATCCTTGCCCTGCCTGTCGCCGCTGTGCACACTCCCGCCAACGACGTGCGTTGCAGTCTCCTGGGGTGTGATGGGTGTGAACACTCCCAGGCCTCAGGCTTCAGTGGACCTGACACAGGGCGTCACACGTGAGCACTCGCTAGGGTGGAGCCGCGACCACCACGGTTCTCCGCGTCACCGTCTGGGACCCGTGCCGCGTGTCGTCGCCAGCCTCTGGCATCCTGTCAGAATCAGTGATGCCTTCATTTCCTAACTCCTTAAATTTGGATTCCAGACTTTTCAGGGAGGCTGTCTGGGTGGTCCTATCTGTAGCCGGACAGGCCTGGGGGGACATGCTCACACCCCCAGGTACGCCCGCCTGTGTGCCGATGGCCCACGAAGCCACGTTGTGCAGGTGCTTGGAACGTAATGGAGTGGTCACCACGTCTCCCTCGGGAACGTGTCTCACGGGTCAGAAATACGCCGTGAGGCCCGTTCCTCCTTTAAACCAGGTCCACCGGGCTGTTCAGACGCGGTGAGCAGCGGGACCACTGATGCCACTTGCAGTCAGCATTGTGTGGATGGCCGAGCGCCCGTGGGCGGCCCACGGAGCTTGGGCTTGAAGCAGACGGACACCCTTCTGAACAAGAGCATTTCCCCACTGCAAATGCGTTTATTCGCGTGGTCGCAAGCCAGCGGCCCCTGCAACCACCGGCACTCTTAGCATTGTGGGAAACTCCTCCTTCCTGCCAAATTCGGCTTTGACTAAAACTCAGCTTAGGGTACGATGCAGAGCAGAGCAGATTAAAAGTAAATTGTACAGGAATTGGCTTGTGGATTCCGAGTTCCTCCGTATCTTCCTAAGGCGCCACCGTGGCCTCCCCGGGCTGGCGTGCGGCCGCCCTCCCCTGCGTGGCGTTCGCGCCTCCCCAGGCTGGCGGCTTCTGCCCGGGTGAGCTGGAGTCCGGCTCAGGGGGAAGGGCTCGGAGCGGCCTCCGAGGACGGTCAGATTCCCTGTGAGTGGCCTCGCCAGCGGCCCCTCACCCTGAGCCCGTGAGACTCAGCCCCTCTCATCCCGTAGATGAGTTTTTGTTCATTTCCGAGACATACTCTCGACACTGGTCTGGCATCTCTTTGAAATGTCTGTTTCCGTGAGGATGCAGCCGGAAGTGCTCCCCGGGCGTCGCTGCCCCGCGTGAGCAGACCTTGGCTTCGGGCTGTGCCACCCGGCACCGTCTTACCCTGATGCTCCCGGTCCCGCTCTGGGTGTGGCCTTACTTGGGGGCCTCCTTTCCGATGCGACTGAGCATTTGCCCTGCGTTGCATCATCCTCAGGGGACAGCACTCGCCCGCCGGACTCCAGGAAGGGAGAGGGCCTCTGGCCCCCAGTCACTGTCTCCGTCCAGAGTAGGGGGGCTCCATACCTTACATCTTTCCAAGAACACCGCTGCCTCGCAGGTGGAGAGACTGAGCTCCCAGAAAGGCCCTGGTGCCTCGATGGCCCTTCTGCGCCCGGCTCCCTGGTGGCCATGCTCTGTCTCTCGGTAACTATTCTGTTTTCTGTAAGAACAGGACCGCCACGCCCCACGGGGCCCCGGGCGCACGGGCGTGCGGAGCACACTTCCAGCCCCCTGCAGCCACCGTGGCCATGGTATGCCGGGAGGTTTAAGCAGAAAACATGTGCGCAGAGTCTGGTAAGGGTCCTTGAGGAGCCCTTGGGGGTGCTGGGGCAGGCCCTGGAGAAGGCTTGAGAAGGCTCGAGAAGGCCCCAGGAGCGGTGAGGGATGGTCTCAGCCGGTAGGAGCGGGACTTCTGGGAGACTTCGGTCCAGGTGGTCTGGGCCTCTTCGGTCTCTCAGGACGGATTTCTGTCCAGCTGTGGCTGTATGGAGGTGGGGGTGAGCTTGATTTATACTTTCTGGGGATTTAGACACACGTGAGGCTCCCTTTGAATGGTTGCCTCAGGCCCCGCGAATGTTTGCGGGGAGCCTGGTAGATCCCCGCGATCCGGCCACGCACTTCGTCCCGCGTGTCACCGCCTGAGACTAGCGGTTGCTTCATCTCCAAGGGGCCTGGTTAGGAGACTCGACGCGACGGCCGCCTGATGTCCACACTGCCGGTTGGGGATTCCAGCTGCCCTCAAAGACGGACTGTATCCATGTTGATGGGGGACTGTGTCAGGGATGCCTGACACCCCAAAACCATACCCAGAAGCTTGACGTGGGGCAACTGTGTTCCCACCACCTGCGACATTATGTGTTTCACGGGAATCAGATCTGAATTCACCGAGTCTTTCAGTTCTAACCCAGCCCAAAGCCCAGCTTCCAGTTCCAGGCACTCAGTCATCAGAGGACTTGGAAGCGGTATGAGAAACTGAGAGCACTGTCCCGTTACGTTTTCTGTGCCCGGACCCCGCCATGCGTGTGGGTTAGAACGCCACGCTCCTGCCCAGCCCTCCGAGAAACAGACCATGTCCCTTCACGCGTGAGGCAGCGACATAGCTGTCGGCCGAAGGGTTGATCGTAAGTAGGAACGTGAAAGGCATCTCACAATTAAAATGCGTCGTACTTATTTAAACCATCTACTACTACCACTCTCTTAATTCCTGGTGGAAAGACTCCGTATCCGGACGCTGAATGAAAAGCCTTTGCCATCTGTAGCTGTGCCTGTTTACTGTTTGTAAAAAGTGTTGGGCCCAGAAGCTTTGTAATGATTGCCCACCTGTTGCCTCTGCAAACACACCGAGAGGCGTCACCGTCCTCAAGCCTTCACCAAGCGGTGGGCTCCGCGGTCACGCCTGCCTCGGAGCTGGAGCCCACGCCCTGCGTGAGCAGGGGCCACGGGCGGGGTCCGCGAGCGGGCTGGTGTCCTCCACAAGCACACTGCAAGGGGAGTAAGGAGGGAGGTGAGCCCACAGGGCCGAGGGGAAAGGGACGGGCCCATCCAACGCTGTGTGAGGCCCTGGCTTGAATCCCGATGGAAACAAACCGGGTGTAGAAACAACTGGGGCCATCTCAGTGCTGGTGGATACCTGATGTTAAGGAACCGCCAGTGTTTAAAGCATGACACGGTGTTACATCACATTGAAGGAAAAAGCCCGTATCTTCCATGGGTGTCGACTGAACATACAGAAGGATGACGTGCGACCTGGGACTTGCTGGGAAACCAGCCTGCCTGTGGGGAGGGGCGCAGACCGCGCACATCTGGGGGCGAGGGACACGCGGGATCTCGGGGCTGTTCTCTGCGCCTCTCTCATGGTTGACTTTTTCCCGTAACGAGAGAGAGGGAAGAATCCCAGGGCGAGAAGGTACTTGAAACTTGCAACGGGTACGGCATTGGCACCAACGTAGTTTAAAACTCTGCTTCCCAACTCTGATAACCACCAGGTGTCGGCCGAGAAGACCGAGCCCTGGAATGAATCCTCCATTCCCCGTGTTTGTGGAGCCCCGTGTTTTCATCTCTGGGGAGGGACCCGCACAGGCTCTAAGCATACGTTCCAGTAGGCGAGGCCGACGAGCCAGCAGGAGAAGCACGACCCCGCCAGGGGCGCCTGTCCAGCGTCCAGCCTCAGCTTCGCTGCTGCGCTGGGGAGACTATGGGGTGCGAGGAGCAGAGGTCCAGGCCTGGGAGAAGGGACTGGGCCAGGAGGAGGTGAGTGAATCACAGGCATATTCTGAAGGCAAAGCTGCTGGAATCTGTGATAAACCACATGAAGCCCGGCCTGGCCAGGCGGCTGGTTTCCCGGTGTGGGAGTGGGTGTGGTGTGGGCAGCCGCTGGGCCTCCCGGTCCTGGTGTGGATGCCCGTGCACCCTCCTCCCTGAGTGTGGACTGACCTCCTGACAGGCTTCTGAGTGGCGACGCCTCACCACTGAGAGTAGGTGATTAAAGGCCTGTGGCCAACTTCAGGGTGCGTTCTCCCTGCCTCCCCTGCTCTGGGGGCCGGTGGCGAGGCGGCCCTGAGGAGTGGCCCACGTGGTGAGCGAAGGAGGCCTGCCCACCACCGGGCAGTATGCTTGGAAGGGGGTCCCCCACGGGAGCGCTGCGGACAGCGTGATGGGCGCCTCGGGAAGGACCTGGAGCCAGAGGCCTCCTGCTGAGCCGCACGCGGGTTCCTGCCCATAGCAAGCGGGCTAGTGACCGTGAGAGACCTCAGGTCTCTGTGCACCGTGTATGAGGGAGATGGCCGGCAGAGGGAGAAGCCCAGCTGCGAAGGAGGCTGGGGCCCACAGGGAGGGGAGAGAACGGTCCCAGCTGGCGTCCACCCACCCCCCATTCCCACTGATCAGTCACTGAACGTGGGGGTCCACAAGGGGTGTGGCCCTCGTGGGGGCGTGGGGCAGTCACTTGGGGGTGGCAGTGTGCTGCTGGGGGCTGGGTGGCCGAGGGGGGGTTACAGACTCGCTCCCTTGGAGGAGGCTGCGAGCGTTTGGGGGAAGAAGATGGTGCAAGGACGTTTAAAGTGAGGACCTGCCCACGGGACCCGCTGGTGCGGGCAGAGGGTGCCAGGTGCACCGTGCGTCTGGGCCCAAGGGGCCGTGTGCGTGGGTTCAAGCGACTCCCATCCCGAGATGGGGTGGGGGGCTGGGGTGGGGGCGGCCAGCCCTGGGGCCCGGCCAGAGGCAGCGAGGACGCGAGCACACGCTGGGAACCAGAGATGCTGCTTTATTTACACCACAAGAGCAACAAGCTGTCTGATGAGGTACAAAACGCTGGACTCCGGGGGGGGGGATGGAGTCGGCCGTCAGAGGAGGACACCGTCGTCGGGGAAAACCCGCCCACACAGAACGAAACGAGAATGAGAAAACCGCGAACAAAATCTCCAACTCCACTGGGCAAAAGAAAGAACCGTTGGAAGGTCCAGACAATCAGAGAGAACAGATTACATTACAGAAGAAACAGGCGGCCGCCCCCGCACGGGCCCCCGGCCGAGCGCGCACAGGCGCCACGGGGGACACGGCGGCGCGACGCGTCCGTGAGAAGCTCTTGGGTGAACAGGGTCAGCCCCCTTATATATTATATATATGTCTCATAAACTGGAAAATAACGCCTCCACTATGGGGCACACACACCGAAAACCCAAACAAACAGACTGTCCACTTTCTTCTTCTTCCCCTCGGAGACTTGCAATCCCGTCGGACTTGCAGCGAGCCGCGCGGGAAACGAGCGCCGCTCCGCGACAAGGGAGCCGCGGCCTCCTCCGGCCGCCAGGTCGATCGTCGGCCGCGGCGCTGACCCGGGTCCCGGCTGCGCGGCTGAAAGTGAAATCTTAGCCGCGCGTCATCTAAGAGCAACGAGAGAGTCAACACAGCTGTGCGGAAAGGGGCGCGTCGGGGCCGCGGCCTGGCCGGTCCTCCGTCGGGGTCGCCGGTTCGCCAGCCCGCGGGCCCTGTGCAAGATCAAAGGGAACAAACAAAACAAAACAAAACAAGTGCCTCCAAGTCAACTGAAGAGAGACGGGCAGTTCACTTTGAATTCTGTGTCGTTTCCCTAAAACACTGTTTCCACATAAATACAATAAACTCTATTATTGGTATGTCACAAGTGCTAGATAAACTTTTCTTCTTAATATGACAAATGTTTAAGTAGTCCTTTTTAGTTTTCTTACAATAAAAAGTACAATTTCTTAAGAAGAAGTTCAATAAGACGCAAACGTCCCCCCCACCCCCGACTCTCCTTCAAGGTTTCATGTGGTTTTACAGAAAAATTTCCATCTTTTGTATCTGCAAATGTCGTGAGGGGAACAAAAAAGGCATTTTTCTTCTTCCCCGAAGCTGCCGAGTTTGGCGTGCAAAATCCGTGTACACTATAGACATGCCGGTCGTACAGTCCATGCAACCTCCAGCCGTAGGGACTTAAAAAAATAGAGTCATATATGTTTATATATATATTTATATATGTATCAATGCCCGTAAAACACGTGGGCCCAAAAGTCTACAAAAAGAATGGAATGAGCACATGGCTGTGACCAGTAAAGAAGGAATGTTCTGATCGAAAAGTAAAACCCACAATCCTGCCGCCGGGGCCGCTTTCACGTCCGAGCAACGCCCGACGGTCCTTCCTCTGGAAACAGACTTGTAAAGTAAGTGGAGAAAAACTGAAACACTCTGACAACGTGGCCCTTTGGAGCCGAGGGGCTGGCGGCCGCCTGCTGGTGGGGCTCGGGCACGTCGTGCGCGGCTGGAGCCGAAAGGGCGGGCGCCGCGCGTCCCGGCGGCGTCGTGGGGTTTCCCGCGAAGGGACATAAAGTGCTCGCTCGCTGACCCCTGGCCAGTGCCCCCGAGGCCTTTGCAAAGGAAGAAAAAGGCTAAAGGTGCAAAAGGGCCAGAGAAGGGAGGTGTGCCCTGCAGACCCTGGGGCAGGCCCTCTGCTGTCTGCCCTGGCGGCGGGTGGCGGGGAAGGGCTGAGTGTGTTTTCAAAGAAAAGAAAAGGCTACACGGTAATGCTTCAAGCGCGTCCGTGGCACTGGAGTGAGCTGACAAACGCAGCGTGCTCCCCTGCCAGGCCTCTCCGCGGAGGGCGTCACCCCAAAGGAGACCGGGAGGGAGCCCGCCAGGGACAACGCCCTCACCCAGTCAACCGTAAAAAGCGTGAGATGACCTCTTCCTCCCTAAGAGCCACGGCCGGCAGGCGGCAGGGGGTTCCATGGGCCGTGCAGGGGCAAGGGCCCAGGAGGCCACGGGGCTGGGGCCCGGGTCCTGTCGCCGCACTCACCGTGCCTGGACGGCCAACGTGGGCTTTGGAGCAGAGCGGGGCCGGCGGGAGGAGAAAGCCCCACGGGCCCCAAGACCTTTCTGCCCTGCTCTGGGGACCGCTGTCCTGGGCCTGACCACCAGCATCCGACGACCAAGCCCATCCAAGCATTTGGATTTGTTTGGCCAAAAGTCCGGCTGCATCAGTGTCTCCTTCAGAAACTACCCTGTGAACGCGACCGAACTCAGAAACGTGGCTCGGGGTTCCCTCCTACGGGAGCACTGTGCCTGAACTCCGTACATGCTTTGGAATGAAATTGGTGGCTTCAAGTGCTGGAAAATAAGTTACCAGTAAAAGTGACGGTCAGTTACTGTCAACGAGAGAAAGAGCAAAGACTGGCTGTCCTGGTCAGGAATCTGTGCTGTCCCTGCAGGCTCGCCAGGCAGCAGGGGCCCCTCGACTCCCCGCAGCCACAGGCTCCAAAATCCGGGGCCTGCTGCTTCCGGCCAAGACCCCGGCCATGCGGCTGCGGCAGGGAAAACCCCCGGCAGGTGTGGGCCTCACTCGGGCCCCATGCATTGCTGACATGCTTTAAAAGGTCTTTGGAAAACTGAATTTAAAATGCTGTCCTGACAACGTGGTCAGAGAAGTTGAAACAGGAGTTTCATGAGTGCTGACGGCCCGTGCTGTCTGGCGAGCGACCCTGCCATCCTGCCCACAGCGCAGTGGAGGGGGGGACACAGCACCCCTTGTAATACTACCGATGTGGAGGGAAGAGGAGCCCCCGGTCTGGACGCAGCTGCGGGGACAGAGCTGGGACAGACGCCCCGCTGGTGTCACCGTGGAGACTGCACGCCCCCCAACTCCCTTGAGCTCACTTTCTGAAAACGGCTGCCGCAGAACACTGCTCACTGTACAAAAATAAACAAAGATGAAAATAATAAAAAAAAAACCGTTAAAAGTTAAAAAAAATGTACAAGCAAGAATTTAGAAAGAAAGAAAGTTTAGACATTGTTACCATTCAGGAAACTGCTAAATGGTGAGAAAAAATGTAAAATTCACAAAACAATGCTTATTCAGGACCTCTTTGTGAAAAATTCATACAAAAATCAACAGCAAATTTATATTCTTTGCTATAAAAACTCATTAGGTACATATGTGCACGGAGGCTCGGAGCGGGAGGGGTCCTGTCCGAAAAGAGCGGGACGAAAGCACGCACCTGCAGGTAGCTGCCCAGTGGCGAACGTGTTGGCGATCTGAAAGCTATCCAACCTGCAGTTTGAAAATACACGGGTTTCAAACGAGATCCCTTTCCGTAAGCACCTTGATGTCTAATTCACAAGTCATTCATTCGCCAGGGACCTTTATGATCTGCATTTATTATATATATATACTTTTTCTATAAATGCATTATAAATATTTTATCAAGATTTCATAAGAATCAAGTTTCTTAGCTTGGAATACATTGGAATATATATTATACATATATATATTTATACCTAAAATTTAAGCAATACTTCATGCTACTTGCTTTTCATAAAAAGCATTCCGATCATAACACTGGAAGTGTGCCTAGGACATGCTTCACAACCAAATGGAGATGCTCAATTGTTCTATGGTGTAAGAGAAAAGAACACTTTGGATTCATTTAAAATTTGTTGGACTTCAAACCCCCAACAGTATTTGCCACTTTGCTGGAGCTCCCTCCATTTTGCTTAAACAGCACTAAAGCAAAACCGGGCCTGCGGGCCAGCGGCCCCCGGAGCCCCCCACCCCGGGCAGCACGCAGCCACAGGAAACTGTCCCACCAATTCCTGCTGTTTATTTTTTCTTAAGGCATTGTTCCTCAGACGTCAGAAAACCCAGCCACAAAAATCCATCAGAGCAATAAAAAAAAGGCACAAACTCGCATCTTCCGATGGCTTCGAGAAACCAAAGCCAGCTCCCACAGGCTCCCGTTTCTGTGTGTCCAGCTCTCCCCTCGCACGCGCGCCCGCTCCGGCCCCCCGCCCCATCGCAGGCCCCGTGCGCGCCGCTGTGGCTCCCGGACGCGGCCGGAGCCTGAGAAAACGTTCTCTTGAACAAAAAAAGAAGCTACAGGATGCGTTGAGTGGTTTACACGGAGACTGTGGAATTGTGGGTAATAATCAACTGTGAGCACCAGTTTTCATCAGTGTGTTTTGTATTATTAGATCTTTGATTTTCGTTTTCCTTCCCTCGCGGCCACGAAGTGGGCAGCTCTGCCGCGAGCCGCCACAGGCTTCCTTCCTCCGCGGCCTCCGTCGAGGGAGCCGAGAGCCCCGCGTCGCGTGGGTCCCGGGTCCGCGCAGGGCCACCCGCCAGGGAGCCCGGGGGCCGGGCGGGCGGAGGCCTCCCGCTGCTGCTCCAGCCGCGGTCAGAGACGCGGGCAGGCCGCACAGAAACAGGAGCCTTCTTGGCGGAGCTTCGAGACGGGGACAAACAAACAAGAGGCCCGCAGCTTCGCGGGAGGCTACAGGGGCGGCTCCTCTTCCATGGGCTCCTCGTCGGGTCTGCCGCGGCACCGGGCACAACAGAGACAGAGAGCCGGCGGGGTGAGGGCAGTGCTCCCCGCGGGCCGCCCGCCTTCGGTGCCCTCCCGCCGCCCACCCCCCGCCCCTGGAGGGCGGCCGTGATGGGGCCCCTGCTCGGGACTGAAGGCTTGTCAAGGGTTTCCACGGCCTGTCACGCTGGAGAGAGGTGGCCGTGGCGGCTGCATCTCCAGCAGGGACACCTGTCCTCCATCCCTCCATCCCTCACTGGCCGGCCGTGTATGAGGCTGGGCCACGTGGAGAAGCCACGTGCCTCCCCCCACGACAGCAGAGGCCCGGGTTGTCCACAGAGGCTGGCCCCGCAGGCAGACGGGCCGGCCGGCGGGGCAGAGACACTCACCTCTTCTCGGTGGGCTTCACGCCCACGGACAACGAGGCCATGGCGGTGACGGTCTCGGCTTCCTCGTTCTCGCACTTCTGGGCCTCTACCAGAGAGTGCCCCACCGTGGAGCAGAGGCGCGGCAGGGAGCGCCAGTACTGGCCTGGGGTGGGGGGACAGGGTTACAGGCCTCCCCCGGCTCAAGCCTGACTCCTCGCTGGCACCGTTAAAGCCCCTCTTCCAGGAGCCAGAAGCCAGGGAGCACCAAGCTCACAACTCATAAGACTGGCTCCTGGGAGAAGCTGCCGGTGGAGCCTAGTCCTCCCCAAGGCACGGGCACCTGGAACGGGGCGGGGGCCGGGGGTGGGCTCCCAGCCAGACCCTCGGAGCCGAGGGGGCCTCGGCGTGAGGGGAACGTGAGGGGGGCCGGGCCGGTGGCTCGGCGTTTGCTCACACACGGGGTTTCTCAGCAGGGAGGCTGGCGGGAACCCAGCGTCTGCACAGGGCAGACCCGCTGACATGACCGTCTCAGTGACTTGGGTCATCCCCCGCCCCCGGGTGGCCCAGGCAACTCACTGTGGATTTCAATGACTTTCTCCATGGACCGGACCGCGTTAGCATTGGGTCTCTGCTGTAAAACCTTCTCTGGGAGAGGATCAAGCTAGAAAACAATATATAAATACACAGTGAATGTAAAGGGTGTCGGTCCCTGTGTGTGCTGCAATGGGACGTTTGAAGTCGACTTCTTGAGTGTATTTGTGGACAGAGAAGAAGAAAAAGCCAAACTTGGCTTTGCTATTTACCGTACACCTGTAAACAGAAGTAGATTTTCTTTGAGATATTGTTCTCAGGAGACGGTCAGGGGTATGCGTGAGCTCCCGCGTGAGCAGACGCCGCATCCGGGAGCGGGCTGCTGCGGACGGATGTCTGCTCGGGACCTACCGAGACACCGTCTACACCACCGCACAGCAGGAGGGAAATAATGACCGCTTTTCGGAAATAACACTTCCACGTCTGTAGTCTTACAAATGAGAATGCCTGAACATCCCGTTGACGGTTTTCTTCCCAAAATGGGGAAACGGTAAAAGAAAGAAGAAAGAGAGCGGAGTCTCTCTGAGGGGGGCTGCGCTCCCAGTGTTCCCTTCAGTGCAGACCGCAGAGGATAGTAAGGAGGCACAAGTCCATCAGAGAACCATAGGGCACGCCGGGGCGTCCCCAACATGGCAACCAAGCACGCTGTGGAAAGACACCGTGGAAACACAAAGATAACTTTAAAAAACTTTAACTAATTAGACAAGCCTACAAAACCGGGGGAGATCTGCTGGGTTCCTGAAGGAAGCTGGAGCCTTCCCAGGGCGGTCCCATATCCAGGGACAGGGTGGGGGCTGTGCAGGCTGCTGAGAATGACCACAGCCCCTCCAAGGATGAGCCAGGCTCAAGCAGACGACGTGCCCGCAGAGACAGCTGGTGGGGAGGTCTGTTCTTAGCCTGGGCTCTGCAGAGAAGGAAGGGACACAGTCTCCCTGAGAAT
>NW_024423343.1:2537394-2561660 GCF_017311325.1 Ursus maritimus | reverse complement strand
TCGGGTCTGCCGCGGCACCGGGCACAACAGAGACAGAGAGCCGGCGGGGTGAGGGCAGTGCTCCCCGCGGGCCGCCCGCCTTCGGTGCCCTCCCGCCGCCCACCCCCCGCCCCTGGAGGGCGGCCGTGATGGGGCCCCTGCTCGGGACTGAAGGCTTGTCAAGGGTTTCCACGGCCTGTCACGCTGGAGAGAGGTGGCCGTGGCGGCTGCATCTCCAGCAGGGACACCTGTCCTCCATCCCTCCATCCCTCACTGGCCGGCCGTGTATGAGGCTGGGCCACGTGGAGAAGCCACGTGCCTCCCCCCACGACAGCAGAGGCCCGGGTTGTCCACAGAGGCTGGCCCCGCAGGCAGACGGGCCGGCCGGCGGGGCAGAGACACTCACCTCTTCTCGGTGGGCTTCACGCCCACGGACAACGAGGCCATGGCGGTGACGGTCTCGGCTTCCTCGTTCTCGCACTTCTGGGCCTCTACCAGAGAGTGCCCCACCGTGGAGCAGAGGCGCGGCAGGGAGCGCCAGTACTGGCCTGGGGTGGGGGGACAGGGTTACAGGCCTCCCCCGGCTCAAGCCTGACTCCTCGCTGGCACCGTTAAAGCCCCTCTTCCAGGAGCCAGAAGCCAGGGAGCACCAAGCTCACAACTCATAAGACTGGCTCCTGGGAGAAGCTGCCGGTGGAGCCTAGTCCTCCCCAAGGCACGGGCACCTGGAACGGGGCGGGGGCCGGGGGTGGGCTCCCAGCCAGACCCTCGGAGCCGAGGGGGCCTCGGCGTGAGGGGAACGTGAGGGGGGCCGGGCCGGTGGCTCGGCGTTTGCTCACACACGGGGTTTCTCAGCAGGGAGGCTGGCGGGAACCCAGCGTCTGCACAGGGCAGACCCGCTGACATGACCGTCTCAGTGACTTGGGTCATCCCCCGCCCCCGGGTGGCCCAGGCAACTCACTGTGGATTTCAATGACTTTCTCCATGGACCGGACCGCGTTAGCATTGGGTCTCTGCTGTAAAACCTTCTCTGGGAGAGGATCAAGCTAGAAAACAATATATAAATACACAGTGAATGTAAAGGGTGTCGGTCCCTGTGTGTGCTGCAATGGGACGTTTGAAGTCGACTTCTTGAGTGTATTTGTGGACAGAGAAGAAGAAAAAGCCAAACTTGGCTTTGCTATTTACCGTACACCTGTAAACAGAAGTAGATTTTCTTTGAGATATTGTTCTCAGGAGACGGTCAGGGGTATGCGTGAGCTCCCGCGTGAGCAGACGCCGCATCCGGGAGCGGGCTGCTGCGGACGGATGTCTGCTCGGGACCTACCGAGACACCGTCTACACCACCGCACAGCAGGAGGGAAATAATGACCGCTTTTCGGAAATAACACTTCCACGTCTGTAGTCTTACAAATGAGAATGCCTGAACATCCCGTTGACGGTTTTCTTCCCAAAATGGGGAAACGGTAAAAGAAAGAAGAAAGAGAGCGGAGTCTCTCTGAGGGGGGCTGCGCTCCCAGTGTTCCCTTCAGTGCAGACCGCAGAGGATAGTAAGGAGGCACAAGTCCATCAGAGAACCATAGGGCACGCCGGGGCGTCCCCAACATGGCAACCAAGCACGCTGTGGAAAGACACCGTGGAAACACAAAGATAACTTTAAAAAACTTTAACTAATTAGACAAGCCTACAAAACCGGGGGAGATCTGCTGGGTTCCTGAAGGAAGCTGGAGCCTTCCCAGGGCGGTCCCATATCCAGGGACAGGGTGGGGGCTGTGCAGGCTGCTGAGAATGACCACAGCCCCTCCAAGGATGAGCCAGGCTCAAGCAGACGACGTGCCCGCAGAGACAGCTGGTGGGGAGGTCTGTTCTTAGCCTGGGCTCTGCAGAGAAGGAAGGGACACAGTCTCCCTGAGAATCCGCCTGGCTCACACGCTGTAAGTGGAGGGGCCGGGTGCCCGGCAGGGCAACCGTGGGCCCCCTCGTGAGGCTGCTAACCAGTGCTTCCATTCGGCTCCAAGACTCTCGGGTCCCCGACCAAGAACATCATAAAACACAGAAGTCAGCCAGTGCGGTCTGGGCTCCGGAGAAGCCAGCAAGGTCTGCAACGCCGCCCCCCAGTAAAAGGAACCAGGCTCCTGGGAGAAGTGGTCTTTTCCGAGGCTGGGGTGGGGGAAACGGAAGAGCCCGGAGCGTCCTGCAGTACGAGACGCAGGGAGCGCTCAGGAAGATGACGGGCCGGCTAGAGGGACGCACGTGAGGCCGGGCGGGAAGGAGCCACATGGCACGGTTCTGGACCGCCGCTCAGAGCGCGAGTGTCCAGGAGTCCGTGCTGACGAAAACCAGTGACTGAATGCGTAACAGGGAGGAGACACACGCTCCTCCAGAACGCCACGCGGTTTGTGTGCACACACCCTCTCCAAGAGGCGGACCCTCCCATCCGGCCCCTTGGGGTTAAGCGGACTGCGCGTCCTGACCTCTGGCCAGAGGGTGCGTGGAAACAGGGGAGAAGGCAGCCAACACCGCTGTACGCAAGCGCTCGCGGTCACATCAGTGCGAGGGCACTGCCCGGGACAGAAGGAGGACACTCCACCCCCGGGGTCTTCTCCCCACTCCGATCATAAGGGAAAAATAAGATGAACATACACTGAGGGATAGTCTACAAAGTACCTGACTAGAGTTCTTTGCTGAAAACTGATAGCATTTCAAAAACGACAACCAAGGGAAGCCTGAGAGGCCGCCGCAGCTTGGAACTTCTAAAAATGAAAACAGCAGAAACTGGACATGCTTATCTGCTAAGGAGAACACCGGTAACCTGGAAGCAACAGCTGAAGAAATGACCCTGAACGCACTGGGTACACGGTAAGCGGGCAGAGGGGGAGGGTCTCTGTGTCCCGGAGGGTGGGGGACGAGACCCGGGCAGGAAGAGTCAGGCGAGACGCCCACACCCTGGGTGCATCAGAGCCAAGGCGCAGAGCACCGGAGACGGGCAGAGAGAGCAACAGGATGGGGTGTAACAGAGAGAAGGCGACTGTCGACCATGACTGTGGGTCCCGTCAGTCAAGAACGAGGGCAGGGGGCACCTGGGTGGCTCAGTCTGTTAAGCGTCTGACCCTTGGTCAGGTCATGATCTCAGGGTCGTGAGTTCAAGCCCCATGTTGGGCTCCGTGCTAGGCATGGAGCCTACTTAAAAAAAAAAAAAAAGAGGGTGAAATCACAACTTGAATACAGGCAAACAAACAGGATAAGTTGACATCGGTGTCCCTCTCCCAGGGAACGTACGGCACGTGCTGAAGGCACAGTGACCCCGGGTGATGGTCTGAGAAGCGAGGAGAAACGACGGACAAAGAACACAGCATGAGGGCAGGAAAGGCCACGGACGCAGGGGCTACACGGAACAACAGTAATGGTGTCGAGTCAGCGAATAGGGAGGAGGGAGGGAAGAGGGGGAGAGGCCGGTCAGGGACTGCACACACACTCCGGGAGGGGCCGGGGCTGCCCGATGGAGCCAAGAAACATACAGGACACAGGCCGGCGCAGGTGCGCCTCGGGCAAGCAAGTAACTTTTCCGTAAAGCCACGTCTAAAGGGGGCATGCTGTGTTTGGTCTGCGACCCCACCTGGGTCCGGGGGCCACGCGGCGGAAGAGGCCACTGACCACGTCACGGGTACGTGTGAACATCTGTAAGGATCGCCGCCGGGAAACGGCAACCAGCTACGTATCTTCCCACCCAGCGGAGGGAACGGACGGAGTGTGGGGGACCCTCAGTCATGTGGGGAGAAGGCAGAAAAGGTGGGCCAACGCGGCACACATGAGACGCAGAAATGAGTCTGAAAAAAGCAAAGCCACGAGAAACAAGGTGCAACCAAACCCACTGTAAGGATCAGAGTCTCCACTTAACGGGCAGCCTGTGGACTGGCGATTAAACTCATCACGAAATCCAGCCTCGCGCTGTTTATGAAGGAAGCGTCTGCGAGAGGAGGGAGGCTGGAAGGCAGGCCGCGGAGAGCGGGCGGTGGGTACCTGTGTGACGCCCGTAAATGGAAAACCGTAGCTGGACGTAAAGGATAGCTCTACGTGGTGACGAAAATTTCAATTCATCAGAAGGATGTGCTGACTTAAGTTTGTGCACATTTGGTAAAACTGCTTATCACACAGGAAGCGAACATGGCCAGAGCCAAGGGAGGTGGCACGTCGTCCTTAGAAGGAGCGGACAGCAGTCAGCAGAGAAAACCACATGTGAAGGGCGCCATGGGCGAGCCTGGGCGACGGACAAGGTGTGCGAATGGGGCGGAGGACGTGCGCTCCCTCAAACACGCGTGGACGTCTGTGCAAGCGGACCACGCTCCCCCTGCATGCAACGCCTCCACACCGGTGCTCAGCACAGCTAGAAACGGCGCACGAATGAGAACCACGAGGCCCTGAGGCTGGAAGCTGAACAACATACGATCATGGGTCAAAGAAGTAATCGTAGGAAATCAGGAAGTGCTTAGAAATGAAGAGCAACGAGGATGCCACCCATCAGCGTGTGAGATGCAGCCAACGCCGAGCCTTATGTGGACACATCAGAACAAGTAGGTGCTCAGTTTACCAAGTGATCAAGAGCACAGTCCTGGGGAAAGAGGTAAGAAAATACACAGAAAAGGGGCAAAAACAAATTTTGGAAAAGGAAGGATATTGTAGCTGAAGGCTGATTCTCCGAAATGCCTTAATTAGACAAGTTCCAGGAGGACTGGGCAAGGGGGCCACCAAGGCACAAATGTGTGCCCACAGTGAAAGGGGCCACGGCACGGGTGCAACGAGGAAATCCAGCTGAGGCGGGCGAATCTCCATGGCCCAGGAGAGCTCTCCCGGTCAAGAGAGAGGTCACTCTGCTCCTGCACTCAGTCCTCCAGAGGTCAGAAAAAGAGGACATGCCTCGCTGTCCATCAGTCCGTCCATCCACCCATCCATCTGTCCAGTCATCCACCCATCCGTCCAACTATCTACCGATTCATCCGTCCATCCATCCATCCACCCACCCATCCATTCAACCACCCACCCATCTATCCGTCCGTCCAACCATCCATCCATCCGTCCAACCACCCACCCATCTAACCATCCACCCATCCGTCAGTCCACCCATCCATCCACCCACCCACCCCTCCGGCCACCTGTCCATCTGTCCATCCCCCCATCCATCCGTCTGTCCATCCACCCACCAGCCCATCTTGCCATTCGTCCACCTACCCATCCATCCAATTTCCCCTTCTAAAATGAACAGGAAAAATATGGTCTAGTAGAAAAATGGGCAAAAGCCACGAAGTTCACTAGAAGAGAAAGCCCAAGCTGCTGACAGGCACATGGGAAGGCGCTCAGCACCAGCAGTGGTGCGGATGCACCTGCCCCACCCTGAGCGCTGTTCGCCTCCCACACTGGCAGAGCTCAAATGCCAGGATGCCAAATGTTGCCGAGGCCCTGTGCGGGGAGCTCACCCTAGCCGCCAACCTGCGACAACCCACTGGGTCCTAGGCAGGGGGGACAGAGAGGTGGAGCCACAGCGGGACGGCTCTGTGCCCCAGCAGCTGGGACCCCTCGTGGAGACACCGGCATCCCCGAGAGCGGCCTGCTCAGCCAGGTCCTCTGTTGGGGGCGGTGAGGAGCAGAGCCCAGGCTGCTCATGGCCCCGAAGCTCCGCCCACCGGGTCTGGGTCTTCAGAGCCCGCTGCATCCTGCCTGTCCCACCCTGGCTCTAGCACTTGTCAGAAGTTCAGTTTTACCACTTTTAAGAACAAAAAGGGTTTTAGAAATGTAACTCATTCCATAAATTATCACTCTGAAGCAGAGGGGTGCATTAGAGCGAAGAAGTCATGCCTGGCTCAGCTGCCCCCCAGTCCCGGGGTGGGGCTCCCCACGGCCAGTCTCCCCAGTGGGACGCACACTCCAGGGGTGGCTGGCCCTCCAGGGTCTTACGTTGCCCTCCCCCCGACACCCCTGCCACAGTCATCTCCCCCGTCTCGAGCCACCTCAGGGGTTCAGCCTGTCCCACACACTGGCGCAGCAGCTGGGCTGGCAATGGGGGCTCGCTCTTTCTGTCCCAAGCACCTGGCGTAGGCTTCTGGAAGGTGGAGGCCTTACTGTGTGCTTGCATGAGGAGCACACAGGAAGAAGGGTCCTCACCCCATGCTGGCGACCTTGTCTGCTCTGCCTGTCATGCAGTTACATGGAATCCAGGGAAGAGATCACGACAAACCTAGGGGCAAAGTACCCTCCCGGGGGCGGTGTGCACAGAAGCCCGAGGGGACAGCCCCTGGGAAGACTGCGTGGCGGTCTCCGGGGTCTCAGGAGAAAAGGGGTAAAGGGACAGAAGGAAGGCAGAGTGAGCAGTGTTGCCGGCTGGTTTCTGCGGGTTTCAGTGACGACTGGAGGAAGCGGAAGGGGTCAGCACGAGGCTGCAATGCGACTGAGAGTGGGAGCCCCTGGACACCGTCCCGCAGGCTGGTGCCTGGTCGGCTCGCTCCACCGTCACGCAGTAACCCGCCCTGGGCTCTGCTCCAGGGCCAGAGAGAACACGGACCGCTTCTAGCCTCGACTTAAGAAAAAAGGACCAGGAAAGGGGAGAAACTTTATGACTCAAAATATTACCCCCTTACTAGTTGGGATTCGATTCTTTCATTTAATATATATCTTCTGGGCAGCCCACTATGTGCAAATCCCTGTTCCATAAACTTGGGGTTGGTCAGTGAACAAAGCAGACACCCCTCCCCGGCCTTACAGCGTTTCCTACTTGGGGAGAGACCGTCAGTAAGCTAAAACCATTCTGGATGAGTAAACCCAAGAATGTCTGAAGGTGTTAAATGCCATGAAAAAGTGCACAGAGGGGTCCTGGGACATGGGGTGCAGGTGGGTGGGCTGCTATGTCCACGTGGGGCCAGGGTGGCCCTCACGGAGCTGGTGACCTTTGAGCAAAGACCAGGAGGAAGCAGGAAAGGCGAAGCCACGGCTCTGGGGAGCACAACGGGCTGTGGCCAGGCAGGGGGAGGGGGCAGAGTGCTGGAGGGGAGGGCAGGTCAGGCTGGTGCAGAGCAGAGGGGGTGATCTGGTCCATCCCTGGGGGGCAGAAGTGACTCTCCTACAGGCAGGGCCGAGTGGGGGTGCAGGCATGGGGAGCAGAGAAATGGGAGGCGGAACCCAGAGGGTCTAAGGGACAAGAGAGGCCGTCCAGCACCACTGCTGGGCGTGTGGCCACACCCCTCACATGCCAGACCTCTTGGGGTCTTTGTGGTCTGGAAGGGAGCTCAGTGGAGGACACTTGATGCCAAAGCATTGCACTTGTGCTGTGGGCCTCCTTTGGGAGGTGGCTCTTCTGGGGGGGGAACAGATGGGCCAGCTGCAGACAGAGTCCTGTCCTGAGCATGACAGACCCCAAAGGAGACCCCAAAGCCGCCCTTCATGCCATGTTCACCCTTGCCTGAGTCTGTAAGACTTCAGAACCAAATTGGAAATTAGGCTTATCAAGTTCAGTCTTTAAAAAGCTGGCCTTAGCAAAATTGAGCAGGAAAACACTCAGAGACCGTCCAACACTGAGGACGAGAAAACTCTGCCCCACGCAGATCACCCTTGGTCTGGTAACACCTGTTTGCGGCTCCTGCTGTCTTTTTAGGTATGGAAATCGTTTTTCTGCTCCGCGGTTTCGAAGAGCTCACACTTCAGGCGAGAAGGATCAACAGATTACAGCATCCTGACAAAACGGTTGTTAAAGTACGCTGGCAGAACTTGGGTCAACGCTCATGCTTTTCAGAATACACAGAACTCTACACAGTCGGGAGTATCCGCGCTGGCTGGGAAAACGTCAGTGATGGCAGCGCCAGGGCCCTGCCCTCGGGTGCGCCTGTCCAGTCCCCACTGGGGGCCTTTCTCTGGCTGGCACCAGGCCATGTCCATCACCCAGCAGGTGCGCCTGCCCCTCCCTTCCAGAGGACGCAGAAGACGTCACAGGAGGACCACGTGCAGCTGTGTGACCCCACACCCACCACACGCACACCTGCCCATGCCCACCGGGCCCTGGCCATTCCCAGCCTCCCCACGGCTCCAGCCTCTCTGTTCCCTGAGTGCCGGTGGTCCCGTGGGTGCTTTCCCTTCTCTCGAGGGAAACCCCACAACCTTCTTGGCCTCAGCAGGGCTGCTCCCCAGGGACAGATTTCAGTCCTCGTCCTCCTTCCAGGGGCATGGGCACATGGACCAAGTGCCAGGGGGCTCTGTGCCCTCGGCTGCAGTCACGACACTCTGCCTCTGGAGGGACCTCCTGGGCCACTGCCTGGTCGCTCCCTGACGCTTCTGCTCCCACCTCATGCCACTGGCGTCCTTGCCAGCTCCCTGCTGTCCCTGAGCATGTCCATGGCCGCTCACGGCCGGGGCCCGGGGTGACACTTCCCAGGCCCACCACCTCCCACGGCTGTTTTGGGGCTGACTGGAGAAGTCAGTGGTGGTTCCTCGGCTGTGCGGAGCACCGGGAGGACAGCTGTCCACCCACTCAGGCACGGGGCACGGACCTCAGGCTGACAGTACAGCCGGCACTCGGTAGTCGTCTGGTGATGGCGAGTAGCCTGCCTTCCTAGCTCTGGTGAAAACACAAATGCTTATAGGATACAACCAAGTTTTAAAAAACCAAACATAAGCCATAAAAGGGCTAAACGTCACGATTCCCTTTGATAAAATGTCAAGGGCTCAGACTCCGAAGCTAGCAGGCAGGTGCGCCCACACCGCCTCCCACTCACCCACGACCCCTGTGAGGCAGGTCAAGCCCCCTCCCCCTCGACCACCCCCCTCAGTGTCCTCGTCTGCAAAATGGGGCAGCGGGGCCCCAGCAGCAGGGCTGGGGGGAGCTCAGTGGGCTCTGATGGCACCTGCGGGGGTGGGGGACGATTTCTTCCGGGTGAGTGTGCCTCCACCCCCCGCGTTGGCCCCATTCCGCTGGGGCCGGGGGCTTTGGCGGCTGCTGTGTGTGGAAGCTGGTTGGGCCAGGGGCTCCCGGGGAAGCAGCTGGGCAGTGGGGCAGACCAGACCACAGCCAGAGGATCCCTTTGTTCCTGGCCTGGCTGAGTTCCCTAAGATCCGACGGTCACTTGCTCCCAGAGCAGCTGGGGAGACAGCCCCCTCAGGTTCCCTCCAGCCTCGCGGAGAACCTCTCCTGTGTCTTTGCACTGACCTTAGGCGGCCCTCCTGGTCTTGCCGCGCCCCCCCCCCCCGGCTCTTCTGTCTTGCTGTATCCTTGCAGCTGTGATGGCCTCTTGGAAGAGGACGAGGGATTAAAACAAGCTCTCACAAAATGTGAGCCCTGTGAACACAGGTGTTTCTTGCTATCGGGACCCCGCTCACCTGCCATCCTGGGAACTGAGCCAGGTGGCCTGTGACCACTTGGACCCTCACCCTCATTCTGGAAAGGGGCCCGGGGAGGGTCAGCATGTCACCATGTGTCCTCCATCCCACCGTGACCATGAGCACGGGGCGAGGAGGACGCTCTGTGCAGGAGGAGGCACAGCTCCTCTGACTTCGGGCCCCTGGCCAGAGCCTGCCTTTCTGAAGGTCAGTCAGTAAGGACCTAGGAGCACGAGGCCAGGAGCACTTCACTGGGACGCTGCGTCCCCAGCAAGCATCTGCATGCGGCCAACCTGGTCGCCGCTGGCCTGAGCCAAGCCTGGCGTGTGAGTGCGCGTGCGGGCGTGTGAGCGTGTGCAGGCGAGGGGGCACACAGCCAGCTGTAAGGGTCTCTGTCCCCATCGTGGTGTCTGTCTCTCTGTCCCCATCTCTGTCCCCGCCTCTGTGTCCCCGCCTCTCATGCGAAGTCGGTGTGACCACCGGGAGCTGTCATACCTCCTTTTGTAAGTGTAAGGACGTAACAAAGGGGCCAAATTCCCTGATGACACCTTCCTGGACACGGGTATCACCCGACCCCCCAGGCTCCACTGAGCTTGGACTTGGGCTGAAAGGTGGCACTCAGCCTTGAAATGGCACATGATTCCACAGGAAACGGCCCACATAACCCCTGCTCCAGGGGTGACACCTGCCCTGGGCCCCTCACTGCTGCAAGCCAGCCCGGCCTCCGTGCCCACCCACGGGGCTCCCGGCACCTCTGTCTACACTGCTTGGTCCACATACCACTTGTGCAACACACTGAAATGACCTTTCATCGTCGACTGTCACCGACAGTTGCAAACAACTCAAAGGTGAAACCGTCACATAGAAGGGCTCAGGGGCAAGGCCTTCAGATGCCCCCACCCCACCCCAGCTCCCGCTCCACCACCTCCCTCCAGGCAGCACAAGCTGTGCACAGCTGGCCGCTGGGAGCGTGTGCCAACGTCCGCCACACCGTGCTGCAGCCCTCAGAGGCTCAGGGCACAGGAGTGCGGCTCGGCCCAGCTTTCCTGCCTTAGAAAGATTTTTAAGAGACCTTGATAAGCTAGTGCTCCCTGCTCTTCGATGTGCTTCTTGTTGGAAGAGCGAACACCCAGGAAGCAAAAGCAGGCATGCGCTGAAAGTGAAGCTCTTTATTGTTATTTTAAAATAACTAGTTGTCAAAATCAAAAAGCTTCAGGACGGTTTGGATATTTACTCAATTGCCTTTAAACTCTAACAAAAAAGGGGGAGAAGACTGCTTTATGTGAAGAAGGAGTGGGTAAAATGTGGACACTTTAAAAAGCAGACTGGTATTTTATTCTAGAAGAGTCAACTGCATTGCTAACCACCTGACCAGGAAGGAGACACGTCACAGGGCTCTGAGGTCTACTGGTGACTCAGCTGCAAACCAACACCAAGCCTGACAGAAGGCTGTCAGGAGACAACAGAGCCACACCCCCATCACTGGCCGCGGCCTGCCCCAGCGGCGGCAGGGAGCACGAGCTCCGGAGCTCACGGGGCTGGTGGACGCAAAGCAATTCCTCACGGGGAGCCGGGCCCGGCGACTCTGGCTGCCCGTCCTACTCACCCTGGTGCTGAGGGTCTCGACTCTCCCCCTCCAGCCCCTGGGCTCAGCCACAGAGGGCGCTGCCCCAGAAGGCGCGTGGAGGGTTTCCTCCACGACTGCTGCCTGAAGACTGTGCCCACTCGGTCGCCACCGTCCTCCATGCCTGGTGCCACACTCCCCAGGGCCACCTGGTCTTCCTGTCCTTGTCGGGCCAGCTCACACACAGGACACGCACAGAGCTCCCCGAGGATCTGACCCCAAATCAGGCCATGCTCACCCGCGGTCCTGCACTTCTATGGCTGATACCAGCACCTGGGTCCAGACCTCACATCTGTCTCCAAACACCATGCTGTCAGCTCTGTCCACCCTGCGCCTGGAGGGCCACATGCCTCATCCTGCTGTGTCTACAGCGGGCCCTCTGCTGGCCCACCCAAGTCAAAAGGAACAATGCAGACCGCAAATGGCTTGAGGACAGAGCCCAACATCCTATCAGTGGAGACCTGCCGACACGTCATCATCCCACCCTGTCTTGCTGGATGCGGTCAAATTTGATATGTGCCTTTGAGGGCCTGCTTGAACCCCGCTTTGCATCTCCCGTCACAGCCTCCTCAAATGCCTTGTGGGCCCTGCCGTCTGCTGCATGTCCCCAACGGGGGTCTAGGAGGGCAGCCTTGGGGTGAGCCTGAACCCACCCTCAGAGACGTGCTTCCTGGAGGAACCCTAACAGGGGCTCAAGCTTCCAGGTGGAGATAATGCGGGGACAGAGCCCCACTGATCAATCTATGGTGCATGAGAAGGGCCTCAACAGGGGCCTTCCTAGGCCAGGCAGGGGCAGCCCTGCTCGGGGGAAGTGGCTGGTACTCCTCGCATCACCCTTTCCCAGGGCTTTGGGGCCTTCTGGCCTTGGCGTGTCCCAAAAGGGCTCAGTGCAGTGGGAGGGGTGCCCTCCCTACCAGGGCCTCCTTGACTGGAGCCCAGGATGTAACCTGACAGCCATGGGGTAAGTCTCCATCTTGGCCTCCCTGGCACCCACCCTCCAAGCCACTCTGCTCTCCCAGCCTTCTTCTGGACGGGACATCAGGACTCCCCACAAGTGGCCCAGGTATCCCAGCACTGCCCACGCCATATGGGGTCAGTGCGGCAAGGCTGGTGTGGCCTGTCCTCCTGAGCTGTGTCCTCCAGACTCATTTCAGGGCCTTGTCACTCGGGCTCCCTTGAATCTTGGTGGTGACCAGCAGGAGTGTGACCAGCACAGGGACAACAGCACCCCCACTGGATACCCAGAGAACCTGCCCTACTGGACATCGTCCTCACACGCTGGGAGTCCCAGGGGACGGCATGGGAGCAGAGCTCGTGGGCTGCCTCCAGGCGTCCCCCACGTGGGCCCCTGGCACCTCGCTGCTGCAGGCCAGGCCAGGGGTCCAGACACCCTGCCCACGCCCCCCTGAGCAGCAGCTGGCTTGCTTCTGGGACCCACGTGGTGATGCCACAGCAAGCAACAAGAGGGGCCGGGACCCACCCCATGCTCCTTCGAGGGGGTCAGGAGGTAGGTGTGGGACCCCATATCCAAAGGCCTGTGGATGGATTCAGAATTTCAGGAAGAGCATATTTCCGAAAATCAAAGTGGAAGCTACAGGTAAGTTTTGTGTCACAAACTTCAGAGGCTCAGCAAGCTGCCAAGCATACTGTCGAGGGTGCCACCTCCCCTCCCAACGTCCGGTCCACCCACAGCTGGGCACCCCCTGGCTGAGGAGCATCAGCCAGGAGGGAGGGGCCCTGGCCCACTGTCATTCCAGAATGTGACACTCCCAGGGACTCTCTCCCTTGAACCCTTCACTCCCTCTCCTGTCCGGACCCTCTGAGCTCATCTGTGCAAGCCAGCGTCTTCCTGATTTTGTCCTGTGGCCTCAGTGGGGACACAGCACAGGGCCCCCAGCCTGGACATCACCTATGGGTTCAGAGCAGGGAGCTAGGGCTCCACACCCCAGCCTGCGAGACCAGCACAGTGACACCGCCCCCAGAACTTCCCTGAGAACCTCCCTGAGAACTGTCCACAGAGAAGGAAGCAAGATTAGAATATTCTCAACATAACCCACATGCAAAGGTGAGCACCCGAAAATACAGGATCCTGAACCACCTTGATAGGGAAAAGGATTCTCGCTAGTCCTCTTGCTCACCTCCTAACCAGAGAACCTCGTCAAATGGTAACAGTCCTACTGTGGGGTGAGCATGAACCCGGAGCGGGAGCACAGATGCAACAGCCCCAGGTCTGGGCCCTGAGCCCACGACAGAGCAGCCCTGGGCCCCTTGGTCCTCCTACCTCGTTGCCCAGCAAAGCAGAAACACATGCTTCCGAGGCGTCGCAGATGGCTGTGAGGTCGTGGCCCCCCTCCAGGGCCAGAACGATCCGGCCGCCGGCCAAGCCCATCAGCTGCTTCGTCAGGTGCCCGAAACCTGCAAGAGGAAACGGGAGACGCGAGCGGAGGATGAGGGTGGGCCGCGGAGCCGACGCCTGGCCGGGGATCAAAGCGCCCAGAAACGCATTACATCACATTCCAGAGACCCTGGGGGTTGGCGCTCCGGAACACATGACAGAGGCCAGGTCTGACTGTGATAAATTCACTGAAGAATTTCAGTTTGGGTCTCTTTTTGATCCGTTTGAGAGCAGGAATTATGGTTTTGGTGCTTTGATTTTATAATGCCACAAATCATCTCGTTTGGGGGAAGGAAGGGACCCCAGGAGGAGCCCCTTGGCTTGCACGCTGGGACTGCAGAGGGGGGAGCATGAGTGCGTGTCCGTGGCTGTGCCCGCACAGCCTGGAGACCGGAGGCCTGGGGGTTCTGGTCAGCAGTGCTGGGCACACGCGTGTGCGTGTCCATTCGTGGGCACATGCACCCCCAGGCGGGCCCCTCCCGGACTCTCACACACCGCGTCTGGTGGGTCTGGCTTTCACCAACAACCACAGCACGCCCCCCTCACTGCACCCCCTCCCGTCCACAGAAAGTGCCTGGCGGGTAATGGTGATCGCCATCCTGGCCGGAACCATCTGATGCTGATTAGAGCCAAACAAAACCACACCACCCTGCTCAGAGTCCCCGTCACCAGCTGCCATCAGCGCATGGGGCCCAGGGCTCCCTGAAGCCTTGGCTTCGTCCGTCTGACGGATGCAGCGACGCGGCCCCGGGGCCGCCGCGGGAATCACGGGCGCGACTCGTTCCGCGTGTCACCTGAACGCGCCTTTCACAGAGGGAAGGTTGGCGGCCGCCCTGGATCGAGCACATCTGGGGACACCGTTCTCCCACAGCACCCGCTCACTCCGCGTATGTCACATCTTGGTGACTCTTGCGCTATTTCAAACGTGCTCATTATTACTATCACGTCACGGTGGGCAGGACTCCCCGACAGCTCACGCGACCACGAGCACGTTCTCGCAACAAAGTCACTTTCACTGATGGTTTGTATGTGGTTTTGCGGACAGTGTTAGCGCACGCCTAATGCTTCGGTGCACTGGGAACCCCCAATTCACCGGCCTGGCCGCGCCACTGCGCCTGCTTTACTGCGGAGCTCGGGGCGAGCCCGTGAGGCTCGGGCAGCGGTCCGGCTGCGTGCGGAGGGGTGCTGGGCACACTGCTCCCTCCTGGCCCTCTGCCCGGTCCCTGTGTGGGCCACTGGGCCTTGGCCGGGTCAGGGAGGCTCTGAGATCTGTGCTGGATGGAGCACGGCCCCCACGAGGGCTACCCTGCGTGTCTGGGTCCACACCATCCTGCTGTGTGCCCTGCGCTCTCTGGGGCAGCAGGCGCGCTCACACGATGAGGAGAGTTTCCTCCCGTTGTTACTAAAGGGGAGGCTTGAACTACAGAGCACACCTCACCCCACACACAGCAGAATCCAGACTGTGCTCCCGGGCCATCTGCAAACCCGACTTACATTTGGCCGAGAGGTTGTAGCCGCCGAGGGGCGTGGGGTGGCCCTCCACAGCGTCGAAGCCTGACGACACGAGCACCACGTCTGGGGCAAACTCGTTCGCGATGGGCATGACCACAGTCCTGCAAAGGCAAGAAGGGGACACGGGGTCAGCGGGAGACACAGACACGGAGCGTGCACGGCCACTGACAGAGCCTGCTCGGTCTCCCCTCAAGGTCAGCACGATGAGGGCTCCACAGGCAGCTGCGATCTAATGGCTCGCACTCAGAAGATCAACCCAGTGTGACCGTGGCTCATCTCACTGAATCCTAAATGTCCAAACCGGTAAGCCCCAGTGTGAATGCCCAGTGGAGCCACAGCACAGGGATTCTTGTGTCGGCTCACTGGTACGTGGCAGGTGACCTGTAACCCCCATGGCACCAGCTGCCCACGCTGCTAAAAGCCCTCCCCACTCCTCATCCCTGTCCCTTGCCCATCCTATCTTGTTCCCGTAGGCGGGGGTAGCTCTGCGCCCCCCTACGCTCGCTTTATGTGGCCCCGATTCAAGACAGGCACAGCCACCGACCACCCCCAGTACCAGGGGCCCAGAGTTGTGTGTCTGAGAAGGTGGGGGAGCCCCCGAGCAGCCCTGGCCCGGAGGGGACCCTGGTGTGCTCCTTCCACCCACCCGAGGCCACAGCACCAGCCACACGTGACTCAATGACCCGCATGCCTGCGTGCGCCAATCTGACACCTGGGATCTGTAAAGGGACAACTGGTGATCAAATTTAAGAGAACGGACAGGTTCAAAGTATAAACACCCACTGAGAAGTTCAGTGGCTTAGGGATACCAGGGAAACAAGGAAAACCGTCGACTTGAAAAGTAGAAAACACACTTCTTAACAGGAAACCACCACTCACGAACATATCAGCACACCCTATAAGTACATGCGCTGTGCTCTGCATACGTATTACGATGAGAAGCTAAACAACTTCATTTGTCAGTTAAACTCGCTTTATTCGATCCTGAATCCATCACCACGGACTTCCAGAGTCTCCCTCCTCCCTCTGGGCTGTGTGCCTGCAGCGGGCTGGGAGGTGGCTCGACATCACGCACGTGCCGGCAGCTCCGCAGGACTCCTCACTTGCTGGCGGCTGCGGGAAGTCCGTGTTTCCACGTCTCCCGCAGGTTGGACCACGTTTCTGTGGCATCAAAGGGCTGCTTCCTGTTCCCGACCCACTGCTCACCTCGGACCCAGAAGTCCGTCAAACGGGTATCCACAGGCCCGCATGGGGAGATGGTCGCATGCCCGGCCCACAGTCCTTTCCCTCCCAGGTCAGCGGGAACACCGGGGCCACAGAGCAGCAGGGCTGGCATGAGAGCCTCCACAGGCTCTCACGCCTGGTAGTATAAAATAAAATTTGCCCTGAAATTCGCCCTTTATGTTTGTAAAGTCAACTCCATAAAGCACCAGCGTCGACCAACAGAAGCAAAATTAACCGTCTCTCTGCTCAGAACGATTCCGGACTGCGATCCTCTCGAGACATCCCTCTAGTTTCGGAGTGGATGGACAGTCTGGGGCGCTATGCACAAGGTGAGGAGGCCACTGCCCGTCTCTGCAGGAGGCGTGGGACGCGCACGGCCCGATGCTCAAGTACCCCGCCAGCAAGCCCTTTCGAGAAGCATATCCGCGGTGCGGGAGCAGCTTCCGGCGTCCCCCTCATCAAGTCAGGCACCGAGAAAGTCTGCCGTACACACAGGCACCAACCTCGCACACGGGCGCTCGGCCGGCCGAGAGCCTCACTTCTGGAACCTCACACTGGGCCGGCACAGGCCGGGGTTGGCTTCCGAGCCTCTCACGGCTTTCCTCTCCCTTCCGAGGCTGTGCCCAGTTCAAGCAGCCGCCTCTGGACTGCGTCTGCCACAGGCTGTGCAGGTGGCTTCAGGGGGCCCAGGTCTGCATCCGGGGACATCCGCTGGGGGCTGCAGGACCACCTGTGACTCCTGACCAGGGACCCGCCAATGGCCAGAGAGTAAATGTTGTCTTCGGGCCACGGGGCCCGCCGAGATGACTCGCACTGCTCTTGTTGTGTGAAAGTGGCCACACCCGTACGTGAACACATGTGCGTGGTAGGTTCCACTAAATCTTAGAAAACATGTGGTGGGATTGGGCCCAGGCCCACTTCAGACTCTGTCAGGACGACTCTGGTAACGTTCTTCAGCACTCGACGCCTGCCTCGGACTGTAATGTGTTTCCTTGCGTCCCCTGGGATGCTGCACGAAAGTTCTCAGGCTCTGCCAATGCAAAGTGCGAACCAGAGTCTTCTAAGCAGACTGTCTGCTTCAGGGCCCGCGCCGGAGCGTGGGTTAATGGTCCTGCCACGGCGGCCACGGTGGCCGGAGTGCAGGACGTCCTGGGTGTGGGCAGGAGGGCGGGGGAGTGCCTCGGAAGCCGGGGCAAGTCCCCTGCGTTCACCTCACGGCCAGAGACACGGTCCGCCTTACCACGGGAGGCCGATTTCCCTCGGTGGCTCCCGACGGCCAGCAGGGCCGGTCTACACTCGCCAATGCCTTTCACTGCCTTTGCCATTCCAGAGAGATGGTTGTTTGATTATTTTAATGACGTTCCTGTCACATAAACTTTGTCTTCCGGCAGAAGAACTGTTTCAGCCATGTGTTTGTCCTGCATCTTACAGCCAAGACCTTTCTTCAGTGAGAACCACAGACACCTCGTGTAGACACTGGCTCATTCACAAAGCGCTTTAGCAGCTGTTTTGAAACAAGTGCCTGTGGTGGGTTCTCTGCTCTGAAGCACTGCGGAGCTATTTCGCTTCTAATCCACAAAATTAAAAAAAAAAAAATAGCCCTTTTAAAACCATCATTAGAGGAAGTTAATACCGAGAGAGTCCCTGGCGTCTCTGCTTGCTGTGTGGCATTGCCGCGAAGCCAATCAAAACAAAACGTGAAGCCCCGTGTCTGTGCGTGCGCGTGAGCGGGGCACGCCCATCAGCCACGCACAAGTGTGAGCTGCTGATGCACGCGCACACACTTGTTCTGTTTTCCCGGTGTGGAACCCTCCAGGCTTTGATCTCAGTCACTTGCTAGCTAAGACGGTCTGCAGTGCTGCTGAGAGCCAGCTGTGCGCCGAGTGGAGCCCTGAGAACTGTCACCTCCCCTCGACACACTCTGCTTCTTCACCTGCAAGAAGGGGACTGAACGCAGCTCTCCTGATGATCCCGTCAGCCTTCTAGAATCCCCACATTATCATCCCACCCAGGAACCCCATGCTTCATAGATATTGCAAGGAAAATGGGAATCTGGGGGCGCCTGGGTGGCTCAGTCATAGGGCGTCTGCCTTCCGCTCAGGTCATGATCCCAGGGTCCTGGGATCAAGTCCCACATCGGGCTCCCTGCTGGGTGGGAAGCCTGCTTCTCCCTCTCCCTCTTCCTGCTGCTCCCCCTGCTGGTGCTCTCTGTCAAATAAATAAATAAATAAATAAATAAATAAATAAAATCTTTAAAAAAAAAAAAAAAGAAAGAAAAAAATGGGAATCTGGCCTCGCATTTTATTTCTAGAATGAAATTTTAACAAACAACTTAGTCTCTGATAACAGATCTAAATATTTACAGCAGACCTTCTCTCAAATCAGCACTTTAAGGTGAGAGCTTCTGTGGGACCATCTCTGACCTCCTGCAGGGCAGCCTGAGGGCAGAGGGGGTGGGCTGGGGCTTCCCAAGGCTGCAGACCAGCCACTGTCCCCTCAGAGGCAGGAGGACGGGCATGTCTCCCAGAGAAGAGGTGGGCCGGTGTCTGTGCCCGGAGCACCCCTTACCGTAGGAAAGGAGCACACGCTCTCCACCGTGTCCCCTGAGCCCCTTCAGTGCGCCCTGGCTGCGGGGGCTGGGGCTCAGAGGGACAGACCAGTCCGAGTGATGGAGCCGGGGCCCTCTCTGCATGCTCCTCCTGGAGCAGCCCCAGGACGCTGCCCACTCCCTTCCCGAGGCCTTGTCAGGGCTGGCTGCCGGTGTGCTCGTCACGGACACAGCCCTCCCCGCCCCCCTGCAGCTCACCAGCCACGCCCGGACTTGCACGGAGGAAGGCTGTGTGTCCAGGACAGGTGCGAGCTGGCACGAGAGAGGGGTGGCGTGAACACAATTTGCGAACATGAAGTAAGTATGCTGGCTATCAGTCTGGGGCTATTCCTGGGCAGGGACGGTGCCAGGCGCATTGCCGGGGCAGGCACAGCTGACAGAACTGGTTTTATAAGCCACCATAGACCATCGGATTACACAGGGTGTACAAACACGCCTCCAAAACCCACAGGGGAATCTGAATGCAGTAACCAGTTCAACGGTTGGTTCCAACTTCTGGAAGGAAACGACCTTTTGATTTGTCTCCCAACCTGGGCCCCACATAAAACACAGCAAACTCACGGTCATCGCAGGCCTCTGGCGCTGCCCCGTGCGCTGTCTCCAGGGGCTGTGCCCACCCATGCCAGAGAGCACTGCGAATGTGCGGGGGCAGCCCAGGGCCTCCGAGGGCCCCAGAAACACGGTCCACACCACCGGCCACAAACATCTCCTTTCACGAGGCGACCGAGAGCTCACGCGGCAGAGCCCGCTGCATCGTCCTTCTCGTGCATTTTTGGTTAGGCTACAGCTACAGAGCTCACAGGAGGTGGGACCGCCCAACGGACACACAGCCGCTGCTTCTGAACGGACAGACCCTGTTCCACAGGAGCCTGGTGCCCTCGGTAGCTGATGACACGATTTGAACCACCACAGCACTCGGATAATCGGAAAACTCCTTTGGTTGTGTGCTGTGCAAACCCTTGCTTCGGGGGCCAGGAGGGGCTGGGGCGCTTGCTCCGGAGTCGGGGTCGGCTGCGCCTGCGCCTGCACGGCGGGCCTGGCCTCCGAGCACCTGCGCAGCTGTGGCCTCGGGGCTCTGGGAGCTCCACGTGTTGAGACAGCCACCGGGAGCTGTCCTTTTCACCGGGGTCACCGGGCCCACCAAGTATTCAAACACCGCCGAGAGTCGCAGTCAGAACACCGATAAAAATGGGCGCCAAGCACTCTGTCCTGGCCGCCCCCCGACAGCGGTGCCCGCCGCCCCACAGGCATTGTGGCTGGGCCCTCGGCCGTCCCCCGTCTCCTCTCTGCCCCCGCGCTGCACACCCACGGCCCCCGGCCCCGCACTTCCCAGCTGTCTGCGCTCTGCCTCACCTGGACCTTTCCCTGGTGAGGTGGGGACGCCCCTCCTCTCATCCTGCTAAGTGCGCCTTGTACTGACCCCTGCCCCTCCCTGCTGCTCCTGTCTGGCTGTCACTTGCAGAAGGTGGGGCACCTGGCTCTGCTGGCTTCTCCACACCCTCCCGTCTGGCGCCCTGCCAACATGGGGCCCCTCCCCCTCTGCCACCGTGGTCCCCACCGGGCTCAGGCTCATGGTGGCTGCCCTGCCCCCACGTGCTCCAGCTCTGTCCCGTCACTGTCCTCAGGCCTGTCTAGGGCCTGCACTCTTGGCCACCAGCCACCCACCTCCTAGAGCTCCCTGCCCCTCCCCACCTCCAGGAATAAACCGCAGAGGTGGCACTGCCTGCCATGGATGCCCCACAGACCCACGACCGGCCCGAGGAGCAGGTCTCTGCTGGGTGGGGTACCACAGCCTAGGCCTCTCCCAGCCGCTCCCCTCTTCTGGCTATGAAGCCAACCTGGGTCTCTACCTCAGTATCCACATGTTCTCTCCTGGGTTCCTACCCTGTTCTTGGCAGGACCCTGGCTTCCCCTGGGGAACTCAACTCCAAGCAACAAGTATTTAGGAGATGGCCCGTCCCCACCCGAGTCCCCTCAGGGCTCCCACTACATAGCTGTTGGACATCCAGACCTGCTATGTTGGTCACCTGGCAGAGCCCCCAACATGCTCCTGGACAGACAGGGCCACGGTCCTTGTCCCCAGAGGTGGCCCCACATGCCCGCGGGTTCTCACCTGCAGGTCTCCTCCCGTGGGCGCATTCCTCTAGGACGCAGCCAGGAAGCCTCTGCCCCCGCGGGCAGCTGCCCCAGCACCGCGTCACTGCACTTGCCTGTGCGCACTACAGTCGTCTGAGGGGCCCTGCCGCCCCGGCTCCGCGCCACCCCCCAGGAAGGCCGGCTAGACGCGAGCGTACGCACTCTGCTTCTAAATCACCAAAGAACGTCCCAGGTAAAGTGTCCCCGCAGGGGACAAAAGATGTGGACGCCCTTCGAGAGACATAACTGCCTTCAGGAAACAAGGTCCAGGGTTTGCATCCAATGTCTTCACGACAGTGAGTCCCGGACGGAGGCAGAGCCTCTGTGGGCCAGACCCAGCACTGTGAGCGTGGTGGGCGCCGCCGAACTGCACGCCCCACGTGGCCGAGACAGGAAGCACTCTGTGCATTTCACCACGACAATAAAAAAATAAGTTTTTGCTTTTTTTTTAAAAAAGCAACCCCCCCCCCCCAAAACACCTTATGGAAGTAACGAAAGTTCAAAGAGCTTCGATCTTTATGTCAGGCTTGAAAGGTTGGGGGCACATGAAATGAGTCTGCCCAGTTGCTCAATTTAAAGGCAAATCTCAATTCGTTAAAAGATTAAAGTTACCACTTCAAAATATCCAGTTTTTCTGACATCTTTGATAAACTTTATAAAATCACATTTAAATGGAAGTTACGATTTAGAAGCACACGTAATCCCAGTTTCATTTCCTGACTGCACGGGCGGGCCCGCTCGTCCCCAGACGGCAGGCAGGCGAGGGCTGAGAGCGCATCGTGGTGTCCGCCGCCCAGAGCCCTCGCCTCTGCTCAGCAGACTTCAAAGCCCGTCTGGCGGTGCGCTGGTTTGAATTACGGTCGCCGTTTCTCCTCAGCCTGAGCCCGGGGAGAAAGTGCCGCGCCTTCTGGATTTCATTAGGGGCACCTTTCTTATCTCTTCTTCATCTCAGGCTTGATCTCCTGAAATGCAACGTGGCAGGCAACGGGTCTGAGGAACAAGGTGCTGCCCCCGAGGCCCACATTGCCCCTGCCCCGCCCCCCCCCCACAAGGGGGAGAAGCACAGAAGAAAGGGGAAAGCGGATCCTGACCCTTCTTCCCCCATCGATCGATGCCCGGGGAACCGTAAATTGTAAACTTCAAAGTGCTATTTTACATTAAAATCAATAAAAAACCCCCAACCCTGAAACAATTTTCCTTTTCAAAAGAGCTATTTAAGCTTTACAAAGTTCGCTTGATAAGGTATCATCGCATACGCTTGGCAGAAGATGAAAAAGGAATGTCAACAGCAACTCAGAGTGAAGGGTTCATCTTAAAGGCTGGTCTGGGGAGAGGGGGCCGGGAGGTCCCGGGGCTGGAGGACGACCTCCCGATGCTGGGTGTCCCTGTGTCGCGACCAGAGCACCCAGGGGACGTGGTCCTGTGGAAGCCGGGCCGCAAGCCGGCGATGTGCAAGCGGAGCCCCTCCCCCACGCTGTACACCGGTCCCAGCACAGCGCCACCCTCCGCCCACGCCGGAGCTGACCCGGGTGCCCCACCTCTCACGGCAGCTGTACAGACATTTTACCCTCCACGCAGCCTTCCAGGAGGGCCAGTTCTCAGGTGGGGGGAGGATACAGGGGTGCTGGCCGCAGGGCGCCCCACGGACAGCAGTGAGGACCCTGCTGCTGGAGCCACACGGTTCGGATTTCGAGAAGCGGACAGTCCACCGTGTACATGAGCAAACTTTCAGATGTTCTATCTGTTTGGGGGAGTACCTCCCCCTTAAATTAGGCAGGCAAGAGTCAAAATCCTATTCCCTCTGATCAGGAGTAAGAAGAAACATCAACATTAAACCCATGAGATCAGAGGAAAAAGTGACTCAGGAAAATCTGGGCAGAGAAATCACCTAGGGAGGTGACGGGCTCCGCCCTGTAAAGACCGGCCTCACTGCTTGAGAGGCTGACCTACGACCCGGACCTCTTCGAATTGGAGCTGAGCCGCTGGGGAAGGAACTTCCGTGCACAGGGCAACACGTGCCCTGTCCCACCATTCTGAGTTTGGAGCTGAGCGAGGAGATGCGGTGAAGGGTCCATGCAGGCTTCCCACAGAGCAGGGGGCAGCGCCTACGGCAGAGCACTTACAGACGAGTCCCCTGATGGAGTCGCACCCACCAGAGACACGACACACACGGGCACGCCTGCACGCACGCAGCCGTGTGCACACGTATCCAGAGACACGCGCACACACGCACATACGTCCACAGAGCCATGTGCATCACGCATGCACACGCCTGCACACATGTGCTTTCTGTTTAGATCGAGCAGGGTAAGAGCACAGAGCTCGAGAACGAGGCAGGGAGAAAAATTCACTGGAAACCTCACGGGGCTCCAGTTCCTAGCGCACTGACAGGGCTGTCTAACAAAGACCAAGAGCCTGTCAAGCTCCGACACCGGACATCACCCGTTTCGCCAGGGGCCCCGGGACCCCAGAGACGGCGTTCCTGGGAGACGGCGGGGGCCACCATTTAAAATAAGAGGGGGGAAGCCTGCGTTGCCAAGCGCCCGTGTTTGGTTGCGGGGATTACTTCAGTCTGGCCCAGATCAAAGTCGAAATCACCATTTGACGACACAAGCAAACACGGCGCTTACAGAAGATCACCCCGCGGCTCTGTCCTAGCGGGAAAGCAGCGCAAAGCGGGTGGACGGCCGGGGAGCGGCCTCAGGTTGCAGCCATCAGGGAGGAAGGCTGGCTTCTCTCGCTCGGCCTCGCACAAAGCTTTGTCGCAAGGCAAACCAGGAGATGAGCCAATCTCAGCTGAGCAGCCGCTCTCCATGAACACCGCGTTTTCTGAGCGCGGCACCCAACGCCTGGCCTGGGCCTCAGCCACTTTCTCACCATCGAAGCCCAGGGGGTTCCTGCTTCGCAGGGGAAGTCCAAGACAGCCCGCGGCCAACAGGAGGTGAGAAGACAGGTCGGAGACCCCTCTGCTGGCTTGAAGAACCAACGGGGAGAAGCACCAGACCCCAGAGCCCGTCTCCACCGGGCACCGTGAGGGAAGCTGCGGCGGCCAGCACGAAGGAAGCGGATGCGTGAAGGAAGAGCGAGACCACAGAACGGCAGGAAAACCGCGCAAGAGCTGGGAATGCGGGAGTGGAACTCCTGATGGCTTTATAAATGCCTGTGGGACAGGAAGCCAGGACACTCACCTGAAGGCCGCCAAGTACTCCGCGTCTCCCATGGGGGGGTCAAGGCCGCCGGTGAAAGCCATGTTGACGTTGAAGCCCACACCTGGCCCTGTGCCCACCTGTGTGGAAGAGAGAAACTCCTATCACAGGCCCTCAACCAGAGACGGAGCAGAGCACCCGACTCCCGGTGCCCCCACGGCCTCTGACTCGCAGATTTCCACGGCGGAGTGCGGTCCCAGAAGGCGGGGCTCCCGGCCCCTCGAACGT
>NW_024423343.1:2532573-2537386 GCF_017311325.1 Ursus maritimus | reverse complement strand
GGTAGCTGCGGGAGGCGCCGGCAGTGTGGGAAGATGGGCAGCCGTGCACTGCGGATGCCAACACGGCACCACCAGACGGGTCTGTGAAGGAGGCTGTCCTTCCGACTTCCTCCCAAGAAAGAAGACCAGAGTCTGATGACACTTTTCCCCGGGGTGTTGGGGTCTCTTTGTTCAGGGAGGGCAGGCTCTGCTGGGGGAGTGGGGGTCACGAAGGAGCCTCTGAGCCTACCGATCCCGCCTCCCGTGGGGCCTGGACAGGGACAGGACAGCACCAGCGCCCTGCCTGAGGGACGGACAAGAGCAGTGGCCTGGAGGCGTTTCAATCACGTAACGAGGGCCTGGAGGAAGGGGGGCCCCATGCCTACTCTTAGTCTGCCCAGATTAGAGCCAGAAATCACGTCCAGTCTTTCGTTTGTACTAATAAATGAAATAAAGCCCGCATGTGCACACGGGACGGAATACAGTCTGACGACTGCCTGAAATCGTTTGGGGCAAATGTGAACGTGAAGCCATCGCTTCCGTGTGTGCGGGGGCTGTGCGTCCCGGCACTCTCACCTCCAGAGCAGCCCCGCCTCGGCCCCTCGGACAGGCCTGCACACCAGCAGGCGGCCCCTGCTTACCTCGTCCGGAGCCCCACTGCCCGGGAAGAAGTTCCCGTCGTCATAGCGGTGAAGGGAGATGTACAGGACATTCGGGTCATTGTAGAAGGCCTGCTGGGTCCCGTTTCCGTGGTGAACGTCCTGAAAGAGCGGGGCGAGAGGACTCAGTGCCGCCAGACACCTCCAGCAGGGCCTGGAGGGAGTGGGGCTGAGGCGACAGAAGGAAGAGGCCCCAGCTGTGTCCCAGTGGGTCATGAGCTCACGAACTGTACCACACTTGACGGCTGGCTCACCGGGACGAAGGCGCCGGCAGGCTGAGGGCCGATGATGGGCGGCTTTCTGTGGCGAGAAGCCATCTGTGCCCCTAGGCCTCAGCCATCTCAAGGCCCCATGAGCAGTGCCCAGTACTGGGAGCTTACTGGGTATGCTAGGCTGTGTGTGGTGTTTCTTTTCCCAAATGGAAAAGGACCCTGCAGTACATATGATAATCCTCCCTGAGCACCTGCTTTCCTTTCCCCTTAAAACAATTATCAAATCATAAATACCAAACAGAATAGGGAAGAATAATAAAACGAACACATCTGGTGTCTATCCCCAGGATAAGAAGCCGTATTTGGAATTCTGATAACATATATAGAGTTTTTACCCTCTCAGGGCAGTGGGACTGTGAGAAGAGACACCACCTGTAGGAAAATGGGAAGGAGGCTAAGCCAGCATGAGGGGTCACCAGGCTGAAGTAGGAAGGTGCTTCCGCCAAGAGGGACAGAGACGCACGGTGCCATGTCAGGCTGTGGGAGAGTGTGGCCCACACCCTTAGGTGGACGTGTGAGGTTGCGGCCATCACAGCCACCCCCCAACCCGCCAACCCGCCTCTCAACGAGGTCTTGCCATGGATTACCCTTCGATTGCTGCTCTCAACCACAGGCACATTTCTGGACATTTTAGGGCCCAGCTATCAGCAGGACTGGCTGATGGCTGTGAAGTGGACTCACGACTACCTGCATTTCAGGTAGTTTCCAGGAAGTTAAGTCCCCCAGATCCTATGTCAATGGAGGCAGAAAGCCTGCCTCGTCTCTGCACAGGGGACGCTGTCTGCTCGGGGAAGCACATGGGCTCCCAAACCCCAGCCCCTCCCAGGGAACAGGCCCCACTTACCCAATCCACTATGAGGGTCTTGCTCACGTCCAGCCGCTGCTGGAGAAGCTTGGCTGCGATGGCCACGGAGTTAAAGTAGCAGAAGCCCCTGCAGGCGAGAGGACAGACAGAGGGAAAAGACAGGTTCTCACCAGTCTTCACACGACGCGTGGCAGAACCAGCTGCAGTCCCATGAGAGTTCAGGAGGGTCTGGTCAATGCCCGGCTCCCTCACTCGATGCTACCGATCGACAGACAGGCCCCCCCACGTCCCCCACGTGCACACCGCCGAGCTGTGGCGAGAAGCCCGTTCCACGGTGTACCGGCACACCCTGGCCCAGAACTAGGCAGCCGCTCACCGGCCGGCCTCCGCAGAGGATTGAGGTCACGTATTTGACCTGCTTCCTGCCTATCAGTCCAGGCTCTCAGATGTGTGACAGTGAGGCACACATCACTCCCGTGAGTAACTCTGCGGTCTTCTTCAAGAAGGCGCAAAAACAAGCTAACAACGGCATTCAAGTAAGACCGAAAATCTTCTAACTCTGGTGTTCCCTTGGCCTGAATTACCGCAAAGACAGGGAAATTTGGGTGGTTTTGTTTTGGGAACCCAGGTGTGCAACCTGCAAGCCCCCTGCCCCCACCACAGCAGGACACACGCCTCTGGCGCCGGCACCCAGAGCTGCAGGGGCACATGCACCCAAACGCCCCAACAGCTCTCCCCCCAACACGCTCCTCAGTGCTCCATCTGGGTCCGTTTGGGTTCCGCTCCAGGATATCCAACAGCTTAGATTCAGATTAGAAAACTGCCTTCAGAGGAAGGAAACACACAGGATCCTGACCCTAACAGCATGGAGGGTTCTGGGTCGTGGCGTCACCGAGCCCAAGGGTTTCTCGGGGAAGGCAGCAAGTGTAACCTGAAGCCGCTCTCAGGAGCTTGCGGGCACTCCCTCCTCCCTGGGAAGGAGAGTCCTTTCTCAAACCACAGTCCGATGCCCTCACTGTGCGTGTAGAGGACAGAGGGCTCCCGCTGGCCTGGGAGCCAAGGCCCAGGCTCCTTCCGGAGTGCGGGTTCAGCCCTCGGTTCCTCAGCCTTGTTCTAGCCGCCCCCGACCAGGCTCTGGCGTCCCCTCCCTGCGCTTCCTGGCTTCCCAGCCGGGCTCTGTCTGCCAACTCATCACTACTCACTCTTCAGGGGACAGCCTGATGTCACCTCTCCCACCTCCCCTAGCAGGGGACATCCACCCTCCTACGGTGCCCGTCCTGCTCGCTGGACTGGTTTCCCAGGTCGCACGAGAGGCACGTCTAGCCCACCCCCAGGCACCAGGTACCTGGTGCACAGCTGGTGAGGCCCGGTGTCGGGTCCCTGTGACCCCATCCCAGGTGGGTCCCCACCTGCCACCGCTTGTCCCCAGGGCACCTGGGCAATCTGCATTCCACACCTGCTGCCTCGCCAGCTCCACAGATATATGCATAGTCAGGGCTAGGATGAATCCCAGGGAGTTCAGACAGCTGGACCCTGTGCTCATGACCTTGAGAGGTCAGCCTCAGTAGTACCAATCCATAAGCAGGTCAGCTGGAAGACCACATGGGAGATGACCTGAGGAGTTTGGTCAGAATGTTCTAGAACAATGAAGTGCCACATGAACTTGTTCTGGTGCAATTCAAGTCTCCACCCAATTTTTTACTAGAGTGAAGGCTGAGAAGACTTGTCTAGACTGACATTTGTAGGTTCCTGATTTGAGCAGCAAAGGTCCCCCGGGCCGCTCTGAGCTGCGCTAGTCACTCGGGACCGTGTTTTCACTCAGGTGCAGCCCAGCCCTTTGAGAAGAGGAATCAGAAACCGGCACACCCCTGCCCACCACGGCCGCGTGTCCACTTACATGGGTGTGCTCTCCTCCGCGTGATGTCCTGGAGGGCGGACCACGGCAAAGCCGTTCTGCACACGACATCAGATGGAGGAGAAACAGGGAGGAAGAGGGGTTCACATCAGTAAGAAAATGAGCACAGACGGGACTGCTGGCAGGTTCAGAGTCACGCAAGGACATAGAGCCACAGCACGTTGGGCTCACAGACGGGGACAGGACAAAGGGCTGGCTGTAAGCACTTCAAAGACGTCTGGGTCCCTGCTTTTAAAGAGATCGTCTGGTTGTCACGGTCAGTAAAATAAAAGGTGAATTTGTCCCTGACGTTTTATCTTTGATGGCTCAGAAGCAAGAAGGCTTGGAGCTGCTTAGCTCGGGGATCTGGATAGGAGTGGACGGGGCACCCTGGGCACCAGTATCCCCAGGAAGCCACTTGACAGGAACCCTAGGTGCAGATAAAGTACAAGGGGCTCAAACCAGGGGCTCCTGCCCGAGTTTGGCCTTAACACGAACAACTCGGCTCCCAGGGGAGTGGGCACCGTAGAAAACAAGCGACCCATTTACTTGGAAGAAGTAGCTCAGAGGCTAGAGAAGCTGCCCCCGCCCCAGGACCTCTAAGCCACTGATGCTTTAAAGAGCCATCTGTAAACCACTCTGTAGCCCCTGCAATGAAAACGACTTAAATGGGCATGTCGCGTCTCGCCAGCAGGAAGCTGTGTGGTCACGGCTGGGCATGGAGCCCCAGGGCCGGCTGACCATCAAGGACGGGGCAGTGGTGCTCAGCCTGCTGCAGGGCCGGCTCTGGGAGGGACAGGGTGAGGGACACAGGCATGTGGGAGCTCCACCTTTTGCACTCCCAACGCTGTAGAACCAAGCCGTCCCTGCACACGAGCCCCACAGAGCGGTTCTCGGGAGTGCGGGCTGCAGACCTCTGGGGGTCCCCGCGCCCCTCTGGGGGCCTGTTCTCCTAACAGTCCTGACTTGGTTTGCCTTTCTTGCTGTGTCGACAGGCACACGACGGTGCCAGGCAGTGCCAGCAACGGGCACTAAGTCCCCACCCGTGAGTGCACACCTCCTAACACCCCGAGCCAACAAAGGGGAAGGACGGGCAGGTGCATGTGGGGTCAGGGGCCAGACTCGGGCTGTCGTGTGAAGAGGAGCAGTTTGGCAGACGTGCGCCCTGAGCTCTTCCCGACACTCAGAGGACCCCCCCCCCCCC
>NW_024423343.1:2531501-2532563 GCF_017311325.1 Ursus maritimus | reverse complement strand
GCAGGTTCAGAGTCACGCAAGGACATAGAGCCACAGCACGTTGGGCTCACAGACGGGGACAGGACAAAGGGCTGGCTGTAAGCACTTCAAAGACGTCTGGGTCCCTGCTTTTAAAGAGATCGTCTGATTGTCACGGTCAGTAAAATAAAAGGTGAATTTGTCCCTGACGTTTTATCTTTGATGGCTCAGAAGCAAGAAGGCTTGGAGCTGCTTAGCTCGGGGATCTGGATAGGAGTGGACGGGGCACCCTGGGCACCAGTATCCCCAGGAAGCCACTTGACAGGAACCCTAGGTGCAGATAAAGTACAAGGGGCTCAAACCAGGGGCTCCTGCCCGAGTTTGGCCTTAACACGAACAACTCGGCTCCCAGGGGAGTGGGCACCGTAGAAAACAAGCGACCCATTTACTTGGAAGAAGTAGCTCAGAGGCTAGAGAAGCTGCCCCCGCCCCAGGACCTCTAAGCCACTGATGCTTTAAAGAGCCATCTGTAAACCACTCTGTAGCCCCTGCAATGAAAACGACTTAAATGGGCATGTCGCGTCTCGCCAGCAGGAAGCTGTGTGGTCACGGCTGGGCATGGAGCCCCAGGGCCGGCTGACCATCAAGGACGGGGCAGTGGTGCTCAGCCTGCTGCAGGGCCGGCTCTGGGAGGGACAGGGTGAGGGACACAGGCATGTGGGAGCTCCACCTTTTGCACTCCCAACGCTGTAGAACCAAGCCGTCCCTGCACACGAGCCCCACAGAGCGGTTCTCGGGAGTGCGGGCTGCAGACCTCTGGGGGTCCCCGCGCCCCTCTGGGGGCCTGTTCTCCTAACAGTCCTGACTTGGTTTGCCTTTCTTGCTGTGTCGACAGGCACACGACGGTGCCAGGCAGTGCCAGCAACGGGCACTAAGTCCCCACCCGTGAGTGCACACCTCCTAACACCCCGAGCCAACAAAGGGGAAGGACGGGCAGGTGCATGTGGGGTCAGGGGCCAGACTCGGGCTGTCGTGTGAAGAGGAGCAGTTTGGCAGACGTGCGCCCTGAGCTCTTCCCGACACTCAGAGGACCCCCCCCCCCCC
>NW_024423343.1:2473018-2531491 GCF_017311325.1 Ursus maritimus | reverse complement strand
CCCCCCCCCCCCCGGACGGGATGTGCGCTGATGTGAACGATTTCAAAAATCAGCGATTCCCGACACTGTGCGACAGGATGGGTCGGGCTGCTGGAAGATCTGCATGATTCAAGGAGCCCGTACGTCCAGGTGGGGAGGACGCCACGCTGCAGAAGTCCGGTGTGCACAAAAGCTGCCGCCAGCCTGCAATACCCGGCAGGCTTCACTGCTACTGTTTCAGGGCCCACAGTGCCGCTAACCTCGAGAGACTGCCACGTGTGGGCCTGTGGTGGAGCACCTGAGAAGAACCTCCACGGTCATCTGAGAGAGCTGGGTACACCCCCCGCCCGTTCCCGCCTCCGTGTCAGGCCAGGCGCCTTTATGTGCTTCTAGTGACCACAGTCGCCGGAGACGGAGGCAGAAGCAGGTCTGGGACTACAGCTCGTCCACTAAGACGGGCGTTCCTGTTAGTTTCAAATGAATAACTATGTTTTTAAAGTGCTCCGTTTCAACCTCTAGTGTGGCGGTCACTGGTGATGACACCCGTACGCAAAGCTCCTGGGGCTCTTCAACAGAGGGTAAGAGTGCAAGGTGCTCCCGGGGATCAGCAGGTCCCGCCTTTGCCCCTGGACAGGAGCCGTCCTCCCCGTCACCATCCCCCCGCCCGGAAAGCCCCTGGCAGGCTCCTTTCTGGGCCCGTTACTGCAGGGTGCTCACCGACCTTCAGCTCCCCCGTGGCCACCTTGAAGACCAGCTCGACCACGCAGCCCACGGCCAGGCGGGCCGCCCCCGACGAGTGCACCTCGTTCCATATGGTGTCGCTGTCCACCTGCGGAGACAAGGGTCCTGCCATAAGGGGACGTATCAGCCGTCACCCCTGCCCCCCACTCCTGCGGGGGCCTTGCAGCTGGGGGCTTGCGAAGCCTGTGGGACCCCAGCACAGAGCCGCTCACCTCTTCTTCACTAATTATACAACACACCCAGCTCACATTAGGGCTTACTTTTTTTTTGAAAATATGACAAAAAATACTAAATAGGAAAAGAACCACAAACGCAGCAGGAATGAGAGGTGCGCGACTTTACCCCTTCTGAGGGCTCACTGCTTTCCCCAAGTGCTTCAATGTGTGTGAGGTCAGAGCAAGGGCATCAAGGTCACCAAGCTCCTTGTCTGTCTGGTGTCGCTGCAAGTACAGGGGAGCGTTACTATCCGCAGATAAGGAAAGTGGGAATCGGGTCTCCCCACAGGAAGACCTGACCTCGTGCTGACTTTAACGAGTCGCTCCAGACGTGGGACGGGAGCACGAGGGACGAGAGTGGGCGCAGGGGGTGGGAGGAGCTGGCCCTCGGGGGCCGTCCTGGGGGAGGGGCATGCACTGCTCTGCCCCAGTGACAGGGTGTTGGCCCGGTGGGCTGTTCCACCTCAAACAGAGAAACGTGTGTGGCACAAACAAGTTTAGGTCATTTCTGTTTGTTTACTTAGGCTCATTAGATTTTTTTAGAGCTCTGGCTACTGTGCGCATTAAAGGAGACAGAGAAATTTCAGCAGCCAGCTCTGCAAGCCAGTGGGGGCAGGACCGGAGGGCCCAGACGAAGCACAGAGCCCCTGGGAGCCCGGGCAAGGGCCCCTGGGCACCATCTCCAGCTGCGGGGCAGCCGGAGCCTCGGGCACGCTCATGTGCCCTTTGTGGGGACGCGCCCAGCCCAGTGAGAGTTCTGAGGAGCTGCGCGTTCACAGGCTGCTCCCCTGTAACAGTGTCTGCCAAGTCTATGTGAGAGCCCCTCCTTCCCAAATCAACCTCCTCCGAGCACCGAACGCTCCGGGACTCCAGAGACAGAGGCCAGGCAGCCACACAGAGGGGACACAGCCAACCTGCGCCTGCCCAGGTCCGTCCAGGCGCCCACGGGCCCCTGCCCACCTGACAAGGACACCGGTCATTATGCGGGGGGTGGATTTCCTGCAGCGAACGCTTGAAGCTTCATCTTCAAAGCAAGATGACTGAAAATACATTTATGAGGGGTTCGAGCCATTTCCGGAGGAGTGTTATTCTGTGAGGGCTATTCTTTTCAATGACCAAACCTCTGTGTTCTTTAAATAGTTTCCAAATGTCCAAAGAACGCTCTGCACTTTGCCGACTCTCCGCAGCATTAATATTCAACTTTCAAAGCCCAGCTTCTGTTGTAAATAACACGGGACCGCTCTTCACGGAAGTAACCGTTCAAACAGAGCTGTCCCGGCCGGCTATTCAGCTGCAGGGCCGTTCGTTAAAATCGAAGGTGACGGTCCTCGGGCGAGAGTGCCGGGGGGTCCCAACCTCGGCTGTGCCTTCCAAGAGGGTGAGGATGACGGGGCCAGGCTGGCCAGAGGCTGCTCCCTTGAGGACTGAACACGGTTTACACAGAACCACTCGATTATTTCTCCCCAGAACGAGAGGATTTGGGTCTTCCGCCCAGGGAACCGGAGCCAGGAGGCAGGCTGGACAACCCTCATGGCTCTCTGTGTGTGACCCCAGGGCAGAAAAGGCCCCATGATGTCCTGCCCAGAGTGAGGGGCCGGGTCCCAGACTGCCCCTGTCCTCAGAGAACCCAACAAGACGTCCCTCAGCTTCAGGGCCCGAGTCCTCCAGCTGCTGGCCACCAGCTGCCGGCCGGACCGGCCCAGGATGGCCAGGGTCCAGCCCTGAGTTCCAGGAGCACGAGGCTCGGGGCGGGGGGGGCAGAGTGGTAGTACGATTGCTAATGCAGGAGCGGCAACCACAGCAAAGAGCGAAGGCCAGCCCCCCGTTGTCCTAGGCAAAGCCAGGAACGAGCAGAGGAAAATGTGGAGGCCGTGTCCTGCAGAAATTTAAAAGGGATGCCCCAGGGGTTGGCTGATTCTGAGCACGACATGGCCCTTGGGGAGCCATGGAGCTGGGGCCACAGCTCCAGGGCACCCAGGGCCAGTAAGGGGGGCCACAGCCCTGGCAGGGAGGGGAATTCACCCACACCAAGTCCCCTTAAGGGGAAACTGGGATCCTTGGGAGGTGAGCAAAGCAGAAGTTTCTTTTATTTCCTTTGAAAAAAAGTTACAATGATTCAAAGCCTCTCCTTAGCACAGGTAAGGAAAAAACCAGTTTGCAAGTAACTTTCACACACCATCACACACCCCAAATGTTAATTCAAACTAACTTTCAGGACAAGCAGAGCAGCCTCTCCCTACCTGTGTCACTACCCAGAACGCCCGTGCTACGCCCACCTTTGGCTCCTAGGGGCTATTTCGTTTTCCTGACCCCCCCCCGGGGGCGGCCCTCCCACTGGGGACATGATGCGCCCACATGAGCACTGTGCTTCTTTGACCTCCCTATAGAGGAAACGATGGGAAACCATCGAGAGAGAACCATCCCCTAAACACTCTATGGCTCACACTGTCCACTGATGAGTGCACGGGCTCCTTCTCTACCCAGCTGGACTTAGTGGCATCTCCCACCATCTCCCTGCTCTGGAGCACTTCTGTGCCTGGATGTGAAGGTGGGTGCTGGTCAGCCTGCGGGGGCTGGGCTCTGGACGCACACTGGGCGTGGGGTGGGGGGCTGCCTGGCTCCAGGCCCCAGGCCTGACTTTAGCTTTCATTTGCAAATTATAAATCCTGACTTGCAGGGCAGCCGAATCCAAGCCGTTTTAAGTCTGGCCAAAAATTTGCCCCGAATTAAGAGATTGCAGCCTACTTACGATACAAAATAACTCTAGGGGGCTTGCTGGTGGTATGAGTAAATGCCGTTTATTCTCTTTCTGACGGGATAATTTTCAAAGCAGCGAGTTTTGTAAAGACTCAGGAAGAAAACAATTTTGTTTCATTTCCATAACAGAATCCAGACCTCGAGCTTTGCCCTGCAATCTGTAATTAGGCACACACTCGGCCGCGGCCCAGTTCCAGCCCGGGCGGCTCTGCTGTCGGTGCCGTCTGTCCGGCCTCGCCTCTCCGTGGCCGGCCGCGCTCTGGCCTGCAGGGCCGCTGCGGGGAGGCGCGGGCTTGCCCTCAGGGGTCTGCTCTTGCCCCCCACCCCCTCTCACCCAAGGCGATGGGAGCCGGGGGAGCCCCTCTCCCTTAACAAGGAGCTCTGGCGGGGGACACCTGACCTTCGCTGCGCCGAGGGAGGGGTGGATGTCCGGACTGGAGCGTCCTTCACGGTTCGGCACCCACAGCAGGGTCGGGGAAAGCCGTGTGAAGGGCACCGGTTCTCCTAAGGAGACCTGAGCGGGTCTGCTTAAGGGCATTGTTGCTCGTAGAAAAGCAGCAAGCACAGCCAGGCTGGCGGCTCTGCACACTTCACGGGTCCCATAAACACCAGGCTTCCACGTCCTGAGCTTCAGCTGGGGCTTCGGGCTGGCCGTGGACGCAGCGACCACACACACCCTTGCTCTACTGCGCGATGGGTTCCCGGCCTGAGTATGAGCGCGCTATTTCTCCGCAGGCGAGGCGGGGACCCCGACCTGCACACCAGGTCCTGTTTCCCGAAGCGAGCATGGGTGCCAGACGACCTTCCCGGAGGAAGGTGCCCAAGTCCGGCCTCCCAAATGCTCCCAGGCTCCCAGGCCTTTGAAGCCACACGTGCGAGCGTGGGGCAGCCCCGCCCGCCAGACCCTGTTTATGGAAAACACCTGGCAGCAATTATCCACTCGGCGGAAAACAGGGCAGCGATTTCTGTGACCACTGGGACCCCGAGAACAAACAGAACATTTGCACATTAAAGAAATACTTACCCCAACACCACCGCAGGGCAGCCTGACAAACACAGACGTTAGCGAGCCTGCAGGGGGAAGGACAGCCAAGGTCAGGAGGGCAAGGTCACAGGCACCCCGTGGACAAGGAGCACAGCATGGGCTCTGGAAACGGGGTGCCCACATGGCACTCTGGCGCCTGTGGACCGTGTATCCACGTACTGAGGGGCAAACTGGCTCCAAAGGTTACAAGACATCACCCTGTGGCCCGCTGTGGCTTGGGCCGCGTGGGAACGGCCCCTGTGGATAGACCTGGAATTCTCCATGGCAACAGCCACTCCTCTGAGGCATGGGCCCCAGAGGTGGGCTTCTTCCAGCCTGAGCTCACGTACATCCCACAGAACCACCTGGTAAGGCTGCGTCCCGAGCACATCTCGCCACTCACACATCCAACCTGGGCCCTCAGTGAGCCTCCTGCCGGCCCTCACACTCCCAGGTTCGAGGCTCCAGTGAGCCCTGTAGACACGGAGGGACTCTCGGGTGTGTGAAGAGTGACAGCCCCCTCCCCATTTAGAAACATCCCCAGTCCACCTGGATGGCACACAGCTAAGAAACCACAGTGTTGGACTGGCCATCCACGCCTACCCCAGCCCGAGACGCAGAGGCAAGTCCCCTCTCCCAAAGGGCTCAGCCCTGTGCCCCGGGACAACAGCACGGACTGCCTTCTTCCTCAGTGGGATCCACGGATGGCTGTCACAAGGCAGAGCCACCCCCACCCCCCAGAGTGCGAAGCCCACTTCCATGTGGCTGCCGCCCCTCCAGGACTGACCCAGGAGAGGCCCTCTCTGCCGCCTAGCTACTCCCTGCTCCCTTATGCCTCGGCCCCGTGGCCCCCAGGCCTTCCTGGCAGGTTCCTTAGGCCAGCTTCGGACTCTGCTTTCTGGACCTGGCAGGGCTGTGCTCACTGTGGGGAGGCCCACTCCTGACACCTTCTGCCTGATCCAAAACACGGCCCCTGCCCTCAATGCTCAGGAATCGCACTACCAGGACCACAGGAAGAAAACAAGTCTTGGGTCACTGGACCTGGTCTGTGCCCACCTCACCCCAGCTCCTGGTGAGGACCACACCAGACCCCGAGCCCAGAGGCCCACATCATGCACCAGGCTCCGGTCTGCACCCTCCTGCAGCTCACGCAGTGCTCACGCTCACCAGGGCCACCCCTCCCCCACTGCCTCTGAAATGCCTGGATTCTGGGTCCACCCTAGTCCTGCTTCCCCTGTGCCCCCCACCCCCCAGCCCTCCTCCATGCTACGTCCCGCTGATGGCCGCTGCCTGGACCCATGGCTCCGGCTCTAGTCAAACGCCTTCTCAGTGGAGCCCCTGTGGGGCTGGGGACAGGTGAGGCTTCCTTCCCTTGTGCTCAGTGCCGGCCCATACCCGGCGATCTGCCCCGCGAGTGGGTGGGCGGCTGGCCAGGCGGGCAGGAGGCAGAATGCCGAGGAGGGTGGTTCCTGAGGGGCTTGCTCAGTATGGACCGTGACCCTCTGCAGGGAGCCAACAGGAGGGAGAAGACGGGCTGGGGGAACAGGCCCAGGGCAGGAGAAGGCATGGACGCCAAGTCTCTCGTGGTCCTACTTTGCCCCGTGCCCTGTAACAGGCCTTCCTAAGGGCCTAGGGCATCGATTGAGGCCCGGTGAGTGGCTCTGACAGGTCCAGCCTTCCAAACGTACATGGCCCTGGGTGGCCACTGGGGCTGGGGATGGCTTCATGACCGGTTCTTGCGTCACAGACCTTCCCAACAGGAACGTGGCACTTTCTTTCCAGATAAGTCACAGGTCTGTGTGTGGGACTTCAGACACAACTGTGTCCAAGTCCAAGGGAAAGAGCTTCTGCGAAGACACTGGATTTCTCTTTGTGAAATTAGAACCAATACGCTCTGCGTTAAAAACATAAATCACCTAGCTATTTTGACTTGGCTCATTATCCAGCAAGCAAACGATCAAAATAGTGAGAAAAGGTAGGATCTCACGCACTCCCAGGTGGGCGGTAAGCACGGAGCTCTGCACAGGGAAGCGGTTCTGGAAAGAGCTCCTGAGGCCCGTGGCCGTTCTCAGCACAGCTCATCTCCATCTGTCTCCTGCCGCCTGCTCGCCTCTGGCCCCCTCTGGCCTCCCGTGGTTTGGGGCCACCATCACCTTGGTGAGGCCACAACTGTCCAGGCAGAAGTGGTGACTGATGCATTAAGGGCCACTGTGCTCTTCCCATCATGGCAGCTGCTGACAGGTGCACTGGTAGGACCGTGGACGTGGGGAAGCTACGTCCTCACATCGTGCCTGCAGCACGGGCTCTTCTCTCGACCCTTCCCGAACACTTCCAGGCACCGCTCGGCCATCTGACTGGTGACTGCCGTCAGGAGACACACTTGGACCTCCGGAAACCTTGAAGGCTGGGCCCCGCACACCTTCAGTGCGTGCAGCCCCCGTCAGCCCAGCTGCACCATGCCAAGCAGCACGACCTCGATGACCACGCAGGTCTTCTCACGTACGGCTTAGAAATTTGTGGATTCCATAAAAAGAGGGCAACTCACACAGTAGTGTCCAAATGCCCAATTAGGGTTGTTAGCAACAGCTGAGGTCATCGCCAACTTTACTACGTCTGGACCAGTCAGACGGACAATAGGACTCCTGGTTAGAATAGCATCAGACATTTAAAAATCGATCTCAAGGGCAGAGAAGGTAACTGGTTAGGTGTCCTTGTAGCCACGGGAATGGTGTTTTAAACATAGTGTTTAGCAGAAAAGAAAGAGGAAACAATGATTGAGGATATCCTCGCTGTAAATTACACACAGACATACTCAGTGTGCTTCACAACAACGAAATGAACACGAAACACACTCAAAGGGCTGCAACCTCCGGGAGAGAAACAGGGATGAAGATAATGGGAAGACATTTCAGCAAAGAGGCCAGAAACAGGACAGGGGGCTTCAGGGGGCCGGTGATGTCGGCCTGACCTGAGGAGGGGCAACCCCACCATTGACCTGGGTCCAGGAGGTGCCAAAGAAGGGTCACCAGGAGCGCGACCACTGAGGTCGGGGGTTACTGGTTCCATGCCTTGGCAGCACCGATGACTGCATGGGGCCCACGGGCATCTCTCCCGTGCTGGAGAACACTCCAGGCAGCCGAGGCATCACCCTGGCAGGAGCGGTGTTTCCCGGAGGACCCTGCAGGACCGTGGGGACCGGGCCATCCCGCCAATCATGCTGTGCTGGCCTTCCGCACACAGCCTCCTTGCTCAGCAACTCCCTCTCCCGCCTGTGGCCCAGCGTCCACCCTCTCAGCCTCCCTCCACGCTGGAGAAGTGTGTCCTCTGGGAGCCTGGAGGAAGGATGTCCGCCGATGCCTCTGCTCCTCCTCACCCTTCCCGGCTGGGTCAAAGCTTCGGGCTGGGAAGAGCCTCCGCCCAGAACTGGCGAGGCAGCCCTGGTGTCGTGGGGCATTTGCCCTGGAATCTGGCACACCTCACCTGGTCCCGCCATTCCAAGTCTGTCCCTTCTGTGCCTCGGGGGGTCTGGGCGGTGTGGCTCGCCCTGTGGTTCTGGGGCTGGCTTGTGATTGCTCCAAGGTGCTCCCTTCCTTTACTCTCGCTTTCCCTGGGAGCGCCCGTGAGTCAGGAACACTCCTTTGAGTCTTTTCCTCTCGCTTTCCAGGGGACTGACCGCCCCGACCTCCCAGCCTGGGACTGTCTACTCCTGCAGCTGCGTCTGATGGGACTTTCTTTAGTGTTCTGGGTCTCTTCCTGCCTTGCTGCTCTCGTCCAAGTTACGTGGCCATGGTAGCTCCTCTCTTTAAGGGTAGTAAGGACAGTTCTGGTTTTCTCTAGTGTCCTTTATCTCCCAGACTTCTGTCCTCTGAGCTGCCGTTTCAGATTGTGAAGTGCTTCCCCAGGTGCAGATAATCCTTGGTCATCTGTCCTCAGACGGAGGCCTAAAAGCCACTGGGCATCCCAGGCACACAGTGGGCCTCTGAACTGGGGGCTCCCTGTCGGGCATCCTCATGTCAGCTTCCTTTGGGTTGGCTATTCTCTGAAGAGGGGTCTGTAATGTCTGCCTGAGGGCAGGGTCTGCATGAGGGGAGCCCAGCAGGGAGGGGAGGCAGGGGGTAGGCACGTGCCTTGCCCTGTTCTGTTCCTGACATTCGTCCCAGCCAGGGAGTCCCGTGCCCTTTCTGTCCAGGGGTTGGGAGGGCATGGGAGGCTGGGCTTCTCAGGACCTCTGGCCTAGCCCCTGGTCTGACTGCTCCCTACCCTCCACCCCAGGCCCAGGGTCTCTGCCATCTAAGTCCACGGGTCCCATTGGTGGTTTCTGTCCACAGCGCTGGAGTACACTTTGTGGCACCGGCTGTCCACCTGCTTCTCCAGCCTCTAGGCTCTCCTGCCGCTGGGGCCTTTCCCATCTCCCAGAGCAAGAAGTCATGTCTTTTGAAGACCTTGTTACTACAGGGCAGTGGGGCTCAGGAAGCAGATGACTGGCCCCCCCAGGACCGAACCCACAGGTTTCCTCCTGGCCACCAGCTCCCCCCGTCCACGGACAAGAGCCACTGCAACCGTGTCAGGCAGCTCCGTGCCGATCGGATTTCCAGCACAGAAGATGTGCTCCCTAAGGGGGCAAGGCAGTGAAGGAAGGAGTGAAGGAGCGGGTGCGCACGCACGCACACACACGTGAGTGAACGGTGCGCACTGCAGCGGGATCCGCCCAGCACAGCGTGAGCAAAGCCTCTGGGGACACTGGAGAGGAACCAGCCCACCGCTTCTCTCCAGGTCCAAGGTGGCCTGGGGTGAGAAGGGCCCAGGAAGGGCCGTGACCAGGGTGGGGTCTGCGCCCAGGAGCCCAAGGCGCAGGAGGCTGCTGAGACTCCCACCGCCTCCCCAGGCAGCGGATGCCCGTTGGTAAGTTCCAGACGCCAGGAGGATCCACCCGCCAGCACGGCGACCCAGACCCTGCAGAGAGCCCTCTCCAGGCTACCCCTCCCCTCTCCCCGACTCCAGGCTCACAGCAGGCCCAGGCCCGGAGCTTGAGTACCCCCGCCCCCCTGCCCCAATCAGCCTTGGGTATCGCCGGTTACAAGACATTCCACAAACCCAGGGCTTCTCACCAGCGTCGAGAGCACACAGCTGACACAGGCCTGAAACCGGAGGCCCACGAATGCCGACAGGGAGACCCTCCTCCAGCCCTCAGCTCGGTACCTGGTGCAGGCGCCACGCAGAGGGCCGTCCCCGCCGCCGCCGCCTGGGGCCGGGGTGGGACCAGCAGGCACAGGGCTGGAAACACCGCCTCGGGCGGTAAAGGTAAAGAAGGCCTTGAAATACCTAGAAGTTTCTTACTGTCCAGTTTCTGCCTGTTGAGGGGGTTTGTGCCGTACAGCAGGGCGTGCGCCTCCGAGTGCACCGTCTGCAGCTCCTCCAGCGTGGCCTTCCGTCCGCGGATGCACTGCAGCGACAGGGGAAGGGTTGCTCGTGTCTCCCGGCGCCCTTGGGGCTTACTGCCGCAGAGAACCACGCGCGGGAGAAGCACCACCCCAAGGAAACTGTATACGTACACGGGCACAAAACTAGCTGGTTCTTGCAAAACAAGAAGTAGATAGCACCCAACACATTTAAAAAATATTTAAAATATGTTTTGGAGGGTTTACACTTTAATTATAACTTTAAAAACAGATTTAGACAGATAATTCCAGCCTTCAATGCTTTAACCTTCCCTGTCACCCAAATGATTTGGCATCAAATTGCTACTTTGCTTTCCAGCTGCTGGGGTCTGCTCGTCCAGGGAGGGGGGCTGCCACACCCGGTGGGGGCTGCTCTCTCCGGGCCCCTGGGCTCACACCCAGGCCCTGCACACCCCCAACCCCGGGATCGAGCCCCTCGCTGTGACCCGCACTGGGCCTGAAGTCAGAGAATTCGGCTTCTCATCTGCATGTCTGTCCACAGCTTCCTTCAAGGCTACACGGTTATTTTCACATTTCCCCAGAAATTAACATAAAATCTACTCTTTAGTTGGGCTACGCTTAAACTTTTAAAAGGACGGTGGCTTATGGAGCGAGGTTAAAGCTAACATTTCACACTGACGTGGCTTTTCCGAGGGCCGCGGTCACACAACTGTCTACACGGCGGTGGAGGCCGCCGTGGTGGTGGTCCAGGGGCTACTCTCGCTCCCCGCCACCTGGCGGAGGATCTGTAACTGCTCACGGGTGACAGCTTCCCAAGGGACGCCCATGGACACAGGAGGGAAACGAGAGCAGAGGGAGCAGATGCAGGGCGGCTGTGGCCGGGTCTCTGCCAGCCCGGCCTCCTGGCGTGGACAGGGCCATGAGCTCCACGCCCTCCACTGCCAAGCTGGGCCCAACGAAGCAGCACGGGGACGGGAGGCCGGCCCCTGGAGGGGGCATGCCAAGGGGCACAGACCAGGAGGCTCGGGCCTCCACGTGGCCAGTCCTGCTAACCTCTCTGTGGTCAGGCCAATTCCTCCCACCGTGTCCAGCGCCTGGACCCTGAGCTCTGCCACCTCGGGGGCCCGCGTGGGAGCCTGGGGGAGGTAGGGCCACCACATTCCCTTGGGCTGACTGAAGCAGGACGCGCACCGTGAGGTCAGCGTCCCCACCCATCGAGGGCACCTGGCTCTGCATCCCTGATGTCGCCATGCTGACACTGCACGCTTCACCCAGGCCTCTTCCCAACCATCTGCCGACTCAGGTCTGACCCCATGTCCGGTAAACCCCTCTCCTCCTTGGTATCCCAGTCTGCAGGTCTGAGGACCCCCTGCAGCCCCTGGCTGGGGAGTGGGTGACACTTCCCGCCTCGGGGCCACAGGAGGGCAGAGGGGTCCGAGGGTCTCATTGTCCCCAGGTGGGCTGTTTTGCCATCGCAATCCTGTGCGTGTCTGCTCTTCTGGCGAAGAAGCTCCCTGAGAGGCCCCTGTGCTGAGGGGACCCTCCCGGGAGAGGCCAGAGGGGAAAGAGCAAGTCATGGGGCGTAGGCCTTTGAAGGCGGGGCAGGGCCCTGGCTTGATCCCGTGGGGCGGCAGGAGGCACAGGACACTCGGGCACGGGAGAGTTCCTCCTAGGGGTGTCCGCCAGGGCAATGCTGCCCCCCAGTGGTGCAGCCTCTGGCCAGACCCCAGAGAGGGTGCCACACTCCTCACCAGCCCGGTGGGGTCACGTCCTCCCCAGAGGGCATGCAGGGCAGGAGGCTGGACCCAGCTTTCAGGCCCCTGCCCCCTTCGAAAACCACACATCACCATAAAACTGGTAAATATGGGGATCACGGGAACCACGATGACTTAAATCCCCATGTACCCTAGCTTCTGTACGAGGAGCAGGTGGACGCACGCAGTGGGCTCTGCGTACCCACTTCCCCGCACATGCCTGCTCGGGCCGGTCGGGGGGGGGGCTGTGACAGGTGGGGGGTGGTGGCTGTGACAGGTGGGGGGTGGCTGTGACAGGTGGGGGGGGTGGCTGTGACAGGTGGCGTGGTCGGTGTTCATCAGCTGTAAGGCTCTAGCTTTCCTGCAGCACTGTGCGGGCCAGCCCGTGTCAGCCCGTGTCCCATCCTGTCCCTACTTGGGGGGACGTGTCTAGCAGGGCTCCTGGGAGGTGGGTGACACCAGGCCCCCTCCAAAGAGGAGGACTTGCCCCGGAGCCCCCACCCTCCAAGCACACAGTACGGGCAGGGCCCTCTGAGGAGCGCAGCGCTCCTTGTGACGGCTGCACCAGGGCCAAGGGCAGTCGGGTCGCTTCGCGGAAACGCTGCCCCGCCCCCAAGGACAAAGGAAACGCAGAACATTGTTCAGGGCAGCCTTCCTGCCTTCTTGGACTGGGGCCCCACTGCAGCCAAATGTGGGGCCGAGTGAGTTCCAGGCCCTGGTGGCGGGGGTGGGGGCTTGGCCTTCCTCGTGCGAACAACAGTGGCACCACCACTGCTGGACCGCAGGGACATGAAGAGCAGCCAGAACCTTCTCACTGGCCTCAGAGGGCGCTGCGTGCACGGGCTGACGTCCAGCCAGACTCAGCTTCCCACACTCCCTGCCACCTCGGAGGGACTTTACTTCTGGGGAAGCCCTCAAAGGCCTGAGGCTCTCCCTACGCCCTCCTAGCAGCTTCTGGAAATATGGAAGTAAGAGAACATTCCACAAAAAGCTAACAGGAAAGACCTCCTCCGTGGGCCTCCAGACGCTGCCCTTGGCCAGAGGCCTGATGGTGGCCTGGCCACGCATCCCAGGCGCCAAAGGGGAGCATAGCTAGGAAATTATTTCTCCAGGGACTCGGCCAGAAGGAAAACAAGTAGCCGTAGGGTTCAGAAAGTGGGAGAGGGCAGAAACAGCATACAGAAGGGGCAGGCAGGACAGGGGGCAGGAGGATGGGGGCAAGAGGATGGGGGTGCAGGAGGACAGGGGGCAGGACAGAGGCTGACCTCCTGGAAGGGAGGGCCTGGGTGTGTAGGAAAACAGCCTTGGGCTCTCTGGGGCCCACCCGCAGGTGCCCGACGCCACGGTGGAGCTGCTCACAGGCCCCTCCCCAGCTCGTGGCACACGCACGCCCAGAGTCCCGCGGCATCCCGTGGCAGGCGTGTGCGGGCCAGCCTTACCTCGCATTTGCCTCGGAGGCCGGTCTCCTGCAGCCGCGACCAGATGCTCTGGATGCGGCCGGCGTGCTCGGGGTGGCTGTTGCTGTTCCCGCAGGCGCACTGGTGCTTCAGCATCAGCGTGTCGTACACAAGGCCTGGGGCAGAGAGCGCGGCCCAGCCGCAGTCAGAGCGGCCGGCGGGGTCCTCGGCCGCCGCCCCCCCCCAAGAAAGCGGCCTGGCTGGGGCACATCGCCACGTCCTAGGAGTGACAGAGGCTAACACAGGTTCCGTCTGCAAGGACCACTTGTCTGAAAAGTCCAGGTCCACCAGAGGGCAAGCGGAGTTCCCAGAAACAGAAGCAGAGGCAAACGTCCTGCTCATAGCTCGTGCCCAGAGGTCCCCGGGGTGGCGGGAGCAAGTGAAGAAGGAAGGAAAGGCTGCCCCACGCCCCTCCCACTCCCTCAGCCGTGGGGCACTTGTGGCAGGACTATGCTGTCCTCCAAAACCAAGAGCTTTTAGTCCCAAATCCCAGGCCCTCTCGTCAGGGAGCAGCCTCTCTACGAAGCTGTGTGCTGGGCTGAGTCCTGCCTGAGGTTCTGGGGCTCAGAAGAAAGACAAGACTTGGTTCCTACCCTTAGAACCTTCCAGAGCAGCTGGGACAGTGTGTGAGCATACACAAACAGGCAAACACCAGGGTATTCAAAATCAACCCAGAACAGACAACACCGGGGCCCGGCACTTGTGCTAAGTACCCGTCTGCAGTGTCCTTGGGGACAGGGCAGAGCTGCGATGCCTGCTGGCGCCCCTTGCGGAGCCACAGCAACGGGGTCACCCTCAGGGAGGGACGCCGAGCCCGGGCTCTGCTACACAGGGAATGGGGACACCCCTGGACCACAGTGACTGAGGTCACGGCCAGGAAGATGCTGTGAAGGGGGATGGGTCCTGCGTGTCTGGAGGCGAGGCTGGAGGAAGGGGAAAGGGCAGGCGGGTGCTGTGCACATCCCTACAGCTCCCTCCAGGAGGCACCCCGTCTCATGCTCTTCCCGCAGAGGGGAAGCGAAGTTGGGGCTGAGGTATCTGCCAGGAGGGGTGCCCCGCTGCAGCACTGTCTGCAGTCCCCTCACTCCTGCTCCCCGAGGGTCAGGCAGGCCTCTGTGGGGGGCACCTGCGTTAATACCCCCTCATCCTGGCCAGCAGAGGTGGGGGCACCATGCCAAGTGCTCTCGTCAGACCCACGGCTGCTACTTCTACACGATGGAGGCTGGGGAATGGAGGCGCCGTCACCAGCCATGGGGGAGCAGAGCTGCAGCCACGCCAGACACTTGGCCTCAGGGGGTTCTAGTCCCAGTACCACCCTCTCGGTGAGTCGGGCTAATAGGAGTCAGTCCCCCGGCACTGTAGGAATTCTGGGTATACCAGCAAAACTGAGGGGGGCAGAGTGGACATCTGGTAAAAATAAGCAGCTGGTCAGGAGCAGGACCCAAATGCAGAAACTCACCACCAGTGCACTAAAGTGTGTGGGCAAGACACGTACATTCGAGAGGCCGCGTCCGGTAGATCATAAGAGCAGCATATCTGTATCTCTGCACACGCGTGTGTGTGTATACAGAACACACGTTCACACGTGCATGAACAACCCGGATGCCCACCAGTGCAGCGAACACGGCATCATCTCGGTAAAGCACTCGACTGATATTTACTGCTCATGTGGTTGGAACTCTCGAGGTGACAGCACGTCACTCCCGCTTACAGATGGGACACGGGAGCACGAGTGTGCAGAGCTGGGCGCGGCAGAGCCAGCCAGGACGAGCCGCATCCACGGGCACGGAAGACCCCAAGACGGGGCGTGGAGGATTAACAAAGAGCACACAGGGACATCCGAGTCCTATCTGCGCAAATAAACCACGTCTGTCTCCGTCTGTCCGTGCACAGAAACAAATCTGAAGATTTAAACAAGACTACTAACGATGGCTACCTCTGGGGAGTGGGATTAAGGGCAACTGTCAATTTCTTGGCGTTTCCATCCTGTTTGTTTCTTTTATAGGGAACTCATTGTTTCATGCATTTTTAAAAAAGTAACAATACAGACGAGCTAAGAAAGTACATGAGCAGGGGGGCCCCGGCTGGGTCCCCCCTGGGTGGCACGAGGGCTCCCTGGCCCCCATGGTGGGCACATTTTATGTGGCACATTTCTGCCGTGGCCACGGGAACGGGGGTCTCCCTCAGGGATGTGTCCATCTCAGGGACCCGTGCTGATTCCATCTGTGACCCTCTGCAACTTCCTGGTTTTCTTTCTGAAAAGCACTGGTTTAGTCTCTGGATAATTACTAATCACAACTTTCTCTGAACATGAAGAGTATCCTTTTAAGAGCTAACGAAGAGAACTTAGCCACGTTCAGACACACGGCTGCACATTACAGTGAGCAGAAAACTAGGATGTTTTATCCTTTGTCCTACGACAGGGCTGTCTGAAGAAGGACGAGACCATCTGTATTTAGAGGACTTTTTCCCCATCTCTGATGAGAAGTCTGAGCCGAGAACGATCTGCAGAGCCGTCCGCGGCCCTCTGTCCCGGGCCCGCCGTGGCTGGCCGTGGGGACCACCTGACTCAGAGCGGGGAGCCTCAGACCCACCTACACAGTTCTGGCCCCTGACCATGGGGGTGGTGCCGTTCGGGCAGAAACAGAGTCCTGATGGCGGGTTCCTCTCCGGCTCCTACAGGGGTGGGGCAGGGCGGGCAACTATACCCAGAAGGCAAGAGCCTGGGGGCGGCTGGGCCATCCTCACACTGTGTGGCCTGACACCCAGAAGCTACCTGGGCCGTGTGGGCATGGCCCTGCACGAAGGTTCGGTTCACAGAGCGGGTGATGAGAAAGGACAAGCTCACAGTCCCTGCTGACCACGGACGGGAAGCCCCCCAGCCTGCTGGCCATGCTGACCCGCCAGTGGGCTGTCTCTGGAGGACATGGATTCTCTAGCAAAGGGAAAGTGGGCTTTTGTGCCTGAGAAAGACCACAGTATCAAGAAGAGGGGGTGGGGAGAGAGTCTCTGTGACTGACACATCTGGTCCCCCCGCCAGGGTAAGGCCAGGCGAGGACACAGGCGGCCGGCCCCTAGACCCATGCACCCCTCACCCTCTGGACAGGACGGCCCCAAAGCGGGCCTCACCCGCAGGCGCTGGCCGGCCAGTCCACCAGGGCTGCCCCGACCCCACGCCCCCCGTGCACGTACCTGTGGTGAACCTCGGTTTGGTGGGGGGCTCCTGCACAGACATGGGGAAGGTGGCAGATGCCGGGGAAGACTGTGCCCGGGACAGAGGCCGGTGGCCGCCAAAGGACACGGGGATGCCGGCGGCCTCCATGGACGCCTGGTAGTTCCTCAGCTGGTGGATCCGCTGCTGCTCCAGGAGCAGGGCTTGCTGGGGGGAGGGGACACGGGTGTTCGCTCCTTCCAGGAAACCTCCCACTGCCCTGGCTGAACGGCTACACGATCTCTTCCTGCAAACCATCTGCCTGCTCACCGGTTCACTGGCACACGGCACCTGGCCCGGGACAGGCTGCCTGCTGCCCACGGAGGCCCCCGCCTACAGGCAGCCCTCCTGGGCCAGTCTGCTGCTGTCTTGCTTTAGACTGAGAAGACACGATCTGCATGCCAGGAACATGAGTGAGGAGCACATTGCAGACTGGAAACGCTGACTCTTCATTCGCTGCCACGGTTTGCTCCCTGGCCTTGCCCCACCCCACACCCCACACCCCACTCAAGGGCAGAAAGACTCTAGACGAAGCCAAGAAGAAATGTCTTGTTCAGGTCCCAGATGCCCGGGCCCAGCTGGCCGGTGTCGGGATGGCGAGGGGGCAGGTGCGCCTCTCTGAGGATGTGGGGACCCAGATGGATAATCCCCAGAGTGTCAGCCACCGTTCAGCGAAAATAACCGGGGTGAGAGGAGGGGAACTCAGTGAACATACGCTTTCATGAAATACTCTTTTTCACAAAAATTGTGTTTCTGAGAAGAGCGGGCTTTGGGAAGAGCACAATAGCACAGCGACCAAAAACGAGCAGTTTAGAAACTAAGGGAGCTCAGGTGTGAACAGGCAGGTCAGTGCTCGGAGCAGGGACAGCCTCTTGTGACTGTGCCCAGCAGGCACATCACGAGCTCGCACAGCTCTTCTCTGCCCTGGACGTGAGCCAGTGGACAGACACAGGGGACTCCAGAAGGGGCTGCGGGATGGGCAGGAGCCAGGAGTCAGACCCGGGACCATGGTGGAGAGGGAAGCGCTGGGTGGGGCACACGTCCCCGGGAGGGGCAGAGGGGAGCCAGAGGGGACAACCTGCCTGCCCAGAGCGTCCCTGAGGAGGCAGGGGCCAGGCCTGCAGGGAGGGCGTCCCTGGAATGGTAAAGGCGCTGCGGGCGACAGGCCGCGGCGCCAGGAAAGGCAGAGCTCCTCCACGAGCCCGGCCTTTGTTTCTGTGAACAAATCTTGTCCTTTTGCAAGACCACAAGGCCCACAACCGCGGCCCCTGCATGAGAAGCAGCAGCACAGCAGCCATACGGCTGTTGGAGGGGAAGAGAGCCTCTGCCCAGCTACCCGCTTTTCCTGCCTTCAGAAAGCGGAGTCGGGAAGGAGCAGAGAGGGAGAGAACGGGGCCAGCTGCCCGAAGCTGCCTTCCCATGCTTCTGCTGACAGAACCCCCGACCACTGGGCTCACACCCATTGCCACGGACACCGAACACCACCCAAAAGCACCTCTCCCTGACGCACAGTTTCTAAAACATCGGCTGCCCTGTCTTACACTTACATCTGCAAGTTACTCCAGGGACCGCCAAGTTCCCACTAGGGAGCTCTGCTCATTATTCTTCAAAGAATACATAAAATAAGTGTCTCTAATCATTGTCTTGGGTTTAGAGCACAAGAAAGCTTTTTTCCTAAATAAATGCCGATGACTTCATCATCGACGAGACACCAGCCCTAAACATTTATGTAAGGCCTTTCCAATTTCCTGTAAGCATCCCCAAGATGCATCGAATTCCAGGTATAACCGCAAGGCCCTCCCATCGCCACTGAGCAAAGCCCCATCTCGGGCAGCCTCGTAGGACGGCCAGCCAGGCTCAGAAAAGCACGATGAAGGCTGCCTGCCTGCAGCACCTCACTTCAGAGCGCAGGAGCCACCCCGCTCCAGACACAGCTCTGCTGTTGAAGGGCACGGCCAGCTTCTGTGTCCTGGGCACCCCTGGCTCTTGGGTTCCGCTGGTTGAGAACAAGCAGCTTCCCCAGGGACTCCGACTCGCTGGCTGGCCTAGTGTTTTGCAGACATGGCAGTTTTACTTTTCACTATAAATTGATAAATCAGTCATCAGATTTATTCATCAGTTTCTTGTGAGTTTGGTTAATATGTGTCAGTGCCTGAGACTAGGTATGCGTGTCACTGTTTTTTAGATCTATAAAGTTGGTCACTGCTGCCCCCAAAGGCCCTGCCTGCCTTTTTAATCAATTAAGAAATCAATCTCCCTCCTCCTACCTTTAATGATTATGCTGATCGTACTAACACTTGGATTTATGTTAATGTACAGTTTTTATATCTGAAAGAAAGTAATCTCTTGGGACTTTGGGGCTGGTGTTTGGCTGGAATACAGATGCACAGATGGCCACAGTGGACAGAGGGCCAGTATCTCCAGGTATCGCTAGTGTAAAATAGATTTCAAACCACAGCCACATCCCACAACACCCAGGGAAGGATGGGCAAAGACCCAGCCAGGCAGGAATGGGGGGGCCCTTCAGTGTCCACTGACTGCCAGCTACAGGGCGCTGCCCCTTGGGGGATGTGGGACTCTGAGGGCCTATCCCGTCCCCCCAGTCCTGCCCTGTCCGTCCTCTCCCACCTTGCCTAGCCCTGGCCAGCATGGTCACCTGTCTGAAGAGCAGCTCCTGCTCCGTGGGCTGGCGCTGGCCAGACTCAACGTCCCGCGGGGGCTCCGCCTCCTCATCGTCACTCTCGATGGGCTCCTGCTTCACCTGCACTCCGGCCAGTGCATGCGCCTCCTTCTGTCCTGACAGCCGGTCCAGGTAGGGCTCCTCCAGAAGGGCCTGGTGCTCGCGAAGCTCCTCCTCGGTCTCCTCGGGGTGGCTCTCGGGCTGCCGGGCCGGCTCGTTCTGTTTGGGGATAATCTACAAGGCAGAGGAAAGGGATGAGGGCGACGGAGATGATGGGACGGTAAAGGGTGGCACAGGCTCCATATCTCAGAGCAAAGGGACAGATGACCCCCGGGGATGTTGCTAATCCTGAGCTAAGGCCCAAACCTGGGCGCAGGCGCCATCCGCCCCGGCCCAGGAAGGAGACAGAACCACACCTGCGGCGCATCTGGGACGCACGTGTGCGCCAAGCATAGAGAGACGCACGATGAAGGGCACAGGTGTCGAGCCGGGCCTGCACCCGGAGGAGCGGCTCCGTGGCTTTGATGGAACGTGAAGCTCTCCAAAGCCCCGGTTTAGGTCTCTGAGGGGCAGCACTATCATGGAGAAAGAGCCTCTCCACCACGTTCTGTTTCCAGAAGGAAAGAGGTTTTCAGGGAAACCTAATATTTTGTAGTCCTTGCCCATTTGTATGTTAAAGGTCCTCACGGAACTGCCTGCTTTGTCGCCCACACCAGGACGTAGCATGTCTGAGTGATGGGGGATGGACTTGCTGGCCACCGCTGTGCAAGCGTTAGCGTTCTGTCCACTTGTCGCAGGGCCCAGCCCGGGGGACAGTGACACACCAAAAGTTGGCTGAGTGTGCAACCTCCGGGGCACCCACTTCACCTTGCTGTAAAAAAATGGAGTTTAGACTGGCAAAGGATTTATTTTATATGATTAACCCTTGAACTGCTTATAATAAATATTTTCAAGGAAAGCATAACTGTGAAAGGCAAGCCACGGGAGCCACGGCCACTTTCTTCATACCCAACCCTATGGCAGCCTCCCGTCAGGAACTGTGACCCAGCACGGGGAGGGAGGACACGGGGTCAGTGCGATTTCAGCAGAAGGATGCCAGCCAGCCAGAGAGAAGCCAGAAGACGGCATATAAGCTACGACTTTATTTCCAATAAGTATCTGCTAACCATGCTAGTTTACCGAAGTGTTTTAAAAAATCCTGACAATTTTGAGATCTGTAATTATATTTTACTTGTTAAGCTCATCTCGTTCCAGCACACCTGGAGCCCGCAAGGCCCGTGTTGAGCCTTGTGGCCGGTCAAACTGCCCTGGGCCCCAGACTGTGACGTCCTAACAGTCACGGGGACAGGGACGGCCCTGTCTATGCCACAGAGGGTGCTGGGCCGCGAGTGGCCATCAGCACACTGCAGTTCAAGCCTGGGCTTCGGGGCTGGCGAGGTCAAGAGCTCCCTGGCTCCCCCCAAGGTCAGACTGAGGATGGAGGCGAGGGGCAGGGAGCACCACAGGGATGGGATGCTTTGGGGGCTCAGCCAGGTGGGGGCAGAAGCCCAGCAGAGGGCTGCGTGCGGGCAGCGGTAGCCCCAGCAGAGGGCTGCGTGCGGGCAGCGGTAGCCCCAGCAGACATGGACGATGAGCAGGAGGCAGCCAGGACTCTGATCCAGGCTCAAAGCCCAGCCCAGAGAGTGACATCCGAGCGCCAGGTGGACCTGTGAGGCTGACGTCCGTGAGAGAAGGGGGATCTGAGTGGGATTCTGGAGACACGTCAGGGCCTGAGAGGACAGTCTCCGGGAAGCACAATGGGGGTGAAAAGCCCCAGCTGTGGGCACGGCAGCTCCAGGCAAGGCTCACGGAGCCAGTGATTCAAGGGCGAAAGGCGGGGAACCACACAAAGCAAGGAAAATGGAGGCAAGGCCGGAGAACTAGGACAGCGGTGTCACGCAGGACAAGGCTGAGGGGAGGACGACGGGGCCGGTCTGTGCTGCCCTGCGGAGGATGGGAGCGGCCGGGCACCTGCAGGCTCAGAGGAGGGGGCCATGTGCAACCAGCCCCTGCCCAGGGAAGTCCTCACACAGGGTCTGAGGGGACTGCCCCAGGGAAGCCCTTGCGCAGGGTCCTCTGAGACGGCCCAGGGAAGCCCCTGCACAGGGCCCGCGGAGACGGCCCGGGGGGCATGTGTGTGGGGGAGGCGGGGGCAGGCGTGGGGGAGCAGGGTATGGCAGCCACCTGAGGGGACCCTTCATAAAGGTCACCAGGGGCTGTGCCTGCTCCCGAGGGGCCCAGGGCCCATTCTGAGGCCCTTGCAGGAAACCCAGCTCTAACGTGGACGCAGAGCCCCGGGCCTTCTTCGGGTGGACGACAGGGGAGAAGACGGAGGAGGAGGGTCAGCCAGGAGGACACAGGCTGGGGCCTCCCCGGAGGACACTGGGCGGTGACAAAATTGAGAAGTTGTCACAGAGGAGAGGGGAGAATGGCTGTGGGAAAGTGTACACAGGGGACAGAGTAGTGCCCCCCCTCCCTAGTTTCTTCCAGCATTTTCTTTTAAATTTTAGAACACCACAAAAGTTTCAGGGAGAGCATGGAAGCCCCACGTGCCCTCACCTAGACACAAGGCCTTGGCTCCATGGCCGCGGCCCTAGGAGGGCAGTGCAAGATGGTGAAAGCCCCGAGGCAGGGGAGCACGGCGGAGCAGGAACAGGACCTGCCTGCTCCCAGGGTGAGAGTCCCAAGCTCCCTCTCTGGCCTTCCCAGCTTCCTGGGAAAATGAGGGTGCCTGAACAGTGACCTCCAGGTCCCTCTAGAGGACTTAGGATGCTCTGGGATTCCATGAGAGCCAGCCCGGCTCCGTGTAGGATTCCCAGAGGCTGGAACGTGCTGGACCCGCTGTTCTGGGAGCTCTGGGCAGGAGCAGGGACACCTGAGCTGCTCCCATCTCCCTGGAGCTCAGTGCCCATCCCTCAGCTTGCAGGCCGCGGCACAGACGGACTCAGGGAGGGACGTGGTAGCGGCCTCCCCGTGATGCCAAGCGCGCTCTGCCACAGGGGCTCTTGGCTCGGCAGTGACGCAGGTGGCTGTGCCCTCAGCCTCCTTGGGCCGCGGCCACAGGCAGAGGCTCTCGCTGCCTTCAAAATGCAGTTCTGCGTCCCCCAGCCGGGCTGTGGGCTCGCTGCACCGCAGAGCTGGCTTCGGGGGTGAGGCTCCCGTGGGCAAACGCATCTGCAAACCCACCCAAGAAACCAGCTCGTTGTTCTCCAACGCCCTTTGACCTTAGGAGCCCCTTTTACTGATTAAGTGAGAACAAATTCAGGTCCCAAAGGCCAGACTGCAGTTCAGGCCAATACTGAGGGGTCACTGGACGTGCTGCTAGTTAGAGCACCCAAACACAGAAGCCCAAGCTCTCAGGTTCACAGCCCGACTGTGGGCGCCACAGGACTCAAGCACCGCGTGGTGCTCAGCAGCCGGGGCAGGAACTGCACCTGCAGCAAAGCCCCGGTCCTGCAGGGGTGTGGACGCCCGCAAGCGCACTCTTCCAACAGGAAGAAGAACGCATGTGTGCTGCTGCACACTTCCCAGCCACCCGATCCAGACCCGCCCAAGGGCACATGGTGGCTGGCAGGGCTTGCAGGTGCCCATGCCTCTTCCAGAGCTGTAAGCTCCACCCACCCACTGGGGGCACCCATTCTCCAGAAAGTTCCTTCGCCTGGCAAACCTTTATTAAACACCACTGCACGTAAGGCTCCGGCACTAACAACCACTGCCAGCACGCAGTCGCTCCTGTGGGTGCCACAGCCAGTGAGCACAGCTGGCTCCGGCGTCCATCCTTCCGCTCACGGAGGCTCCTCAGCCCCATGGTACTGTTTGCCCGGCCAGGGACCTTGGGAAAACCGAAGCGGCCGTGCAGGGCTGCTCTCCCTAACGGGATATCAGCGAAGCGGCCATGCTCGAACAAGCCGCAGAGCGTGCGGGAAATGGCTGCAATCCCAGCGCACCCGGAGTAGGCTGGCGTCCCAGCCTACTGGGCAGCCTCAGAGCTGCCAGGAGCTGGACGCCCGCCCCATCGGGCAAGGAACCTGTTAGGGACGCCGTGCCCCGATGCAAGGGAGATGCGCGGGGGGGGCAGACAGCACGAGATAACACTGTCAACTCCCCGAGATCCCAGGAGAACACTGTACAAACATTTCAATCAAGTGTCGTTTCATCTCGTAATCAATCATGTAACAGAATCCAGGGAGATTACCCAGTTTCTAAATCATTCTTTTCAAGAATATACCAGGAATGAATAGCTGTTTTCTGTCTTCCTGAAACCTCCCACCCTATCAGTCAGAGAATGACACGATAAAATTAGGAAGCCCCAGCCGCGCTAGGACGATGGATGTGAAGTGCCTTTGACACTGGGAGTGAACAGAGGGACAGGCCCCATCTTGCCCACAGGAAGCAAGTGCCTTTGTGGTCCAGATGAGGGCGGGGCGGGGCGGCCCCACCGTTCCCGACATGGTTCTGCACCGTCTGCCTGGGAGAGCCTGGGGGCCCCGGAGGCTCCGGGCTGTGGTGGGCAGCCCATCTCCCATGGGGGCCTCGGCCTGGCCTGGAGGGCACCCTAGGCTAGAGCTGGGCTGCCACAAGCCGCCATCTCCAGAGAATGTGGCCTGTTTTCCGATTTTAATCACCAGCACAGCAACTCGTAACCCCACTGCTATTTCCTGCTCAAAAGCAGCTTTGTGAGGGACTTTCGGGACCGCACAGGTGCGCACACCTCTGTGGGCTGTCCTGGGCACTAACCCTTCTGAACAGGAGATCTCATCGGGCAGGCACACGCAGGGGCAGAGGGACTTGCAGAAGGCGCCCTTGGGGCTCCGTGTCAGTGTAAAGGTGGGGGGCTCCCTGCTGGGGGTTTGCTCACGGAAGAGAAGCATCCTCCAGGAACTCAGGAGAATGTGCTGACCGGGTGGGACACAGCACGCGGTGACACAGCACGTGCTCCTCTGTACTTAGGCTTGCTGGCACGGAGACGCGGGCGCTGAACCCCGGCCCGGCGTCCTGCGTTCCTGCTGCACGCAGCGTTCCCCGTCCTGCCACACGTGCCGAAGCCTGGCCTCCACGGTTTCCCTCCCGTGTCCTGGCCTCTCTTGAGGTCAGACAGCGCCACCACTGGGCAGCCAGGCTGCAGAGGAAGGCACCGTGCCCGCAGACCCACCTTGTTCATGTGCAGCTGCTGCTGGAAGTGCTGCTTGTGCTTCTCCAGGAACTGCTGGTGCTGCTGCTGGATCACCAGGTGCTGCAGGGCCGGCGCGTTCTGGGGCAGTGGGGCCGACTGGGTGCGCCCCAGCGGGCGGTGCTGCCGCAGCTTGTGCATGGACGGGGACACGCGGTCCGTACCCACCAGAGGCTGCGCGTGCAGGGGCAGCGCTCCCAGGCCTGAAAGACACCAGTCTAAAGGTAACATGGACGAGAGACAGCAGAGCAAAGAGGAGGGACCCCCGGGAGCTGCCCCATCCCCCACCCGCTCCACCCAGAGTCCCAGGTACACGCCGCTGTGAGCCGTGAGCTGTGAGCGTGGGCTTCGGGGAGCAGAGGACGCCGCCTAGAGGTGGCTGTCCCAACACCCAGGCTGCTGCGTAAGCGGGCATTCTGAGTGACAGACAGGCTCCAGCGTGGTTGCCCTGCCCACGAGTGGCCCCACGACACGCCTCAGAGAGCCCCAGGCCCTGGAAACGCTTGTTTTGGTCTGAGCAGCACCGCAGGCAGCCGGAACGGCTCGTGTCATGCTGAGAACGGCGGCAGAGGTCCTGGTGGCCTGGCATGTTCCAGAAGGCTGTGGAGATGGGTCTTCCCCAAGTGACCCAGAAACTAAGCTGTGGGGGACTAAAATGTCCTTGGGATCAAATTTTTGAGGGTGTCTTCAGGAGGTGACTTTATGCACAAAGGGGACACTAACGCTTGTACAAACCCTGATGCGGACCGCCAGGAGCCACACATTTCTCCGCAGGGTCCGCCTGCCCGCCAGCTGCACACGGCCGCTTCGCTGACCCGCACCTGCACTGAGCGCTTAACAACCCGACTGACGACAAGCCTGGTTTAACCTGCACTGGACTCTTACTTTAATACAACCTCTTCAGGGGACTCAGGATGCCAAACACTTTTCCTCCTGTAAGCTTTTCATACGTCTGTGTTTTCACTTTTGCAAACTGGGGGTTTAGGCAGTTTACCGTTTTACTAGTAAACCCTTACTCTGCTATTGGACTGCCTGCTGCCCTGGCAGCCTCAAGTGGATGGACACAGGCTCAGGCTGAGGACGACTCGGGTCACAGGTGTCTGCCTGGGTGGGACTGCATGTGCCCGAGCACAGGAGCGGCCAGGCTCCCCGAGAGCATGGCTTTTGGAGCCACCTGAGGCGTCCCTGACAGGCGGGCACTCCTGCCTAAAAATTTTGTACGAAGACAGAAAGAGCACAGAGAAAAGACCCGACCCTCACAAAACTGTCCCTCACTAGTTTTTCGAGGAGTCCGTCACCGCTGTCCCCTAACCTGCCATCACCTTCTGTCCAGCCCACTGTTTCCTGCAAAGAGGTTACCTTGAATTTCATTATCTGCATGGCTACTAAATCAAAGTTAGTAACACAGAAGATCGACTCATTCCCTATCAAGTTTTCTAAAAACGTTAAAAAAAAAAAGCATGACCGAGGTGCGTGAGGATCTACCTGCGAAGTCCGCCACGCGCCGCTGCACGACGGGGTCAGAGGGGACGCAGGCCCAAGAAGGCCCCTCGGACACGAGGAGCTGACGCACGGCTTCCTGAGCACATGCTCCTCAGGCCTCCGTGGGCACCGGAAGGAAGGGCGAGCACGGGAGGGAGCAGCAGAGCCGTGCCGGCCCCGTGTTGCGCAGAGAAGCTTCTCTGGGCTCCAGGGAAGGAACCCGATTCCGCAGAGACTGAGCTTCCAGGCTTGATCACGGCGCAGGAAGAAGCTGCTCCGAGGGCCCACGTGCATGTGAGCCTGGCGTCGCGGTGCTTGCTGCCCTCCCTATGGGAGAGGCTCCCCACAAGCAGAGGAGCTGCCATCACGTGGGGTGGTGCTGAGGACACAGGCCACCGCCCCCGTGGGGACACGGGCAGATGGGGGGAGGAGCCTGTTCTGGCCCACCCACCCACTCTGGATTTCACTATGGGCCTCCTGGGGCGTAAAACCCTGGGGTTGTCCCCCTCGGGGACTGGCTGCAGTTCAGAAAACTGAACGTCCAACCTGACTGGCCAGGTGACTTCCAGCTGGCCCTTCAGGGCATTAGCAAGGGTTTCTGATGACAGACCATTATTTGGCTTTTAGTACATATTATAAAAGACGTTTAAGCATAAAACCACACTACATTGAGATCAAATTCTGTCCTAGGTGACCCAGCTGTGGCCCGCCGGACGCAGGGGCAGGGGCAGAGCCTGACCTGCGGCTCCTGGACCCTGCTCGGGGCAGGGAGGCCGGGCTGCCTGGAGCCTCTTTCCCTGAGCACCTGGCCAGCTGGGAGGCTGACCTAAGGCTCCGTTCTTCGGGCCCACGGCACTGGTAGAGGTCTGTCTGTGGTCCAGCAGACGGACAATACCCGACCCCAGTACTGAGAGAGGACCCAACCAGTGTGACAGACCTTTGCTCCTTCCAGCGGGACTGGGGGTGGGCCAGCGGTCCCCAAGTCATAAGGCCAATGGTAACTCCTGGCATTTAGCCCGTCATCCAGGTTCAAGGTGTGCTGTACACAGCACGAGCTGGTGAGTCTGCCGACACGCCCCACCAGATATGGGGGCAGAAGAGGCAGAGATGAAGAGTCAGGCTGGCCTGATGTTCTGGACCCAGTTCTGAAGCGCTGGCCTTTGCACAATGGGGTTCTGGTTAAGCAGATGAATTTGCACTGAATGAGCAAATCATGCGGCCTGGGTCCTTAGAAATCCATTCGATGCGTTCCACTGCCCTACACACCACAATGAAACTCTTTAAAACCCTTTAAAAGACAGTAAGCCAGGCAAGACTGGGGTCTAACTAGTGGTTTCTCAATTCTGGCTGCACTCGAGCATAGCCTGAGCACTGCAAGAAAAACGGTGTGTGGCAGGGATCTGCCTGGACCCGTCGGCTTTGCTGGAGCTTCTAGGGGCCTGGATAGGGCCAGGGATCGCTGGTTAGGTCTCAGGTGCAGGAGCCCCATGCCAGTCGTGCTCAAGCCCCTCCTGGGACTCAGGTTTTCAGGACAAATGAGGAGCAAACGGGAGCATGTAATCCCTGCTGCAGAGGCCGGCAGAGCCCCCACGCTCAGAAGTACAACTGTGGGCAAAGGCTGCCTGTGCACCCCCCTTACCAGGCTGGGGCAGGCCCTGCGAGTGACCAGAAGACTAGAAAGATGCCACATTTCCTCCAGGTGCAACACCTGTTCCCTCCACTGGCCTTTCTCCCCCTGCTCCCCTGAGACTCCCACCCAACGTCTCAGCACCACCACTTCTCCAGGAAGCCTTCCTTTCCTGATACCCACCCTGAGCACCCAGCCCCAACCACACAGCTCTCAGGGACCTCGGGGTCCGTCTCCCCGGGGCCTGGCATGGAGGAGATGCTAGGCTGAGAGTTCTGGCCCCGGCCACTCAAGCACCACACTGGCAGGCTATCTGGCCAGGAGAGCACGCAGTGCGGGGTTTCCTCCGCAAAATGGTGGTTCCATCTCCGCCCCCTGCCTTGGGTAGTTAGAGGCCGGATCTCCGGGAGTGTATCGGGGACGCTGCTCTTCTCAGGAGAAGATTCGAGTGAATGGCTCCTGCCTGTTGAGTGCCTTGCTGGGGCAGCAGAAAGCAAGGAGGCGACTGCCACAGGGAAGGAGGGATGCGGCCCTAAGACCGGCACCTTGTCACTGCTCTAGACCCGGGCCAGCCTCTTCTCCCCCAGGGCTCTGCTGCCCGCGTTTATGTGATGAGCTGTTCTAGCTCGGACCTTCTGTCTGTCTGTCTGTCGTGACTAGCCGCAAGCACTCACGGAGACGCAGGCTCGCTGGCTGAGGAGCCTCGGAAACCCCAACTTCCCCTCGCTGTGCCCCCAGAGCTGCTTGCTGCAGGCCTTCTGCACACCAAGCCTGTGTGGGTGCGGGGAGCCGGCTGGCCACGCTGTGGAAGTGCAGTGTCTGCTCTCCAGGAGGGGAGCTGAGCAGGAGGCGAGCATCACGGGGCCGTGCTGAGGCAGGGGCTTCGTCAGACGTGGGCAGAGCTCACGGGAGGAAGGCCACGCCTGACGGGAGCAGAGACGGGGACTGGGGCCGAGCCGGTGTGGGAGCTGGGCCAGGTAGGGAGAAGGGCGGCCCTGGTTGGTGAAGAGAGAACCCGCACAGTGCGAGCCGCGCAGGGAAGAGGCGCCGCACAGGGAAAAGGCAGCCTGCGCCCGGGCCCGCTGAGCGCCCCGCCTTCGCTCCTGGCCAGCACCGCCCAACAGGCCCTTCTGTGTGGACACAGACTGTCCACATTCACATGGCTCAACAGCCGCCAGCCACACGGGCACCCACGAAGCCCCACGGGGGACTGAGAAACCGAGTGTTTACTTCAGTCTTGGGTCTTAATTTTCATTTTCAACTTCAGTGGCCACGTGGGGCCAGTGCTCCTGCACAGGACGGCTCTGTGTGGGGCGGTGCTCCCGCCGAGACCCAAATCAGGGCCCTGTTCCCAGGGAGGGGGTGAGGAAGGGGCCACGAGAATGGGGACAGACCGACGGGGTGGCCTGGGGGAGGTGAGGGAGACATCAGGGTTGAAGGTTTAAAGTTCTAAACCTGAAAGTAACCACCACAACCACAACTAACATCTAACGGGGGCACAGCACCAGATGCCCTCCTGCACGAATACACACCTCATTGAGTCCTCATAAAACTCAAAGGGCAGATTACTTGTGTTATCCCCACTTCATATATGGGGAAACTGACCCATGACACACAGGAAGACCTTCCAAGGTCACTGAGCCGGGATGAAGTGGAGACGAAGGAGCCTGTGTTCTTGGCCACGGCCCTGCCTCCAGCACCTCCAGACGGGGTGCCCGGGAACTGGGACGGGGCCTGTGGATTTGGGGGCAGGGTGAGGGGGGCCAGCCGGGGCCTGGACAGTCGTGCCCCAGCCTCACCGCCACAGGCGGGCCGTGGGCAGCTGCCGTCGCAGACAGGGCCACGAACCGCACACAGAGGACAGAAGCAGCAACGTGGTCAACCACAAGGGGTCAAGTTCAGCAAATTTACTGGAGAGGTGAGGTCTCGTCAGGAAAGACCACTTCCCGGGAAGCTGCGGGGTGTGGCATTGGGAATGCTCTTTAACGGTGGGTGACGAGCATACATTCCTGTGATGAGATGAGCAGGGGACCAGGATCGCGAGGACGGTCAGGTGTTGCTGACGTGTTACTAAATGACACGAGATGGAAACGCAGGCGTCCCTCACTGCTCAGGCCCGACATTGAGTGTGACAGGGACGCATGTGCAATTTCAGATAAAACCCTCGAGACCCCTGTGCTCACGACCTGTTGTCTGAAAGTTGGGGAGATGTGCGACGAGTCTTCCATTCCCTCTACACGCTGCAGACCCCTCAACTCTGGAGAGGATGCTGACCCCAACACCAGCATCGGGGGAACCAGACAGACACACAGACACGAAAGAGCGCTGGTGGAAGATGGAGCTCGCCATCTGCAGACACACGTGAGGGCAGGACGCGGCCCCTCGTGCCCAGACCAGCCCCATGACTCTCAACAAGGTGACCAGCCCAGCCCCGTGTGGCCACAGGTCAGGACCCTGTGACCCGCTCAGCACCTGTGTTTTCCACCCAAGTATCAGGGAGTGTGAAAGGGGGCGGCTCTGAGGTTATTTTCAATTCTAATTCTGAATAAATCATCACATTTCTGGGAAGCCACGCACGAAGCCGGGGAGGATGCAGACGTGAAGGACATCCGTGCAGCAGGACACCTGCTGCAACTCCACACAGCCGTCACCCCTGATGCGAACAGGGCTGTTGCCAGGCAAATCTCCGACGAATTTCACATTTTCCCCTAAATATAGCCATTCCTTAGGGCACATTTAAAATTCTCACCGCTAATAGAAATGGACTGTCTCCTAGAGTCAAGTGTGGGCTTTTCTCACATGTTCAACGGGCTCCAGAGGCAAACGCAGATGCGAACAGCCGTCCCTCTCGAGAGCTTACACAGAAGGTGCTCCTGACGCCTAGTTTTACTCCGTCTACCTCGTTTTGCAAGTGCGACTTGGAGGATGAAACCGTACGCCCTCACATGGGAGGGGCCACGGACAGGAATTCCGGGGTGGAGATGAGCCTCCCCGCGGGCCCGCCCGAGCCCCCCGTGCTCACCTGTGACAAGGGGTGTCTGCGTGGGCGGCTGCTCCAGCAGGACCATGTGCTGCAGGAGCGGGTTGTGCGCAGCCCCGCTGTCGCGCTCCAGGGGCGCCGTGCTCAGGTAGGGAGTGAGGTGGGTGCCGGGGAAGAGGGAGATCCGCTGCTGGAGGGCTGGGAGAGCGAGTCTCTCGGCTTCCTGCTGGCCGGCTGCCCCCTGGAGAGGCACAACCGTGATGCCCAGGCCAAGGGCCTGGGACAGCCGCCCCGCAGCACGCACACCCACCGACGGCTACTCACAGCGGACGGGCCGGTGGCGGGCAGTCCCAGCGTGATGTTGGGCAAGGATGGCGACGTGTAGAGGGGGAGTGGGGCCACGGAGCCTTCTCGAGTCACGAGTCTGTGCGCCAAGCTGGTCTGGAGACAGAACACATGACGGCCGTCACACACGGTCTGTCCCCGACAAGCGTGGGCAGCACACACCGTGAGACATCACAACAGAAAACGCTTCGGGGCGGGCCCCGCTGGGCTCCGAGACACCACAGTACACACGTACATCAACACGTCACAAACATGGACCCACAACCCACCGGACTCCTGTTTGTTTTTATTCAGATTGCTAATTCACTGTAAAACTATCAAGAAAATCTAAGGTAGTGTATTTTAAAATATATTCTTGGTTGCGAAGGTCTTTTCAAACACAACATCAGAGGCAGAAACTGAAGAAAACATTGATTAAGAAAATCCCTCACAGAAAAGGAAATAACTGTTGCAGCAATGCTGGCCACGTGTCAGGCAGAGAAAGCTGAATATGAAAAGAACTCACAAATCAAACAATTAACAACGAGAAAAATCACATGGATAGGCAAATGACAAAGAGCCAATATTAAGGGAGAATAAACTCATAAAAAATACTCAATATCATCAGTAATCTAAGAACATATTTAAAACCCTATCAAGCCAGCAAAGATTTTTACAACTGAGAATACTCTCTTGGTCTCGAGGAACAGAAGCACACTGCTGGGTGGGTTATAAGTGGGCACACTCTTTCTGCCGAAAAATTTGGCAATCTATGTCAAAAGCCTTAAAAAATGTATCTAACTTTTGATCCTAAAACTCCACTCTTAGGATGGACCCTAGAAAATGACGCTGGAGGCAGAGGGCTGTGTGTCCTGTGGTGTGTCCACGGTTGAAGAGACAAAGGCACATGGGGCCCTCAGGAGGTGGGGGGAAAACCCTCCTGATTGGCTGGATTCCCACTGATGTGTTGTTAAGTTAGAAAAGCCAGTTGAAGAACTGTACACTTTTTCAAAAGCAGACATACGGAGGACTGGGACAGAAAGACAGGAAAGGGTTGGCAGGAGCATTCTCTGAGATCTGAATACGACGTCATCTTTTTGCTTCTAGAATGATAGTCTTTGCTACAAAGGACACTTTTATTCACCCCAACATCCCCCTAGAGTAGATATCAGTCCACGTGCTGAGCCAAGGGACAGAGAGAATGAGCACATGGCGTTGCCACGCGCTGGCTGGGAGGGTTTGCAGACGGAGCCTGTGTAACGGAAAATCACAGGACTGAGGGACATCCGACCAGTCTTCTCTAGTCCCTCTTGCACTGTGGTATGTAACTAAAGAGCAGAAATACTCCGGCGCCTTCGAATCTCATATCCAAGGAAAAAATGATGAGTTGAAAGTTATCATCAAGTTGCTACAGACAACAGGGGAGGACTGACTGCTGGCCTGGCTCGGAAACAGCCTCTTCTTCCTGCTGGAGGCGGGAGCAAGCTCGGGCTCCCCTCAGAGGCTGCGGGCCTGCTCCCAGAACAGCGCGCTGACACCAGTGACTGGTTTCCCAGTGCACGTAAAAGTTACGTGTCCACGATACTCTAGTCTGTTGAGGCTGGGGCGGCTGGGGCAGGTTCCTCAAGTCAGACAACAATTCGCCGCATCGACCGACTTCCTTTCACGATTCCTCTCGCACGTGATGCTGTTTGATGGCGTTTTACGCCCAGGAGAACTTCCTGCCGCTGCTTTATCACCTAAGCGTACGTAGTATCCTGAATCCTCTGTTGTCTCTTCAGTGGTCTTCATGGCACCGTCAGTCACCAGGACTGGATTCTGTCCTGGGAAACCACTTTCTCTGCTCGTCCGCAGGAAGCAAGCCCTCATCCCTCACGTCTGATCACAGGATTGTAGCGATTCAGCCCCATCTTCAGGCTCCACTTGTGATTCCAGTCCTGCTGCGGTTTCCAGCCCGTCTGCACTGACTTCCTCCACGGAAATCCTAAACCTTCAATTCGTTTAAAAAAAAAAAAAAAAAAAGACAACATCTGCAAAGCACGATAAAGGGACGTGTGCCTGCAGCCCCTTGTGGTCTGTGCGGACCCTCCGTGCCTTGCAGGACTGCCGACGCTGCTGCTGAATGCAGCCCTATTTCAGTGTCTTTTGGAAACACCATCTTTGGAAGCGGTGAGGGCAAAGCAGGAAGCCGTGTGTTCTTGGCGCCAGGGCACCCGGTGTGTGCGTGCCCACACTCCGCTCACTGGGAAGCTGTGCAGGCCTGACCCAACAGCCGCCATGGAAAGTATTTTCCTTCGACAGAAGCACGTCTTGTCACACGTAAAAGCAGTACCAACAAGCTATGCTTTAGAGAAAACGGTTGAGATTGCCAAGGGAGGCACGGCCCCACTGGGTTGTAATTATCCGGGAACAAAATAAGCAGACATCCTAATGTCTGCAAAGTTATAATTTCCTCTTATAATCACTCTATTTTTTTACCTAATTTATTTTTAGAAATAAGGCAGTCTTCTGAGAATGACTGGGGATGCTGATTGCCCGCATGCGCTGTGCTGGCGGCCTCCATCTGCCCTGCGCCGGGCGCCTCAGCTCCCATGCTCTGCACAAAGTTGGGCCCTGGCCACACACCCCACGTTGTGCCGGCGTCCTGAGCTGGAGGGAGCTGCTGTCTCTGCATCCAGGGAGCCTGCTTCCCCTGTGTGAAGGGGGCAGTGGCAGGGCGGGTGGGGGGTGCAGGGCAGCGGTGACGGGGGGCACAGGGCTGCAGTGACGGGGGCGCAGGGCTGTGGTGACGGGGTGGGGGGGCATGGGGCCAGCGGGGCTGCCCGGCGCCTGAGGAGTCTTCACAAGGCCTGCACGTTCTCAGGAGTGGTCAGATTCTCACAAACCCTGACCATAGGAGACCATCCTGCCAACCACAGGGACTATCTGACGCAAACAGGAGCAACGGCCCTTTTCACTTTTCTTGTCAATCCTTTCACATCTATAATTCGTAGCAGCTTCGTTTACAGTAACACATGACTTGTAAAACTTGACATGCAATTTAAACCGGATCCACGCAGACTCTCCCCGATCAGGCACCACACAGAATGAACCAGATTAAACAGCAGTTGGGGCCGCAGCCGACAAGACGTGGCTGGCGGGCACCTGTCATGCCAGGAAGCGGGGTCCAGGTGGGGCCCCGAGGCCCACTACAGACAGATGGCCACGGTGACCTCCATCCTGCAGAGCAGGGTGTTAAGGTCTGTGATAATCTACGTCAGTGCGTAAACGGGGGTTGCAGGGACAGGTGATGAAAGAACCAGATGTGCGAGGACGTGGGGAGGGAGGAAGGAGAGGAGGCCGCGCACGCCACGCCCTCTGCTGCCGTGGTCTGTTTGTGCATCCGTGTCCACAGACCTGCCCGGAAAATGCTCAGCCCCCGTGCTCGCATCCCAACTGAAACCCGTCCACCCTCCGGAAGGGCAGGCTTCATTTCTAGATACTTAGGAGGAAAGTCAGTAACTGTATCAGATAAGCTGGAGCCTCCTGTCAGTTAATGGGAGCTCAAAAAGAACTCAGAAGAACCTCCCACGCAGTGGGACCGTCTGCGCAGGAAGCAGACAGCACTTCGGACTGAGTTCACTGGAAAACTCAGAGCTGAGGTGGACTCCCCACGCAGTCACTCTGAGCCCGTGGCCTCGCGCGGCAAGCGTGAAAATCTCTTGCTCTTCCCGAGTGTGGTCAGCGCCCACCTCTCCCAGTCCACACGGCTGGCTGCATGGGAGCCGGCTGCTGGCTGGCCCTCGATCCCCAGGGCCTGGCACAGGGCTGGTCCGAGGCAGGAGCGCCAGGGACACTTGTGCAATAATCACACAGACCAAAGTGAACAAGGAAGAAAAAGAGTATATGCAAGGAAGGTCCTGGAGACCCCCGCCCGGGAAGTACCCCGACCCAGGCCTGGTCAAGGGCACAACCAGCAGCGAGCCCCGAGCCCCTGCACCTGGCTCAAGAGGCCACCCACCTTGCCTCCCCTAGAGCACCCTTCCTCTCTGCCAAGTGATTCCAGAGCCCTCTCTGTGCCCACGTGACTCTCGACTGCAGCGTACCTGGGGCCTGACGGGCAGGGTGAGGGGAACTGTAATCCAAGGCTGGTGTTACCCAGCCGTCTCCGAAATGCCACCCTGGTGTTCTTAACCGCCCGACAGCCCTAACCATCTACCCCATCACTCTGCTGCCCCCGGACACGTGCATGCATGTTTGTTGGCTGAGTGTTTCTAAAGCACCACAAATAGCTTGATGCCCATCCAACAATGGTTCCCATGTGCTCCCTGTCCTGGCCACCGTGCAGAGCCCCAGGGACACATGGGAGCGGGGCACCTGGGCCCCAGTGGCACACGGTGTGCGTTCTGAATTGGCCTAATTAAATACGCTCTGAAAGACGCCGGGAGAAAAGGCTGGGTTTACAGCTGTTCTCATGTCTGGACCACTATGCTCCAATTTAAAGGAGAAGAAGTGGTCAGTGGCAGGAGGGGGCCCTGTCCAGGATGCCTCCTGACCTGGACCGTCAAGGCTGGAGGGCGGCGGCAAATTGTGGTCACCTCGAGGAAACCAGCTGTCTGAATCTGCCACTGGGCCAGCACAGGGAGCAGAACGAACGGAAAGCCCACACTGACCTCGGCTGGGATGCTGGCGACTGCGGGCGTGATCCCGTTCTCCGTGCTGACGTTCCCGGAGCTGTTGTTGGGGGAGCTGGGCGCGGAGCCGGGGGCGCTGCTGCACGCCGAGTCTGTGGGGCGGAGAGACATCTGTGAGCTGCGCTCTGTGCAGAGGTCCCGGGGCAGGCAGCGGCACGTGCTTTCCTGGGCCCGAGAGGCAGGGGGGTCCCCTAGGGACTCCTGCTTCCAGCTTGCCGACTGGCAGAAACTACATCACGAAAGAACATGATCACAGTTCCCAAACAGGGGTGTGAGGCTAATTCCCTACTTTTGGTTTTGCTACGGATTTCCTCGTGAGCTCTAAATGTACGGCTCCACAGAGGCCCCCCCGAGCCTTTAACATCGTGCACGTTACCAATTTTATTCCTCTTGAATTTCAAGATGATCTGACACGCCGGAAAGATAAGGCCGTAAACACCAATAACCTAACAACAAAAGACCAGGAAACACAGAAGCCACATAACTGTGAATAGAGAAGGTCAGACTGGCTGTGCTCACTGACAGAGCCGCTGGCAACGGGGCCCCTTTGAATTAAAGCCTCTCATTTTTCCTATGCGACATCAAACACCCAGCGGTACGTACTGCTAGCAGCTTCTGTGACCAATCGGTGTCACCTGAAATCAAGCACTAGGTGATCTTCCGAGTAACTTTATAGGTAGCCGTGGCCCAGCCCTACAAATCGGGACCGGCCTTCACGGCGAATGGCCTGCGCCTGAGGGACGTGTCCCACCCCCATCTCCCTTCCCCTGCCGGGCCAGCCACGGTGGTGACACTCGATGCTTAAGGACGGGCCTGTTCAGCCGCTTCCGTGTTCTCCTTTGGTTTAGTGGCATTTTGACAATGGCTTCACCATGGACGGTGAGCTCTGTGGTCCCTGGTCCTCTTGACCAGGCAGCTGTCATCACAGGATCGCCAGCCAGGCCACCGGCTGTCCCAGACACTGACAATGAGCTCAGACCAGGAACCCCCCCCCCAACACACACACACTAAACACCAAATCCAGAGCTTCTCTACCTGGGGAAATCACGTTTACTGTACTTCACGGACTGGGAGCTGCTGAGACGGTCGGGGGCTGAGCAGCTGCTATACTTTCCACACAAAGACAAAGCTGTGGCCTCCCAAACGGAGGCTGCCACCTTGCCCTTGGGTGCAGTCCCCGTGGCCCTCATGGGACACCTTCTCTGCAGATCCTATCCCAAGCTACACACCGGGTTCCACCCAAACTCCCTGCACATGTGCGCCCCCAGCAGGGTCACCAGCTAAATGCTCTTGAGCAGCAAGGGTGGGAGAAACTGGGCCAATAAACTATGTATCCGGCTCTTCACCCATGTTCAACTCAGTTACGCCACTTCTAGGAACATGGCCTAAGAAATGAATACAAATGTGTCATCGTCACGATGTTATTTGCACCAGCACAAGTAGGACCCCATTCAAGGTGCCAGAAAGTACTTGTGATGAGTATGTGCCCCCCTGTGAGCGCTAACCACGCTGACGGGTGTGCGCACGGGCAGCTCATTATCTTCTCTGCTCCTGTGGCACACGTGGCCTTCACTAGCAACTGGGGAGAAGCAGCCGTGCACCTCCCCTGTCCTGCCGCCTGGTCTCCTGCCCAGCTGGGCCCCCACGCCCGCCCCTCCACCCCCCTGCATACATGCACTGATCTGCTCTCCCGCGGGAGACACCACCTCCCAGGGCTGCAGTGGGGGGGTCCCTCGCACTGTCGGGAAAGGCAGCTCTGCATTCTGCCCCCGGCTGCCTGGGCTCTGTGAGGGCCCAGAAGCCTGCCTCCTCCCGTCTCTCTGCCAGCTGCACTCATCTGCCACACATCCACAGCCTCCCTCGTCCCGGGCCGCTTCACGCGCACTCTGGACATGCCACGACCCAGTACCAGGCAGCTGTGGCGGGCACGGTTTGCTAGGTGGGCCACATGTGACAGTCGGGCCTCTCAAATGACGGCGAGGACCCCTGTCCCTCTGTTCGCGTGCAGCTTGGTGCTGACTCACAGTGGCATTAAACAGCCACAGGCTGACAACGTGAACATGAGATCCGACGCTCAGGAAGAAGCCTGCTGATGATTCCATCTCACCAACTGCAGGGCCAGGAATAAATACGCGGCCCTCCTGCCCATGGGAGCTGTCGGCCCACGACCAGGCACTCCTCAAAGGAAACAAAGCTGCATCTGTGTTTGGACGTGGGTTTTAACTCACAATTTCAAATGGAATCCCCCAGTGGGTGAGACTCTGGGTGATGATACTTCTTCTCTTCAGACAAAGACTGTCCACACTAGAAACCCCCCAGCACTGAACCCCCCATCAATAACAAAATGAAGAGGGTCGACCCTTTCACACAAACATTCAGAGGCAGACGCTTGGGTGAAGGACTCTCCGCTGGCTGTAGAACCCTGAAACACAGCGGGACGGGGCAGGGGTGAAGCTCTCCCCTTCACTCAGAGGCACGAGGCTGAGTCATTGCATGTGCCATGGACACGAGGAGGACCAGCACCAGCGAGCCCCTCTCCTTCCCTGAGAACCCAGTACCGACAGACTGCCACCCAGAGCCTTGGATTTCAAGTGGGGTATTGTACTTTATGCAAATACAGTTCCCCCCTTGATCCTGGTGCAGATTTCAGCAATGTGGACGTGTGCCCTCAGGACGTGGGATGCACCCCCTGGGGACTGTGGTATGCCTCGGCAAGCGGGATGCACCCTTGGGACCGGGGTGGGCCCTCTGCAAGTGAAGTGCACCCTTGTGGTGGGGGTGCGTCTTGGGAAATGGGGAGCATCCTCAGGAAGGAGGGTCTCCCTCAGGACAGGGCTCTGGTCAGGGGCACACTTCCGCATGTCCACCACTAGATGGGGGCCGAGAGCAACGCTCGCCAAGGAAGCCGAAACAACCAGACTCCCTTGCTCCCTCCTTCCTTCCCTTCCCACCTGTGGGACTCCTGCCAGGAAGACTTTAATGCTCCCCAGTGGTCCAGACACTGTAATGGGCAGTGGAGCAGATCGGAACCATGTGATTTACCACTAATAGGACAGGATCAGTTAAACCTTTGGAGAAACCTCAACTTAAAATTCCTGTAAACACCCCGCGCAATGTCAAACAGGACTGCCCCGGCGGTGCCTGGGCCCGTGGGCACCAGCTCTCTGTGGCTGGGGCTGGGAGCAGACAGGCGGTGCTCCACGTTCCTTGAGACCCCTGCCTGGGCACCAGCGGGGCTCTCGGACTCGCACTGCCAACCCCTGGGGCTGAGAGCACCATGCAGGGGTGCAGGTCTCAGAGAGGGTACAGGAGAGCCCTGCGGAGAGGGTGCAGGCCGGCACTGGTGCATACCTGTGACATCCAGCGGACGCTTCTTCAGAGCTGTAACCACTGGCCCATCTTTCCTACGTAGCAGGGGGCTGCTCCGTCGTTCGGCCACTTTCTGCTTTAGCCTGGACCGTAATTTCAAATTGGGTTCAGAGGCTGCATGAAAAGAAGACACCGTTCTAGTCGGACGGTCATAACTGGGGTCAAGTTTATCTCACTGGCAGTGAAAAAATATGCACGTTGGGTAAATATTCACGCAACACGGATGCGTGGTTCCAGGGCAGAGGGAAGGCAGTGTTCCCGAAGCCTGTGCAGAATGTTTTCAGTCCTACTCAACAGTCCCAAATAATGAACAAAGCCTGTCCGAAGCCTTTGGCTAAGTTTCTGTAGCCATGTCGGTCGTTCCAGGTGGTGGCCCACGAACGTTATTACAACTTCTGTATGTTCCTCGTTCACCTGCGTTTCAGAAATCCCTCCCACGTCCAATAACCTGAAACAAACCGCTTGCCGGGGCTCCCGGCTGCCACGGGGTGCTAAGGCCAGGCAGTACTCCACACCTGCGTGGAGGTGAGCGAGCCCCGGTCTCCGTCAGAGGCCACCTGACGACAGGTGTTGCAGCTTGGCTTGGTCTGTTATCAGCTCTGCAGTGCTTCACAAACCTGCGTGTTTAAGCCCAGCAGCTCCCAAGCCTCTGCACCTGGAGCCCAGACCACCCAGCAGACCAATCAGGTCACACCTCTGGGAAGCGGGGTGGGGGCACTCCATGTGAGGCTGCCTTGGGCAGCGGTCGACCTCACTGCATCCAGAAGTGGCCCCCGCCCCGCCCCACCCCCACCTGCGCAGGCATCTCCATGAGCCATCAGCGTTCAGGCCAGGCCAGTGGTGGGACCGCCGCCTCGAAGACCTTTGAGTTCTGAGGTTTTATTTGGCTACTTTCAAGTTCCTACTGCTTTTCTGTTTGCAAATTAGCAAGTTTTTACCTTTTTGTTTGTTTTTAATCAGCAACCCTGCTGTTTTTAATCTTTCTGGAACAGGAAGTTCACTGCTCTCCAGAGCACCAAGCAATATAATCGAATTTCCCCCTGGAATCAGAACTAAGACGGTCCGGGTTTTAAATAGCGGGCCACGCACCCATGTCCTGGGCACGGGGACTCGGTCCCTTGGGCAGCAGGGTAGCGGTGTGCCAGGACCGAGTGCCATGCCAGGGCACCAGTGACCCTGCAGGACGCTGGGAGGCAAAGGGCAGCTCTCTGTGGGCCCTGGGAGGAGAAGGGGGTTGGCAGGCCACCTACGTGAAGCTTCCCAGAGGAATCGAAGGCGTGCTTCACAAGCCGCCAGACAGACGGTGCCACCCCTGCTCTGGAGGCTGTGCACCCGGGGAGAGGGGCCCTTTCCACTTGGCCGCGTTTGCGTGCAGAGTGAGTGCCCGTTCACCTGTAGGACTTGCACGGCAAAAAGTGGGAAGGACTCACATGAAGAATACGAGAAGTATTCTTTCCATATTTATTTGGAGACTAGATTTACGTTCCATTCATTTCCACTTTCACACGTGGAGTTTCTTATCATTACTTAACCCGAGGAAAAGCCAAAACCTCATCTAACAGGCAGGAAAACAACAGCTCTCCTCACACCACGCAGGTCTTTGCTGGAAGGACATGAATACCCTTCTGTGCAAGCTGGGGTCAGAAGCCGCTCCTGAGATTGCCGGGCAGTGTGGGCCCCTCGGGAGGGAGTGCGTCAGGAGACCGTGTGTGGGTGGCTGCTGGTGGTGGGTCGCCCTGGGCCAGCTTAAGACCGGCCCTGCTACTGGGTCCGGCACCCCGACTTCCCCCAGGCCCTGCAGGTCACTCTACGTTCAACACACTTGGTTGAGTGACAGCACCGGCCAGGTCAGTGGTCGGGCAGCCACGTCCTGCCTGAGGACGAGGACCCCAGACTCCTGCTGGAGTGACTCAGAGACTGCACCGGGCAGGCCCCGAGCCCCTCCCACCTCCCACAGCTGCTGTCGCTTGTCCTCGGGCCCCCACCCTCTCCGACCATGGCTGCACGGCCCTGCTGTCCTCACAGGGGCCGTGGCACCACCTGACATGACTGCTCATCTGGCTTTTTCCTGGTCTCCCCCTGACCCCCCACACTTGAATGTGAAAGTCTGGGAGACCTGAAGGATCTGTCTGGCCTCCCTGATTCCAGGTGAGCCCAGCAATGCTCACTGCAAAGACGGACCCGACACAGGACTCACCACCCCTCCCAAAGTCAGCCCCTCTCTGGACCACACCTGACGTGCGGTGCTCTGTGCAACACAGAAACAAGGGACACATGCTCAAGATGTTGAGTGTCTCATTTACAATGAAAGCGTTAAACTGAGTGGGGTGGGCCCTGCCTGCAGCCCAGCTTAAGGCCACAGGGAGCCTCTGGGCTGGGCCCTTCCCCGTCCCTCTGGGGCTCCCCAGGACCGCCTCCCCAAGGAGCCCCTGGCTGCAGGGCCAAGGACCAGGGCTGAGCAGCAGGCAGGGGGACTGGGAGGGAAGGGAGACAGTCACTTCCTTATCTCTGCTCAGGGCCGGCTTTTCACCCCTGAGGACGCTGGCTGTGCCGGCAAGGGCTCCGAGGCACAGCGAAGGCCCTACTCCCCCTGCTTTTCTCTGGAGAAGGCACACGCTCTAGCAGCCATGGGTCCAGGCGTTGAGCAAGCTGAAATGAGTTCTACAGGCCCCACAGAGAAGACACCGTGACTTGCGGTCCAGCTTTTCATAAGCATATTTCCTGACACTTGCAAAATGCCTGCAACCCGAACAGCTCTGCACGGCAGCCACAGCTGAGAATACACCCCCCCCGCCCCCACCATGAGCAGAGCTGCAAGGTCGCATCTGCCACGTGCAGGGCCGCGAGACCCCCGCGGGCTCCACTGCACAGCTCCTGCCTGTGCCTGAGGTCCTCAACACGCATGCAGCACCCAGTGTGGCCGACTACAGGGCTGTATTTTGTTCCTTGGAATAGGGCTGCAGGCTGACTGAGAGCCAGAGCAGGAGGGAGAGGCCCTCTGGAAAGGTGGCTCACGGCGGCTGAGTGCTCACGAGACGGAGGGTGCCTACTCCTGCTGGGCAACGTGGGGAGGCCGGGGGTGCTTCTCCTCAAAGGCAGTCAGGTACATGACAGAGTCAGTCAGGTTCAGCCACCCTCGTCTTACCTTCGCCCCACCCCGGCCCCAGCACCTGCCCCTCCTTGGGCAGGAAGCGCCTGCCGTTGAGATGACGCCCGCTCTTCACAAGCCCTGACATCTACACGGGTGTCGCGCACGTCTAGCTTTCCCTGCGGGCCTGTCACAGCGCGGCAGCCATCAGGTGCGCACATCTGACTGTGTAGCAGCCCGGGGGGCGTGTACCCAGAGGTCAGTTTGCCAGGAGGCGGTTACTGCTCTGGGGGCAGGGGCTGAGCAGGCAAGGGTGCGCAGAGCGCCGTCTTGGCCAGGCACATGGACAGAGCAGATGCCCGAGCCGTCCTTCCTGAGACCCGCGAACAGCAGCCCGGGAGGCGACATGGGATAAACCACAGAAGTGCCAGTGTGCAAAGACGACAGTGAAAAGGCCCAAGACCACATTAACAACAACGCCAGGAGAAGACACGGTGGAGCAGAGAGGTCACTAACATGGTGACAGGAGACCCCCTCCTCCTTCTGCAGGAGGCCTGGTGCCCGGGAGGGCTTGCCACGGCCCCTTGCCAGGCAGACCCCGTGGAGTTCTGGAGCTTTGCGGGCCAGGGGTTGGCTTTGTCAGTGCTGTCGGATTCTGCAACAGCCACTCAGAGGCATGACGGAGACCCGAAAATCCTGCAGGAAAGTGGCTTCTGTCCCCAACAGTATTATCAGTCAGATGGGAGCCAGAACAGATATCCGCCAGCATCACAGACTCACGGTCACAGCCCGTGCAGGTCCTCAGAAAGCTGCTGCGCCCACCCAAGTGAAGGAGAGGGCCGCGCAAGAGTTGGGGGGAAGGGGAGGAGCCTCCTCGGGAGACCTGGGGGGATGGGAATAGCAGGTGGGGGCCTTGTGGCCAGGAGCCTATCTCCCAGGCCAGAGGGGAGCCTCGGGCCGCCTGCCGGGCAGGGGCTCCTCCATGTGAGTTAATGACAGGCACACAGAAAACTAAGCGAATGAAAAAACAGGATCAACTTCAGGAAGAAGGCAAGTTCTGCAAACAAGGAAATGCAGGTGAGGTTACTCAGTGTTGGTGTCCACTTTCTGTAAGCCACCTGTCACAGAGCAGGGAGGGGAGGTCCTAGGCCTTGTGGGGCTCTCTGATTTATGCACACTTATTTACTTTGAAACAATAAAAAGAACTCTAGAAAGCCAAAGGACAGACTGGAATGTAACTTTTGTAGCACACGTGTCAGACGTAGGATTGATCTTGACCAATCTGGAAATCCTACAAAGCCACAAGAAAAAGGAAAACACCCCAAAGAAAACTGGATGAGAGACTTGCCATTAAAATTCTATCCACTGAACACTGAGAGACCTGCCTGTGTGGCCTGCGTGGTTCTAGGTGCCGTGCACGGGAACAGACAAGGCCGCGCCCGGCGGGCACTTGGAGCTCTGCACCACTCACTGGCCACACGCACGGCATGGGAACATGACCCGGGGGTTGGGTCACAGCCACCCAGTCCCTGCTGCAAATGGAGGACCTTCTCGTAGCAAAGATGGAAAATAAACATAAAGATACTCGAGCTTTTCTAACAGTGATGGAGTTGTTGAAAACACCCCAGGAAGCTTGATTTACTCATCCATCACGTGGGCTAGGAGGACCGTGGTGGCACCTTGCTAACGACACGGAGCTAACGGGCTCCCCGGAGCTCCAGAGCATTGTATCGTGCTCAGCATCTCCGAGCGCGCAAACCGGAAGCTGGCAGTCCCAGTCCCAGGGATCGAGCCTACAGACACACTAGCACGAGAGAGCAGAGACAGAGTTATGCTAAAGAAGAGTTACACGTTGATACGCACACACTGGAGTAATACAGAGAAAGGTGCTATCTTTACACAAACGGGATGGTGAACCCAACATAACAGCGACTGAAAAATACAGCCAGAGGACAAAATGCAAAGCAAGTATTCTTGTAACGGAAAGACAACTGCACGTGCTCGCTGAACAGATCCACAGTCCTGCACGTACGCGCAGAAGATACCTGGACAGACACCAAACTAACCGTAGCAGCTCGTCTCTGGGAAGTAAGATTCAGGATGCGTGTGTAATTTATGTTTTGTTATAAGCACATAGTACGTGACATTTCATAAAGAAAAAAATACTACATGGTGCTTGAGGGTGGTGTGTCTCCTACCCGGTCAGCGTTTCCTAGCTCATTTCTGTTGGCCATCAGGTCAGGGTAGATCGACCACTGAACAGTGGAAAGATGACTTCGACAGTCCATCTGGTACTTTTCATATTAGAGGGAGGTCAAGTCTGATGGATGTCAAAGTTTGAAGCATGGGACATGGGGTGTGTGAGCCAATCACTTTACGTAGAAGCTGCCTAGTATCTGACCATACTGACCAACTCTAGAAGCTTCCTAGGAAAGCACAGTAAAGCCTTTTAAAAAACCCTCTGAACACACTCATAACCACTTTTTCAGGGCACAGTCGATGCGAAGATAGCCCAGCACACAGCCTGCGAGGCCGGAGGGGGCTGCCCATCTGGCGGCTGGAGCTCAGTGGGGCCGCAGTGACCCTCCCACTCCTCGCTCGGAGACAGCACAGGAAAGGCAGAGTCCGCCGGCCCCGGCCCCAGCAAGAGCTGAAGGGCCATTTATCACGCTGCAGCTGACCCTACAAAACACACCTTTGCGTTGAGCTGCAGCGTGTGGGAGGGGCCCCTCTGCCCCTGCTGTGGACCTGCACTGGGCCCTCCGCACACGGCTGCAGAGCAAGACCCAGACTGCGGGCATCGGCAGCAGCGGTGCTGCGAACAGCCCTGCCCAAGCTGCCCCGTCCTACGCCTGGTGAGGTCAGCTTGCTCCCTCCACGGACACAAACTCAGCTGTGAGGAGTGTCGTTCAGTTCGAGAGGGTCCCGGGAAAATCCACTGACTCGTTTTTGTGTTTTGTGGCTGCGGAGTTCACAGAGAACCCACCCCGGTTCTCCACGGGCTATGGACCCCTCTGGCAGATCCAGTAAGGCACTGGGGACACGCGGGGCTGCAGGTTACGGAAAGGGACCATGATGTCCAGCACGACGGGGCAGGGCTGCTGTGGAGACTGCAGATGGGGCCTGAATCTACCTTATTTGGGTCTGGGGTAAAAGCCTAGCCTCGCCCCTCACATGCCTGGGCCCCCTCCCTGGCCCGGCCCCATGGGTCCACCCGGACACTCGAGTGGGGCCTGGACCCTCTGTTCCCTGCCCACTGAGCAGCTCCGAACCCGGCACCCTGGACGCTCACGATATCAGCACCACACAGAGACTGGTGGCGAAGCTGACGCCGCCGTGGGGCGGGCACAGCACACCACCTTGGGGGCAGCGCACCCACACAGAAGCCCCAACCGGGCCCTCCAGGTTGGGTGTGAGCAACAGAGTCCGGATCCCAGCTTAAGTGCAGTGTGACTGGACAAGGCAATCAACCTCAGAATCCACCCTTAAAGGTCACCGCCAGCCTTGAAGAGTCGCTAGAGAACACGCGTGCTCTCCACAGACTCCGTCCCCTGGGTGTTCGGGCGCCTCGGGAGGCAACACGGGAACAGGAGTCATTGGGTACAACATGGGGGGGGGCACCGTGACCCTCGCTCATGGGACAGCAACACAGGTCATCTGACAACGAACGCTGGGTGGGCGGGGGAGGGGAGCTGGTGCTAGGCCCGGGCTGCATGGGAGGCTGTGCGAGTGGCCCAGGGGGATGGAGATGCAGCCTTCCTGCCCAGGGCAGGCTCCACCAGGCGCCACGTTCTTCCTTCTGCTCCTGAGAGCAGACCCCGCCCCCGTGACCCTGCCGCCTGCTGCACAGCGTCTACCCAGCACCTTACCCCCTACCCGGGAAGTCCCAGCCCGCGGGCCATGGGTGGGCCAGGCTGACTGCGAGCTCTCCCTGCTGAGCCAAGCAGCTTCGCCCATAGACAGGGAAAACTGCCATTTCCCACGTCTTAGATATCGGCTGCCTCTTCCCATGAACAGCTGCAAACCTGCGAGGTGCTGAGCTACAGGAACCTTCTAGAAGGAAGAACCACAGGAGCCACTGGCTGCAGAAGCAAACACAGGCTGGAAGCCGAGTGTCGGTGGCCCAGCATCTGGGCCGGTGCACGGGCCGTGGGGAGCTGTGACCCGCACCACCCAGCCTCCCGCCACTTCATCGGGGCCAAGGGCAGGCCTGTGGGCAGCACGACCGCTCTCGACGCAGCTGACGCAGGCGACTCCTCCCTGAGCACCACCCTCTGGTCTGCTTCCTGAAACAGACGGTTGGCATCCTGGACGAGTGAGGGGTGCCCAGCGCACAGTGCTGGGCTCTGAGGTCCCAGAGCTCACGGTCAGAACAGGAGAGGATGGAGACGGGCAGCGACAGGAAGCTTTGTTTTGTTTTGTTCTGGTCTCGTTTCCTCATAAGTCACAGAGGACAATTTAAGAGGCATTATAAAAAAAACTGACGGCAGCTAACGTCTTTAAAAATACAAAATTGAAGAAGCTACTGCAGAAAAATACAATCTCTAAACATCATCAATATGACAAAACTGGATTGGCTTTTAAAACTGGAAAAGCATCCTTTCTTCGGTGTGAAAGTGGAATCGAACGCTTTGCTTAGATGTAATCCCTGGCTGAGCTGCTCGATGCCCCACAAACCCCAGGAAGGACCCGCAGAAGGGCGCAGGGTCAGGGGCGTGGAACAAGTCCCAGTACATCTGTGGTTAGCAGATTTCGAGAGGCTCAGAAAATCCGTCAGATGGTCCCCACTTCACCTGCTCAGTACCTGTGCAGTCAGGAGATGACCCAGTCTGCTGCGAGGTGGGGATGCCCCGCTGTCTCACACGGAAGGGGGCAGGGTCTCCAACAGGAAGTGAGGTGAGCCCAAGCTGGGCACTCAGGTGGTGAAGAGGAACCAGGGGCTGGGATGTGAACCCCAACCCCCCAGCAGGGCAAGGCACGCTTTTCCCGCAAGACTTCCAGCAATAACTGGCATCCACTTCTGCATGGCCTTCCCTCAGAAGAGTCTACCATTTCCACCAAACTCCTCGCCAACTGAGGGAAGGGTCTAGGGGAGCAGAGTCTGGTGGGAATGGGCTGTTGGATGGGGAAAGGATCAAGGGGAAAATGAGAGCAGAGCCCCCGCAGCCAGGCCCCCTCTAAGCACTTTGCAAACATCAACTCTGTGACTTCTCCCAGCCCAGGAGGTAGGTGTTTCCAGATGGCAAAACACGGAGGCACAGAAGGCGTCCCCAATAACAAGGCAGGAAGTGGAGCATCTGGATGTAAACCCAGGCCACCGGCCCTGCAGCTGGCGTGAAGGAGGCGCTCCCTGAACGTGCAGAGGCTTGGGGGGTCGGGGCACCTTTCTCCTGAGACGGAGCAGAGCCAGGCGGGTGCGCCAGGAGCAGCAAGAGCGGCTCCACACTCCACCGTCCTGCGGCTGCTCTTACGGGACTGAGGGGCAGGCAGTCGCTCTGCAAGAGCCACAGAGTCCAGTGTCAGGCTGAAACTACGGGGATTATTTGTGTATGTCACGTTTACTAAAGACGGTAACTGTAATTCATTCGAGGCATTTTGCAACTAAAATTTCATGTTTATAGTCTTTCCTATTACTGATTCTCGTAGAAATGCACAGATATAAATTATTGAGAATTAGTGACATCAAGTGTTTGAAAGTGGATACGTTTAGGATGATACAGGACACCTAACTACACTCTATTCCCTTAAGTGGTTTAAACATTTCCTCTGAAATCCTTATATTATTAATATTATTAATGTGCTGGTGATGCCTTTTTGAAAAATTGATAATGCAATCAAATCTTAATTAAGTTCTTCTGGAGCGCTGCATGCTCACGGGCACTTCCCCGAGTGTGACGAGGAGTCTGCATGTTTCAGGGCGGCAGGGGGCTGGGGCGGGCTGCACGGCAGGGTTCAAGGCCAACAGGTGGGAGAGGCTGAGCTTCCAGAGAGAGGACTGGGGCCCGTGAGATGAAGGCCGCTGGCCATGCAGCTCTGAGGAACAGCAACAGGGCAGCATGGAGTTGGCCATCTTGCATCCAGAGTCTTCCAGAGACCCTCGCTATAAGCAGTAGTGCCACGTTCTGTGTCTTGTAATAGGAGCCAGTGTCCAGGTGGCATGGGCCTTGTCTGGTTGGGAGAGGGAAAGGACCAGAGCAAACATCCCCTCATGGGCACCGCCATTTCTATTTGAGAGGGAGGTGGGAGCCCCGTGAGGGCCCCAAGAGGCAGGGGTTGTTCACTGTCCTTTCCTGGGACCTCAGGGGAAGAGTCAGATGTGTCTTCTGGCAAGGCAAGGCCCCTTAGCAAGCCATGGGTGGCTCTGCTTGGTGGCCAGGTGCTCAGCCTTCTGTTTCCTCCACTGGGACCTTGGGGGCACACTCGCCACACCCAGGGCAGGAGGAAGCCCTGCCTGCTCAGTGTATCCATAGTGGGGAGGATCTGGGTGTGCATGGCTCCATCTTACTGATGAGAAACTGAGGCCAGGGGAACCGAAGGAATCCATCGCAGGGCACACAGAGCTACAAAACCAGTGGAAAGATCCGAACCAAGCTGCTGGCTGGTGGAGCCCATGACCTCTGTCCACCTGACCCACCCTCATGCCTTAGGGTCAGGGAGACCTCCTGCCATTCACGCTCTTTACCAGGCCAGGGCAGCTGGGGCAAGCACGGGCTTCCTCTCTCCCAGCACAGAGCCCGCTGCTTCCCGTGACCTCCTGTTCTGCTGATCTAAGTTTGGTTCAACAAAGTACCAGATTCCAGAAGGGGGGACAGGGGCCACCTTGGGAGATCTGGCCCCAGCTCCTGACAGACTTTCCTGTTGAGCACGTGGACTCTCTCTGGGTGAAACCCACAGCTCTGCTCTGTGGACGAGTGAGAACCACACACACACACCGAGGAGAAGAAGACACAGTGGCACCTTCACTTTCCACCAGGGGACGGTTTATAGCCAGCAGGAAGCCCTGCCCATGCCTGCAGGGTCATCACCGATGACTCGGAAAGGCTCTGCCAACCCCTCTCCCATCCTCGTCAAGGATTCTGGGGTCCTTGGCCCATGGTCGTCCTGCTAGGGCCACTCCATCTCACACTCCTGAATGTCAGTCAAGCACCGCCGAGGGGTCTCCCTGCAATTTCTGGCTCTGGATTCAGGCTCTGCTCCCTGCGTGCTGCACCGAATCCTCTGGGGCACAGCTCTGCCTATCGAGTGGCTCCAAGTTTTCCCATCTTTAGGGCGGGGTGGCAGATAAGCTCCCAGCCCCATCCCCCAATATCTCATCACTTGAGTGAAGATGCTAGTGTCTGACTGCCTTAAAGCGTATCTGTCTAAAATCAACCAAAATCCTCCGTATAAAACAAAATTTGTATTTACGAAGAAAAAGCTGTGCCACACAGGCCTCACTTCCACTAAGTAGGAACTTCCCACAATGCCCTGCAATCACAGGCTCCACGTACCGTGTCTGTGACCAGGGCACCCGATCTTCCACAGCCTGTCCCAGCCTGCCCTCACCTCGAGGGGGGCAAGGCCTCTGAAGACGCTCCTCCTCTGGCCCCTGCCCTTCCGGCCACCCTCGTGCACTGGCCACAGCCATTCTGATCTTTCTTAAAAGCCGCTGCCCACTTAAACCATTACCGCTGGAGAAAGTCCAAGGGAGCCTGCTGGACTGTGAATACCCTTCTTCTTCTGGTCTGTGACAGGGCCGCACATACCCCGAGGCGTCCTCCTGAGATGTCCTTGCAGGACACAATGAGTTTCTTTCTTGAACATACTTTCTCCCACTCTGGGACCCCCGGCGGCCCCCAGTGTCCAGGCCCTGCTTGGAGTCAGCCCCAAAGGCTAAACGCTAGCTGGCCTGCTCCTGCAAGGCCTCACAGGGGTCAGCAGGAGCTGCTGTGCCCCTGAGCCCAGCAGGGGACGCTCTGGGCTGTGATAAAGTATAGCACATCAAGAGAAGAGTAAGCTTGGGTGTTGTTTAAAAAGGAGTCTGAGTTTTAAAACGTAGGTGTGCAACAAGAGGTTTGCTGCTTTTGGTATGAATCATACAGCAATGCTTAAGGACATCATTTTAAAATGATGTTCTAATACAAAAAAGCAAATACTTAAGCACAAGCAGGGATTCCCTCTGACTCAGCCTGTAGGGAATGTGGGAGGGCCAGTCGAGAGCCCCACCCCCTGTGGGACGTGTGGGAGGAGCCAGTCAAGAGCCCTGCCACCCTGTGGGATGTGTGGGAGGAGCCAGTCAAGAGCCCCACCCCCTATGGGATGTGTGGGAGGAGCCAGTCAAGAACCCCCGCCCCCTGTGGGCATGTGGGAGGGGGCGGTTGAAGGCACGCCCCCTGAGGGGTGTGTGGGAGGGGCCGAGTGAGAGACCCGCCCAGGCCCTGGGCCCTGGGTACTGACCTGTTTTTCTGAGCGGGAAGTCATCTTTGCTGTCATACATTCCCAGGACTGGATGGTTGTAGGAGGCCGACACCCCGCTCTGGGGCGGGGAGCTCTGGTCAAGGGAACTGTGCTGTGTCTTCCTGGAGAGAACAAGCAAAGACAGACGGAGAAGTTATCTAGGGGCAGAAGCCTGCCTGACACATCAGCCCTGGATCAGCCCTGGCTGCCCAAGGAGACAGGCTCTATCTGGGGCAAAGCTGAAATGAGACGAAAACCAATGCTGACCGCAAACCGAGGCTGAGCAGCGCCTCCACAGCCGAACCCCATGCCAAGAGGAGCAGGGGCCAGTGCGACGCCTGGCAGTCATCCTGTTCCTCTTGGGCGGCTCCTTGTGCCGCTGGTCCCTGGCCACCAGGCCACCACCAGCCATGGAAGGGCCTGTCATCGGGGCAGATGGGGGCCACATGTGGACAGGAACAAAGGCACGGTCGGAGGCAGCTGAGATCAGGTGGGGCACATTCGGAACAAGTGGTGATCAAGTCTGGGGTCCCCAAGGGGAACTCCCTTCAGCAGAAAATACCCAGTGTTCATCTGCACCTAGAGGAACAAAATCCGCCTCGTCACCCTTTGTCCTTGGGGAGGGTGGGTGGCAGTAACCCGCACCTTATGCCTGGAAGTGGATCTGTGACGTTTACTGCCTCCAACGACCAGCCAGGCACCATTCAACATCCTTAAAATGGCGAGCCAGGATCTGGCTCCAGGAGGAGGCTCAGGAGGGCAGGAGGGGAGTGAGGGCTCGGGAGTGAGGTGCTGACGGCCCTCGGGAAGACCATCGGCATCTTCCTGGAAGCACCCACCCTGGGTGTAATGAATTCTCTTGAGTCTTTAAACTGTGTAATCTGCTTAATGACTTGAAACAAATTTGCCAACTTACTTATTTGGAATTTGTTAGACTATTTATTTGAATACACAGTACTCCATATCCATGCACCTGGTGTGATTTGAATTAAGAATAGGAGCTCTTAAACGCTTACAGGTGGGTAATTTAAATATTTGAGAGCAAACTTGTACAGAGAATGGGCTGATCACAGAGACCCGTCCAATGAGCACGGCCTGGACATCTGGGCTGTGGGGCCCAGCCAGGCTGTGCAGCAGGAAAGAGCTCCCGCTCCTGGGGGCAGGTGCACCCACACCGCGGTATCCGTATCACGGGTTCACCTCCTCAGGCAGGAAGCCCTCCTTTTAACTCGTGGTTGCACTGAGACAACCTGGGCTCACCTCGGGGGGACATTCTCTGACAATCTCATTAAAGGTCTGAGGGTGGGGCACCTGGGGGGCTCAGTCAGTTAAGCAGCAGCCTTTGGCTCGGATCATGATCCCGGGGTCCTGGGATCAAGTCCTGCATTGGGCTCCCTGCTCAGTGGGGAGCCTGCTTCTCCCTCTCGCTCTTCCTGCTGCTCTGCCCACCTATGCACTCTCTCTCTGTCAAATAAATAAAATCTTAAAAAAAAAAAGATCTGAGGGCAACACTATCTCTCTACTAAATCACATCTTCTGAAGTGTCCTTCAGGGAATGTGGCCTTGGCCAGTTTCAAACTTCTTGGTGCTTAGACACAACCTGGGAAAGAATTTGCTTTCTCTTTCATGAGACACACGGAAAGACCTGTGTGTGCATTTTGTGACCTGAAAGTGTGAATAATAACTATTGGTAGAATATTATTATAAATAATAACCACTGTTGTTAGACTTTAATTGTGTGCTGTTTACCATAAAACNNAGAGCTGTACCTGTTCAACATCTAGTAGGTTTTCTCTTCCAGTTTGACCTTTGGAGATGCTGTCAGGGTGAAAGCCCTCCCTTCTCTCATCAGGCCTTCGGAGCCACAGCGCGAGGCCGACCTGCATCCCTCAGGAGACGCGTCTGGGTCAGGGTGCAGGTGGCTGCACCGACCCCGCTCCGGCCTAGTCCGGAGACTTCAAGGCAGTGACTCACGTCACCACAGCCCAGCTTCCTTGAACTGGGCAGAGCCCGGGACAGGAGCTCGTCCCCAGGTGCCCATCACAGGGCTGCACGGGCCGCTCCAGGGAAAAGCCGCTGTCACCCCTCCCCCCAGGGACCGTGACGTGTGCCCCAGGAAACGAGGACCTGGAGGGTGAGCAAAAGTGAAGGATGCATGTGCACCTCACACTGACACGCTCTCAAGCTCACAATCCTGTACACACCTGCGGCATCGCACCCCATCCTCACACCCTCACACCCGCCCACCCACACTGACACACTCCCACACACACACCTGCTGCACCTCGTACAGGGGAGCAGAACCCGAGGGCAGCTCCTTCCAGGAGCCTCAGCCCTGCCCACAAACCACGTCCCCAGCCCCCAGCCGCTCCTCAACATGACAGGAGGTGCTGGGCGGCACCTCTGCTGGCCTCTGGGCAGACGGACACTGACACCTGGCCTTCCAGGCAGCGCTGCCGGAAGTGGGGAGACCAGTGCCGCTTCCTTTGCTTCCGCAGTCCTCCGTAGCTGTACCTCGGAGCAAAGCTCCACACGCACCAGCCCCCTCAGCTCCCCACAAGTGGCCCTTCCCGCTGTACCAGATGTCCGCGTGTGACCTCAACACAACGTGTACTTGCTCAACCAGCACCGTGCGACGCAAGGACCACGTGAGTCACACGCGCAATTTAATGTACGGCAGCCCCGTCGCAATGAACAAAAATGGTCAAACTGACTTCAGTAAGCTCTTTAACCCCAAATATCCCAAACACTATCATTTCAACGTGCAATCAATCTCAGAACGACCCGTGAAACAGTTCACACCCTTTCCTTCGTGCGAGGCTCTGCGTCCAGTGTGTCTGGTACTGTAGCACGTCTCGGTCAGAGCACCCTCGTCTCTGTGCTCGGAGACACGTGCAGTGCACACAGAGCAGTGTCGTCTCCACGGACAGGGCCCTGCACCACCAGCCGGCGCGCTCCGGTCCCCCCGGCTCCTCATCGTGCTGACTCCAGAGCGTCACGTGCGCACGTCCCCAGGGCCATGTCGCTTCTCTGTCTGAGCGTGGTATCTCTGAGGCCCGCCGTCCTGTGTTTACCTGCCGGTGGGCGTTCAAGCTGCTTCCGTTCCTTGGCAGTAAGGAATGATGCGGCTATGACCACAAGAACACAAGTCTATGTGGACAGAAGTTTTTCCTCCTCTTGGCAGATACGAGCAGGACAGCGTCATGGGGTAGGGACACATGCGCCTGTATGACAAACTGCCGGACTGTTTGCAAATAGCTGCACCAGTCCGCTTCCACCGGCTGCGTTCACCAGCGCTTGGTCTGCTAAGCCTCCGCCGTCCTGCTGGGTGTAAGGTGGTGCCTCCCTACGGCTGTGATCTGCATTTCCCCGACAAGGATCTTTTCACGGACTGACTGGCTGTCTACAGATCTTATTTTCTGAGGTATTAGTTGCAATCTTTCACTTGTACTTTTTTCAGTAGATCATTTGTCTTTTTATTATTGAGTTGAAGAAGCTCTTTATATATTTTGGATATAAGCACTCTGTCAGCTATCGGCATTGTGAATATTTTTTTAATAATATTTTATTAAGTTATGTTAGTCACCATACAGTACATCCCTAGTTTTTGATGTAAAGTTCGATGATTCATTACTTGCGTATAACACCCAGTGCACCATGCAATACGTGCCCTCCTTACTACCCATCATTGTGAATATTTTCTTCCAGTCTGTGGGTTGTCTTTTTATTTTCTTAATGGTGCCTTTGAAAGAGCAGTTTTTAATTGTCACAAAGCCTATATTGGAGTTTTTGGTTTACACTGGAGGACTGTGGTATCCTAAGAACTCTGTCGACTTCTGCCCCCAGGTTGTGAATGTTCTCTTCCAGGAGTTTTAGCTTTTGTGTTTGGGTTTACGTTTGTGCTAATCATTGTGGGTGGAGTGAGGCTAGGGTCAAAGTTCAGCTCTTCCTCCATGAAGACCCAGTTTTCTGACCAAGTTTCTGCCATCACACAGCAAGCGAACGTGAGAGTCACTCCATGATGTTGGGTTTAGAGTGACAGAACAAGACAGCTGTCAAATTCGGTGCAAACAAACCTGTCCCCTGGCTGACTTGCCCACTCCACGGTGTGCCCCAAATCCCTGAGACAGCTGAACCCAGAGCAGGTGAGCCGAATCAGGGTCAGGCCTGACCTGGGGAGCCCTGCTCAGCAGGCAGCAGTTGTGTCGATCCCTCCTGGGACCCCCACCAGCCCAGCATTAAAAGCCACCTGCCCTATCTCCTCCCCCTTCCCTGTTCCCAGGAGCTCCTCCCTAGAAGCCCCTCCCTCCGTGCTAGCCCTTCTCCTCAGGGCTCCCCTTCTGCAGGACCCACCCTTCCCTGCAGCCTCTGGAACTGGAGGCGACACACTCTCCCGCCACATTCGAGCCCGTCACTGCAGCCTCCCTTCTGGCCAGCGGTCTCCCCGCCCCAGCCTCCTGCCTGCTCACAGGGGGGCCCGACACCAACCTTCTTCCACCACTGTGGCTGCCGCCAGGACTCTGACGTGGTCAACCCACAATGCCTGCATGCCACCACACGGCCGCCTGCAGGCTCCCAGTCTTCTGGCCCCTCGCCAGCCAGATCTCCCGTCGCATCACCCCTGGGGCCTCCCCGCCTGCCGACCACCGCTCCCTCCCAGCAGGTCCCAGAGCACCTCTGCCTTCCTGCCGCCTTCACAGGCCAGTCGTGCCAGGTCCCCCCAGTGCCTCCCAGTCTGAGCCCCACGGCCTGCTCCTCTTCCTGCCGTCTTCAGTGCGAACCCCACGGATACCATCTCAACGGCTACCCAAACGGCTCTCCTTGGGGCATCAGCCGGCTGCCGCCACCCCCGGGGGACAGTGGAGCTTTCCCATAGCAGGCCCAGGTGGCCAGTGCTGCTACCGGCGTTTCTAAGGAATCCTCCACGTGGTGGCCGTGGGCTGGTGGCCTCGCTTGTGGCTTTTCAACGGACGCCACTGCCTCTGCTCTGCAGTAGGAGTCTGTCACTGGCTGAAGCGTGTGCACGCCAACAGCGCGTGCAGACAGGCGTGAGCACAGCTTTCTGGACCAGCAGCATGTGGCAGCCGCACATGGTGTGAGGGCAGCCTTCTCTGCCTTGAAAGAAAAGTCCTTTTCGGTTGTACTGTTGACAGCAGCGTCCTCTGCCAGGATACGTGGGATCATCCCAGTGGGATGTGCTGCTGTTTGATTTAGTCAAATAGTTGCCCATTTGGGAGCTTGAGAATAGATATGTTTTTCCCCAATAAAATGAATGATAACCATATTTTGATTTATGAAAACAACCCTGGTTTTTCTGTGAGAAATGAAATTACCCTTGAAAACGGGAAAACTATATTTCAAAGCAAAGCCTGGGAAGCATGCTTGATTGTTGTTTCCACACGTGGCCTGGGCGGTGGCCGGCCCCTCTGCAGCAAGCTTGTGCTCAGAGGACATCCCTTTGCACGGGGGCACCCTCCCTGACCTTTCCGCAATGGCACACCAGCTGTCTTCAAGGGTCAGCATGAACAAGGCTCTCCGGTGGCCTCTGTCCATAACGCGCACTCTGGGAAAGGGTTCCTAGCATAAACATAAAATAGACCACAGATGCCATGGGCTTCCCCAGCAGTCAACAGAACACTGGGTAGAAATTCAGTAGGTGCATTTGGACAATTCAGACCAGAGTTCCAGAAAGCGGCTCTTTTTGTGGCCAAAATATATGGTGAGAAGAGTAATGGACAGGCGCCGGCCCCACACACTTCAGTCTGTTCACTTACAGGCGGGCCCCCCTCTGTCCTGACGACCATTCTGCGCATTCGCCGCCAGACCGCTCCAGCTACCCCGTGTTTGCGGCTGTGCTTAGAGAGCCTCTCAGTCCACACCCCCCGCCCCCCCAGCCTCACCGGGCGAAGAACCAGGTGCCACTCAGAGCTGCTGACGACCACATGCCACTTGGGCCCCGGACAGGGGGCCTCAGTGCCCCGCGCACCCCCACTTACCCGTACCAGTAGCGAGGGTCGCTGGAAATGCAGTGGTTGAGGTTCCGGTGGGCCAGCGCCTTCTTCTTATTGAGGACAAACTCTTGCAACTTCATCTTCACTTCTGTGCTGGCCACCGCACCTGGCGCAGGAGGAAGCACAGACAGGTGACTGACTGGAGGCTCTGGCCCGGGGAGCAGACGGAGGCCGCGGAGCTCGGTGCGGAAAAGCGCGAGAAGGCCCACAGATGCGCCAGGGGTTCTAACTCGGGATGCTGCCGATGCCATGAAGGCCTCTCAAAGAGAGGAGGAGGATGGGAGAAGTTTAATAAGAGGCCTTGTTCCCATGAAGATTTTACATAATTGCACCCATCTACAACGCAGGAGTGACCAGCATAAAGACTCACTGTTACCTAACACAAAACCACCGCCGAGGGAAGTTTAATAATGTTACATAAAGAACATTCTGAAGTCAGTGCTGGCAGCATGGTGGTTTCTTTCTCACTAGAGCAAAGCAGCAGAATCTCAGAAAGGCTGTGGCACACCCACCAGCACCAGTGAGAGGGAGCGACGGCGCTCCCTCGGCAGGCACACCGCGGCGCCTGCCTACAAGGCCGCCAGCCTGGTTTCCCCGCGTGTCAGGGGGAAGTTTCTGTTCCTTCCAGCTCCTCAGCTACGTACTTCGAGCACGATCACTGGGGTGTAGTAAAGTCAGGGTCATGTGCTCTGTGGTTTCCTTGTGTGGCGTTACTCACAGCCCCGTAGAGAAAACAGGCAAGTTTGAGAAACACACACACAAAGAGAAGTCCAGACCCACACTGCTTGATCACAAGGCTCGTGAGCGCCGGACCCCAGCTCCTCGGGGCCACGCGCGGGCTGTATAGCACGCTGGCTCCATCCCTCTGCTTGCGAGCAGCATGAACACTTCCTGTTGTACAGAATCCAACCAGCATTTTTAATGATGGAAAAACAATTCAGGACATGAGCAAAGCACAGTTTACATTTTACAAAACCATTTTCTGACTGGAAGGCATTTTTAGATTATCCGTGTTGCTGTTGTTAGAAGCCATACTGCCATGAACATTTATGAGTAGACGTTGTTCATACTGAGGATCTGCTTAGAAAGACCAACAAAATCCACACACCTAACAAAACTAACATTATAGCCCTCAAAGCAGCTTCTAATCGCTTCCAAAATGCCTTCGTACACTGACCATCAGGAGCCACCCACGGGTGGGCACCCTGCATCTTCATGAGTACTGGGAGCACCACCTGACCCCGCGTCTCTATCAGTACTCAGGATGACCCGCGTCTCTGTCAGTACTCGGATCACCCAGCGCCTCTGTCCCTCAGTACTCGGGATCACTACCTAACCCCGCGTCTCTATCAGTACTCGGGATGGCCCCGCGCCTCCATCCGTCAGTACTCAGGATCGCCATGTGACTGCGTGTCTCCATCGGTACTCGGGATCACCACCTGACCCCGCACCTGTGTCCGCCAGTACTTGGGATCACTATGTGACTTTGTCCTTATCAGTACTGGCGATTGCTGCGAAGGGGAAGGGTAAATGGTATTTCACTGTGGTCCCTGATAACTACCCGGGCAAGCAGCTATCTTTCACTCTTGTGATACAACTTTATGTCCTTGGTTTATTTTTCTTTTAGAGTATTTGCGTGGCATGTCTGGCCGTGGCGCTGTGGGTCTGTGTGTGTACGTTTTAAATGTTTGTCCATTTGAGCTGTATGTTTCATAGCGCTAAGTCTACTGTGAGCCTCCTGCATGCTAGGCCTCACACACCGGAAGTTCGCATGAACTCTAAGCGGGTATCATCAGCCCCATGTGGTCCGGGGGTACAGAGAGGTCAGGGGAGCCTCAGGGGTGGCGTTCAGTGGCAGGATCTAACCGAAGCAGATGCTGCCAGGGCCCAGCTCTCACTTCTCCACTTTTGTGTGCAAGCCTCTTCCCTGGTCTCGTTTCCTTTCAAAACCTGGATGCTTTTCTAATTTTGTGAGATGTTGTGTGTCTGTGTATGTACATATGTATATGTGTATATGTCGGTATGTGTGTACACACACACACACACACACACACACA
>NW_024423343.1:2418867-2473008 GCF_017311325.1 Ursus maritimus | reverse complement strand
CCCCCCCCCCCCCGCCGTTTCTGGCATTGACCTCCTAAAACGCTTGTAGTAAACTCTTTTTTTTTTTTTTTAAGATTTTATTTTATTTTATTCTACAGAGATAGAGACAGCCAGCGAGAGAGGGAACACAAGCAGGGGGAGTGAGAGAGGAAGAAGCAGCCTCCTAGTGGAGGAGCCTGATGTGGGGCTCGATCCCAGAACGCTGGGATCACGCCCTGAGCCGAAGGCAGACGCTTAACCGCTGTGCCACCCAGGCGCCCCCCTTGTAGTAAACTCTTGATCTGATGTGGTAGCTGGATTCTTGGCAGGCTCCTGGATGGGGTTGGTCACCAACAGACCAAGCCATGATTAGAAGCTTGGACTCTGCAGCCCCATCAAGAAGGAGAGGGGCTGGCAATGGAGTTAATACCTGATCACGAGGAAGCCTCCATAAAGACCCGATAGGATGGGGTTCAGAGAGCTTTGCATTTGGCAAACACATCCCCATGCTGAGAAGGTGATGCATGCCAAGTGCGTGGGGCCAGCACCTCCGGCACTCGGGACCCGCCCAGACTCGTCCACATGTACCACATCATCCGTGTCCCATCTGTGTCCTTTCTCACACCCTGTAATGAACCAGTAAACACGTAAGAACTCCCCGAGTTCTGTGAGCTGTTCTGGCGAGTTAAAGGAGCCCAAGGAGGGGTTGTGGAGACGTCTGAGCTGCAGCTGGCTGGTCAGAAGCGTAGCTGACCGCCTGGATCTGCAGCTGGTGTCTGGAATGGGGGGCAGACCCGTGGGACGGAACCCTCGCCGTGGGGCCTGACCCTCCAGGTAGACAGTGTCAGAGCTAGCGACACGGTAGGACAGCTGGTGGTGGCCAAGCACCGCTTGGGGGGAGACCCCACGCGGGCAACGACCAGAACTGTGGAAAGTGAGGCCTTGCAGGCGAGTGCGGCTCCGTGGAAAAGTAAAGGACAAACGGGAGGAAGGGACCAGGTTTCCCCCAACAAAGGAAGGAAATACTGGGGTTTTCCTCATTTCATATTCAAATGCTTATTTTTATGTAGTCTGCTCTAATTTTCGCATTGCGATTTTTTCCACTTCCTGGAAGCGCTGAAATTGATCTTGCTTTTGCTGGTTTGGTAAACAGTTTTATTTTATCCTCGGTTTTCTGGTGCTGGGTTTTCATTCATTGAGCTGCTTGCTGTTGCCAGTTTTTCACATTTCTCTCTGATATACATGAAATGGGTTTTTGGTGTATGAGACTCTACGGGTATTCTGACGAATCGCTCATAAACTGTTAATATCATTAGAGAAACCGTCTTTCTTGCCACTGTTATCACACCCCCAGTACACGTTCTCATTCACAAACTGACGTTTTGAAGCTGTAGGTGTGTCTGGTTCTCGAAGGCAGCGCGCCCCGCAGTTACGTCACAGAGGGCCTTCTGTGTGTGGTGGGCGGCGGTCAGACAGCACAGCCCCTGGCGAGCGGGTCCTCCGCAGCTGCAGCGGGGCCTGAATGAGCCCATCCAAGGGAAACACAAAGGAAGTTCACTAAACCGATTCCAAAGCACCTTCAGAAGCTCCCATCACGACACATGGGCTTTTGTCCCAGGACTTCCCAGGGTCCGAGGAAATGACCCCATCGGCACACGAGAGGAGAAGCTCGCCAGAGCTCTGTGCATGCCGTGTGCGCCGGCCACCGGGCAGAGGGACCCGGCAACACTGTGCGGAGGGCACATGGGAGGATGGACACGGACAGGCCAGCCCGTGGGAGGTGACCGGAAGGCACAAGTCACACTTGCTCTGAGCATCGCTGATCGGTGCCCTCCAAACAGAGCCAGTGTCAGACTGAACACCAATTCGGAACACTCAGGGCCTGTGTTTCCGGTCTGCAAGCGGACTTGTCAGAAAATCACACAGACACGGAGATGTGCGTATAACATGCCCGGATATGCAGTCACCTGGCATTCCTAACAGCACATGAGCACCAGTGGACAGCTGAGGAAATATGCCAAGGGTTAACCGTGTCAGGACACAGCATGCCTTACAACCAGGAGCAGGAGGTGACACAGGGCAGGGTGGGGGAAGGAGCAGAGGGCCCTCAGGGCCACTTACAGAGGGGAAATGCGTATTTGCTAGTAATATATAAGATAAGGGTACCCAGCTGATAAAAGAAACCACAGTGAAATGAGGAGCTTTGGGTTTTTTTTCACGTCTCAGTGCTGCTGGCCTCACAGCGAGGTGGGTCAGACGGCCTGATGAGGAGGAGGGGGTGGAGGAGGAGGGGGAAGGCCCAGATGGAGGAAGAGACGATGCCCCCCCAACTGTGGTTGCAGGAGCGGAACATGCGAAGCAGGACGAGAAGCAGAGCATCTCAGTCTGCGGAGTAAGGACCTTCCTGACAGTTGCCCAGCAAACCAAACCTGGGCGTTAGCTGGCCTCATCTTCTCAAAAACATCTATCAATGTGGATCCACTGTCCCTCCATGGGAGGGATGTTTGTGAGTCCCCTGCAAGCACTCTAGGGACAGGCTGATCCCAAGGAGCATGTTTCGGGAGCCTCTGACTCGCCCTGCTCCAGCCCTACCCTGGCTGGCATCACAGGTCCAGGAGCCAAAGCAGCATGAAGAATAAACACTCCATCCAGCAGGGAGAGCCGGAGACAGATCCCAGGGCCAGGCAAGTGCAGCAAGACTTGGCAAGGGGACACCGGTCCCTGTCAGTCCTTGTCCCCTGAGCTACACCTGTGCCCTCACTGGAGGAGGCATGTCACACGACTGACACGTAGTCCCCCCGCCTGCCTGGGGCGGGAGAAGGCACCTTACCTGGCTCTCTTGCATCCAGTCAGGACAAGCCCACCTTCCTGAACTCAGGAAGGTTCCCATGGACAGACAGACTACAGGGACGCCACGGCACCTCCCTCATGTGTCCGGCCAAGGCCACTTTATAAGACGGCAGACGGTGACCTGGTCACAAGGGCGGACCCCCCGTGGCCCTCCCCGGCCCTTCCTCTCAGGGGCGGTGGGCACGACTGGGGTGCACGTCCTCACAGCTGCACACAGGCATGGTCACGGCAAACCCAAGTAACGCAGAGCCACACGTGCTCGACTCTGCGTACCACGGAGGGACCTTCTTTCCTTCGTCATGCTTTACAGGAAAGAACTCAAAGAAGAGCCGTCATCCTTCTAGTTGTTTACTCCTCTCTCCACGGATTCTGCCACTTTGTGCATTCTCATCTGCGGCCTGCTGTTTACTCCCTCCGCGGACACTGAAATCTCTGTGCTCTCGTTAGTACCCTCACTCCTCATCCCACACGCCTCAGTATTCGGAAATACTGACTGAGCAAAAAAATTGTTTTCTCCTCTCCCTCTTTTTTTAAGTTCGTCTTTTAATTCCAGTTCACTTACATCGTGTTATATTCGTTTCCGGTGCACGACACAGGGATTCCGCACTTCCATACATCACCCTGGGCTCATCCAGGTCCCTCCACTTTAAATCAGAGTTACAGAACCAATAAAACACATTCAGTACACGAATATCAAACAGCTCTAATTCTTACTTTTTTAAAAAAATTAATTCATGCTATCATTCATTCATTCGACGTGGTTTATAGAGACCTAAGCACGTGCCAGAGTCTGATCTGGTCGATGGGGACAGAGATGTAAATAAAAGAGAAAAAGCCCCCTCCGCACAGGGGAGGGGTGTAAGCAGAGGGCGGTAAGTACAGACCAGGCGGTAGCAGGGGCCGAGCAGCTGGGGCGGAGCGCCTGTCCAGGTGCCTGGGGGCCCAGGTGGGGGGGCAGGTGCTTCCAGACAGCACCCGTCACCACAGACTCCTTTTTCTCACGCCCCACTGGCCTCTGAGGAAGGCCTGGCTTCACGAGTGGGACGGAGAATCACTCTCTGGGTCACGTGGTGGATCTTTTAACTCCAGCCTTTTGAGCCTTTTTTCCCAACAAAGTGAATGACCGGGCTGTGCTTGTAAAGAGCAGCGAACAGAAAGGTCGCTGTGTTCGCTCTGGACTGCTCGGGGAACAAAGTCTTGCCTTCTGCTGGATTCTCCCTTTGAATCTGTGTGTCACAGATTCCTAAATGTAGTTAACCTAAGTAAAACTTACCTGAGCAAAGATCATGTGTTCACGCCGAATGAGACGGAATTCTAAGAATTCACTGTTCTTAGAGCTAACAGCGTTAATGGTATCAATAAGTAAAAGAAAACTGCAGAATTACTTAAAATTAAAAATACTGTAAATGTTTACAAATGTAACAAAACTTTAATTAAATATTCAATAGGAAATTCACTTTTAAAAAAACCCCAAGAAACTACACAGATGTCTTGCACTGCATTTTCAAATGCTTACAAATGGGAGACGCCCCAGGCCATTTGCATTCCCCCACAAACGCCCTTTTAGCTGGAGCGAACAAGGCTCTCCTTCTTCCGAGCGGAGCCCGCCCGCGGCCCCGCTCACATAAGAGCCCCCGAGTGGCGTCCACCACAGCGGCCTGCAAGGCCTGCCTTCTCACAAGACCACACTCAGGGCTGCAAAGCCTACACGAGCGTGCCAAATACCCAACTGTACACAGTTTATTATTAATAATAAAACCTGACCACCCAAATCCACAAACCGAAAACCACCAGGGTTGCTGCTAGTGACGAGAGTGGAGGGAAGCAGAGAACATTCCAGCGCTCCAGTTGGGTGGGGAGGACGCTTAGGAGGGAGTGAAGAAATTGTTTTTGACATGTAAACAGATCTAAAATGTTTCTGAAGTCAAATCTTTTCACATTTTGTGAGGCTTAAGATGTTATTTTTATTGGAAGATTCTGGTAAACTACGAGGAACTCCTTTAGCCTGAGCTGCTTTTCAGCAATCTGGAAACCGGGTATTTGTTGGTCAGTTGTGGCACATCAACTCGCTGATACTGGGAGTTTTAACTCCCATTCTTTGCGAAGCCACCACTGCCCTCCTCCAAAGCAGAACGCAGTGAGCAGAATGCACGAGTGAGGCCCAAGCCAAGCACAGGAGAGTGCAAAGGGGGTGAGACGCAAGGTAGGGGCACGGGCTGTGTGCAGCCCCGCTGTGCACACCTGTGGCTTAGCCGGGCCCTCCCCACAGGGCTCCTCTCACAGGGCTCCGATAAGGACTGGGTGCCGTCATCTACAGGGGTGGGTTTCCAGAGTGGAAGACCACGGAGCCCTTATGGTAGTCAGACTCCTAACACACAGCAAGAGGCTCACCTAGACCTCAACCCTGGCTGCACACCAAAACGACCCAGGGAGTTCTAGAAATGACAACGCTGAAGCCCCCTCTCCACCCAGACCAGTGCACCAGGACATCTAGGGGATTTCCCAACACCACATGCTGCCACTCACAGGTGGTCAGTGCCCTGGCCACACCTCAGCCAGGAAGGTCCCTTGACACAGAGGAGTCCACACACACAATACACGTAGTGGTTGGGCCAGCACGGGGCTGTGGACAGAGGAGAGTGTCATCGAGCCAGCAGGCTGGGCGGTGAGGGTGACGCGTGTGACCACCCCGTCTCCCCCATCGGCCCGCCGCAGCTACAAGTCTGCACTCAAAGACCAAGGGTGTCTGTTGCCAACCCAGATCTGCAATTTGGTTTCCCCCGATTGGCCTTTTGTCCTCGTGCCTGGAATCTCGACTGTGGGCGGTCACAGCCCGTCAGCCACCGTCTCATCCGACTGGTGTGCCGTAACGAGGCACACCACTCAGGTCTAGTAACTACTTTCAAGCATCAGTACAAACATTAGATCTCATGTGGAATAAAAACTCTCCTGATATGCTTTCTACATTGAAACTCTAGCAGACCATTAAAATAAGAATACATTTCCAGTATATTATTTCAAGAGTAAAACGTGCCGTAGTAACTAACGATCATAAAAGTTGGTACTTTTATGTATAAAACCAATTACTAAAAACTTACAAATCGTTAAATAGAGACACAAACTGAACATGAAAAAAATACATTGGCTGCATATTTTAGGAAAAACAAAAGTCTCTTTGAAGGAGAACGTGTGCACAAACGGCACTGCGGGCGGCACAGATGGGCGGGGCTGGTCCCGACTCCGGCGAGAGGACACCGACGGGTCAGGCCGCACCGGGAGCGGGACCCACGTGCCGCACAGGCGCCATCAGGCACGGGAAGCAGAGCAGCGCGGCCGAAGGCGTGGGTAACACGGAGCACCGACAGAGGGCCCGGGGCCAGGACGTGAACGGAACCACCCAAGTCAAGGAAAAGGGCGACGGTCCACCACAAAAATGAGGAAGAGGCTTGAACAGGCAGGCACTTGACACGACACACAAACGTGCTGAGCCTCGTCGGTAACCAGACCACGCGTGCGGCCGAGGCGAGTGGGGTGAGCGCTCACTCAGAGTGGCTGACAGCAACAAGGGCTGGCGGGGACGCGAGCAGTGGGCGCTGCCCTGCACCGCTGGGACAGTGCTTTCTAAACTGCTGGGCCTCACGTAGGAAAAGTGGACACGTGCACTCCCTAAACTTCAGCTCTAGCCACTTCACACCCGCCCGTCCGCACCAGGGGACGTGTCCAGGGACACGCGTACCGGCATCGCCCATCACAGCTCTGGTTAGGAAACGCAAACCTACTAACCACAGGATGGATGAACAGCGTGGTAGGCCCAGGAGTGGGGCAGCAGGCAGCGACCAAAATCAGCGAGCTCTTGCTACACAGGACGAGGACACACTCCACACGTGTGACGTTGAGCGAGAGAAGCAAAACACAAAAGCCTACAGATTAATGAGTCCACCTACAGAAACCTCAAAGCAGGCCAGACTGCTCTTGGGTATGAGGTGCCGGGGAGGGGTAACTTTGGGAAGGAGGGAGGGGCAGGGTCCGGAGGGCACGGCGGCCCAGATGCTGCTCCTGTCGTGGTCCGGGAGCTTTACTGAAGGCGAGCTTGTGAACAGCTCCCCGTACACTGGAGGGTGTGTACTTTTTCTCTACGTATTTCGTACATCAATATGAAAGACTGTTAAATAATTTCGAATAACAGACTTTACAAGAACACTTTAATACATCGCATGCTGTTGTACGTGTGTAGATTAAAATCTCAACAATGGGCTGTTAAGATGGTTTCTCTAGATGGCTAAGCATTTTCAGTCGTTGAAGATAATGGATGTCTGAGGTCCACGTGTGTCACTGAAGTATGCAAGAACCACTAGTTTTGCTCACAAGCCCTGAAAGACTCAATCACCCTACAGTCCTCACACCAAAACTCGATACAGGAGAGAAATGCACTTCTTGGCTTACACTCAGGATCACCAGGAATCACAAAAGTTCAGCCCAGCACCGATGTTTTGGGTGGAAATGAACAGAGTGGGAATGTGATGCCCATTCACTGTCCCGTCTAGGTCCTGGGTGTGTCACGGAGAACATGCTGTCCAAGGAGAGGACAAGTGCCTTCAGCCTCAGTCTGCAGGGACGCAGCCCGTGTGGACGACACACGAGGCCCCCAAACACTGGTCCTTGCTGAGCCCACCAGAGGTGCTCTTGACGCAGTGGCTAGCTCATGGGAGGGTGCTGTGGCTCCTCCCCCAGGGACACAGGAAACTGCCCCCATAATCTTCCAAAGGGAGAACAGCACATAGAATCATCTCCTTTCCTGGAAGATAACAGACCACACTGGTCTTCAGACACCCAAGCACAGCCACTCGAGAAAGCAAACGGTAGGGTCAAGAGAGCAAATGTGAAAATAGGCAGTCGGCCACCGGTCCCCGCTCAGCCCCTGGGGTTACGCCACAAGCTAGGCCTGGCTCAAGGGGCTCACAAAATGCGTGCAAGAGAAAAGAACTCTGAAACCTTTTAGGACTGAGCTCACAGGTGACACCCACTTTGCACCTGCTGGGCGTGCTTCACAACGCCAAAGAAGCCAGAGGCCGCGCTGCCCACCCCAAAGGAAGATAGGGATGCAGCCGACTGGCCAAGGCCCAAAGCCGCGGGTGACATGGCGAGCCATGCCCAGGGTGGGGCCCAGAGCAGGAGAGCCGGGGGAAGAGCCGCCCCCAAGGGCCCGGGAGCCCACCCGCACTGTCCGCGCACACTTACTCTCCTTGCCTTTCTCCTTGTTCTTCAGCTGCTGCAGCTTCTGCTCCCGGTGCTGCTTCTCCAGCTCCTGCTCCTGGCGGTGCCTCTCGAGCTTCCGCTGGTGCTCCAGCAGCTCCTGCTGGTGCTTCATGGCCAGCAGCTCCTGCTGTTGCTGCGAGCGGGGAATGAGCAGACAGACACGGTCAGAGTCGCGCTCCCAACGGGACCGACAGACACATACAAGACAATCAGCCGAGGGCCAGGCGTCTCCACGCAGGTGTCGCCCCGGAGCGGGGCTGTCCTCTGCACGGCCAACACCCCTGACCCGGGGACCCCGACTCGAGGACCTCGGCTCTGCCCAACCTGCACACGGAAGTACAGCTGCGCGAAGCCCTGCATGGCTGCCGACTTTCTAAGTGGTAAAAACGAAAACAACCACCACGGAGCTGCCAGGAGAAAATACACATGAAGATCGAGGCGATCTCCTGAGTTGGGACTGGTGCTTGGAGAGCGACACAGCACAGCGGGACGTGACACGGCTGCCCTGGAAAACTGGGAAAACCTCCTCACCACGCCAGATACACGTCTGCCCCAGGAGCCAGCAACCCTGTCCTCGGCCGTGGGGACACGTCTGCACGCAGGCCTGGATGAGAAGGGCACAGTGGCCAACCATGCGCCCGTTCGCTGGAAAGCCACCCAGCAACGAGAGAGATCCACGAGAAACACAGACAGGCTGTCAACAAGGATTCCCCATCCATGAAGTTCTGGCGGGAGACGCCCGGGGACACGGTGGCTAAGCCACAGGCTGCATCCGTGCCCGGCCTGAAGCGCCGCGAGCACACACCCCCTTTCCTTGTTGCTATGGGTCCTGTTTCCGTAGCCCCTCCTGGGCGGGCAGCTGTCCTGCTCCCTGTGTGGGATGGGGCAGCACTGACAGACCCAGCAGCCCCGGAACTTTCTAGCAAGGAAGTCTAACAAGTGCATTCTCCCAGATCCAAGCCATCAAATGTCTAAGATGGGGACAGACCAGCACCTCCCTCTGGCTGTTCCCAGGGACTATGGTGCCCACCCAAGGGACCAGCCAGGGATGTCGTGGCACGCGGAGGCCAGCGGGCCCGGCCTGGAGCACGAGGCTTGGTGACAGAAAGGCAGAGGAAGGGGAACACGGAGTGAGCAGGACTGGGGCATGGCCTGCGAGGCAGGACGCGCACCCCTCGCATCTCTAGCTGCTCTGTGAGGAAGGCACTGTACTCTCAGAACAGAGGGTTACAATGGAAGGAAACGGGACAGGCTCCTGTGAAGAGCAAATTTCGGGGGCTAGGGGTACAGGCAGGGTGACCAGGATGGAGTGAGGCCTACAGGACTTTGTCCCCAGCACCGCTGCCCAGGCCCCCGCGACGTGCTGCAGGGTCAGAGGGCAGGGGAGCAGGGAGGTCATCCAGCTTTCTGCTCCACTGTCCCTACACCCAAGAAAAGTCATCAACAGGGAGGCATGTGAACCAGCCCTAGGAGTGAGCGTGTGTGTGAGTGCGTGATGGGGCTACCCGCTCTGTGGGCACCATGCTCACGGGGACGTCTGGCTGCCCCGGGGAACAGGCACTGTGTATCCTGGGACACCGGACTCCTGCTGGTCCCTTAGCAGCCAGCTCCATGCTCCTATGCGTGCTGTGTGCCCCCTGCCAGCTCTGGGGGGTGGGCATGGGGAGCCGCCTTGCTGCCGGGGGAGGGCCGAGCACTTTGCCACCAGAGGCTACAGGGAAGGAGGGAGAGGTGGCACCACTGGGGGCCCCGGCCGGCTTCCTGGGCCCCATTTCCCACGATGCCATCGCCACAGTATACAAATTACCCAGTTTCTGTTACCAATCAGAGCAACTCATAAATTAAGAAAACAGATTTCGGTTTGCTTAGAGCTCTTTTCTGTGAAGACATCATATGTCACCCACCATGTCTGTGACTTCTGTGAGATTCAAAACACATTACACCAAAAATGTTAAAGAAAAAGAACATCATTCTAGAAATTTATAAAATGAAAGTTCTCACTCATTCTCCAAATGAAGCCTACAACCCTGGAGTGGGAGCATGTGTGCTCGTCAATAAAAAGGACACTGGCCAGAACCTCAGACGAAGCTGGCGGTAAGAACTGATGAGCAAAAGGAACAAACCGCCAACTTATAAACAGGGAATGTGCGTGCACGAAGCGGGTGCGGGATGCCTGGCCCATGACCACAGAGGCCAAGGTGCCGGCCACACCTTCGCTCTCTGCCCTGCCTCCAGACAGACACATGCCCCAGCGACCCTGGCCAGCCAGCCTCCCTGCCTCCTGGCCTCCTGGCCCTGCTGCTGGGGAAGTGGCCTCATGGCCGAGCCCCACAGGACTCAGAGCCAGGGCAGGACACATCAGCGGGGCCTGGAGCTCGAGCCAGGCCTGTCTGGTCACACAGAGCAGAGTCCCAGTGATTGGGTGGTATTTCTCACTGCAGGGGACCCACAAACATCCCCCCTTCTACAAAGGGAAAAGGGACTCATTTCCAGCCAGGAACACAGGGATAGACTAGCAGACAGATAGGTGTAGCTCGGTCCAAAACCAGTGCAGGAGGGAGGAGGAAGGGGAGAGGTGCCTGGACCCCACGCAACAGTGTGCCCTTCCCTTGGGAGACGCTGCCCCCGGCAGGCAGGCAGGACCCGGGTGTGAGGAGGGAGGGCTGGGAGCTAGTCAGGCTGCAATGTGTGAGGGGAGGGCCGTGAGGAAGGGGCCCTGGCTCAGGGTCCACCCATGGGGTCCGTGGACACCGAGTCACTTTTCAGAGCTTTCCTACGAAAAAACATCACATTGCGAACAGGCACCTTACATGAACTGGAGACAGTGAAACTATCAGAAGCGAGCCAGCACTTCCCAGCCGTTGCTTCCAGGGGATTTGTGGGTGGCGCTAGGAGGAACCCACAGGGCTTGGGAGAAGGGATCCTGCCTGAGGGCCGCACAGCTGCGTGCACAGGTAAAGGCATCCCCCCCCCCCCGCCCCAGCTGCAGCGGGCCACGGCCAGCCGCTGGGGGGCTCCGAGGCGTCTCACAGCCCAGAGGGCAGCCCAGCGCAGCTCCAGCCGAGAAACCCGCACAACAGTATCTCCGGTATCTTGAACAATAGATCTTATAATCAAGTACGCCCCCTCTCCCGGTATCACCCACAACCCCAAGCTGCCCACACACGGCCCTGGGTTCCCTTCCAACTGCTCAGTATTCATTTAATGCGCAAATGAGGAACAGGCAGAAATTCACTGACTATAGTCTCAAAATATTTACTTTTCAGCCAGAATCTAGAAGGAAAGCGAGACCTTTCCGTTATTGTTACAAAAACACTGAAACCACCACCACCAGATACTGGTGATTAAAATTCACAGGACGATCAAACTCCCAGAAAAACAATACTGTCGCGGAGTTTCCATGAAGTAGCAATTACAAGTAACGACTTGATTCCCCCAAAATGCCCACAGCTACCCTGCAGGTCTCCATCTCGCTGCGTTCAGAGAGGCGCTGCGTTATCAGAGGAAGGGGGCAGCAACCTATAGGAAGCCCCTAAACCAAAGGCCCTGGGAACAAGTCAGATGGAGGCACCTGTCACCCATGCTGTCAACACACACATCAGGGCCATCCCCGGATCTGGTGACACAGCGACTCTCTAGGGGAAGAGGCACAAGGCGAGGAGCGCTGCTCACTTCCCTGTACCCGCTCCCCACGCAGCAGGCGGCCCTGAGTGAGGGCTCCGTGCCCTCCCTCCCCGGGGAAGGGACAAATGTGCCCCACGAGTGCAGCCTCCAAGCTGTGAAAAACAGGACTCGGAGAGATGCCCATTTTTACGCCGGGTAAAGTGCACTCCGTCATTTACAACCGGGACCTCGCCAACAGAGGTGAGGTTCAGACTGTTCTACGGGCAGGCAAGTGCTGAGGTGTTTTTCTGCAGACTGGAACTATTCTGAGGAATTTAAAGTAAGATGTCCACCACCTGATTTTTCCAAAGAAAAAACCAGTAACAGATGCCATGACTCAAAGCAGAGTTTAATACTGAATTTCTGTTTAAGCCAACACTGAGCTCAGGATAAAAAATTAGATCCCGAGAATTCACTTTCTTTGACTCTGATTTTGGAGTTTAATAACCACACAGAAGTGGAAACCCAAGCAAATTTTTACGTTTAAAGATGAACTGAAACACAGCCCTGCTCCCCTGAAAGACAGAATAGGGACAAGTCCTCACGTGGCGCCCAGCCCAGGAAAGTGCTTCCGGGCCCCAGTGAGCCGGCTCCTGACCTGCTCAGAGCATCGCTCTCCTCACGGCCAGTCGTCCTCACGGCCAGTGACGATGCCCGGCCCACGCACTGGTGAACCAGCTTCCAGGAAAGCGTGTTAATACCACCTCGGTCCATTAACACGGGCACGGCTCACAGTGCTGCTCAGAAGCCAATCTCCCTGGGCCCGCAGTTCTGCGAAACACTTACTGCTGACGCCGTGGCCATTTAAGAAGCCACGTTCGTTGGTCCCCAAAGTGCCCCGCATCACAGGCACTCTGCAGCAGCTGTGGCCATACACTGTCTCAGCCCATCAGGGGGACCGAGGGCCACATGCACACCAGGGTGAGGGGACAGGCCCCAAGGCCATACATAGCCCACTCAGGGTCCCAAGGATGTCACCTGGCCTCACACACGGGGACGCCCACAGGGGCCAAGGGCACCGAGAATTAGCAGTGGGCTTCTTTTTAAAGTCGAAGGTATCTTCCTGATTTTAAATGTACATGTACACTCCAGTGGCTGATGTGGAAAGAAGCACGATAAGGAAAACTGCCCCAACCCGACCTCTCAGAAGATACGGACTGGATGTCTAGGGGTCCCATCAGCCCAGTTACACCACTAAATCCTGGCTTTAGACAAAAACTAACCAACTATGCGCATTTTCCCATCTCCCTGATGATAACTGGCCTAGATTTTAACCACTCAGGGTCCAACATGCTTTTTGCCAGTCTGCCCCTGCTGTGATGCTGGGCATGCAGAAATGATGAGTCCCGGGGCCCGCGGTGAAGGGGGCATGCGGGGACCCACCAGCCAGCCTCAGCTGCGCACCTGCTCCCGGGGCTCACTTCCTGGCACGCAGCAAGGCCCCTGGCCACAAAGGATGGCTGCCTCCCACTTCTGTTTCTCTTCCTCCTCTGCTAGCAGCCCAGGCTGGGGAGATGCCATACCTAAACCCAGGACAATGGGGCCAGGCGGAAGGAAGAGCTGACCAGGCTTCACAGATGGATGGCTGGTGCCCGGGGCTGGGCCCCCCGTGCTCATGTCCACACAAGGCCAGCGTGGGCCTGTTCTTCTCCCTAAGCAAGTCCCATGGGCCTTTCTCACAGACGGATGCCTTTGAAAGGAAGGGGGCAGCGAGGGTGCAGGCCAGCCTGTCCCCAAGGCCTGGTGTCTGCCATCACTAAACAGAAGGAGAGACAGACAGACACGAGTAACTGCCCTTGCCACCTACTTCCCTGGGTAACTTGGAAAAGGTTAAACCAAAAATAAAACACAGGCTTTAAGTGCATCCTTCAACACTGTAAAAGCCTGGCATGGTCAGTGCTCACGGAGAAGCCCACTATGATGTGCCGGACCGCAAGGAGCGAGCCCGTCTCCATCTCGCACCGGAACCAGAGGCTCCGCAGGCAGCGTGTCCTGTGACTTTGGTCGAGATGCTCCAGGGGCCTCTCGCACATCCTCTCACTCACTTTCCAGATGAGCACAGGGCAGGCCCTGTGACCCTCACTGGCAGGAACACACAGTGGGTTCGAGAGGAACATAAATAGGGAGTCTCCTCGCAATGTGGGGGCTGCTGCTGGCCTCCGGGAACACGTGCTGTCTGGCTGTGGGTTTTACTGCGCATTTGGGACTGAACTGTTGTTACCCACGGGGTCCTCAGAAACGGGGCCATTTCCATCTTTAGCTCACTGGGTTTCCTGGTTCAAATCAAAAGGGCACGTTCAGGAAGTTCAAAAGCATTCTCCCCTCTCGCCTCATGGCACAACCAGCCGTGGCCCAAAGCTCCCACCCACAGCTAGACACTCAGATGTCACAGACACAAACAGCATCGGCCTTCGACACGACAGTCCCTCTGAGGAAGGTCCGCATCACAGGCGCCCAGCACCAGGGCACAGGCCAGGCCCACTGTGGGCCCCAGAGGCTGTGGGGTGAGGAGGAACGGTGAGGAGAAGGGGGTGCAGAGGCAGAGGGGGGCAGTGAGGGCAGGGCCAGTGCAAGTCTAGCTGGCCTGCACACCTTCCGCCCTCACCCATCAAGTCTCCGTTGCTGGAACTCTGGGCTCTCTGTCAAGGCTCAGCCATAGAAGCACTTTGTCATGAGACTTGCATCTGGTCCCACTGGTGGCAATCCTGGCTCCTTCCCGATGGGGCCTCCACCCCAACACACTTCCCGTGAGGGCTCCAGGCTGTGTAAAGCCTCCACCCGTGTCTGGCCCCTTTCGCCCTTTGCTGCTGCAGACTTGCATCCTAGGCCATGGCAGGCAAGGGAGCCTGGGAGGGTCACGACCCGACCCAAGGCAGTGTGTTGAGGAGCGAGAGCCCAGAGAGGGGAGGTGATGAGAGCACGCTGCAAGTCTCTTCTGTGCAGCACAGGACAAGGTTTTCTCTGTAGCACATAAACTGCTCCCGCTGCCCCCTTTGGAAATACACAGAAAGTTCTGGCACACTCTAGAAGGCATAATTACAGGTGATGTTTTATAGAGGCTGATCGTGTTATGTGCCACAAAGGCCTGGCAGCAAAGGAAAAGCAGGGCCCAGCATGGGGCTGCAGTGTCAGCAACGGCCTCGGGGCAGCGCGTCAAGCAAGGCCATCCACCTGCCTGTAATGACCGCCTAGAAACCAAAGCGGCTGGTTTGGAAGCGGTTCCTTCCGTCAGCACACTGACTGGGTGCAGGCAGGTTCAGTGATGACGCAGGACTTTGGGTGGTACACAGCGCCAGCTTTCCCAGTAACCCGGCTTGCAACAACCCGTTAACCGTTGCCTCAGGTGACCTGGAACCCCGGGGCCTGGGGCAATGTCTCTTCAGCCATCTGGGACAGGTAATAACGAGAGCAAACCTCACAGCTGGGCTCCTGGTGCCATAAAACCAGGTTTCCTTCCAATTTGATCCTTCTCTCTGCAGGGAGAAGACACACTCTCAACTAAATAACTCGTAGGACTCTAGCCTACCCGTGGAGACAGCACAAATCACACTCAGATTTCATATCTATCCACACACACATAAAAGTTCGGCCTTGCTAGTAAGAAAGGACATGCAAATTCAAACAAGTGTGGGGACGGTTTGTATTTTTCACCTATTACTGGAACTACCCTCTGAGGCCCGGAATCGAGAGGCCTCTGAATGCACCTCTGGAGGAAGCGCAGGTGTCCCCCTCTCCTTTTCAGAAGTTTGTGTTACATCACTTTGCTTTTACGAAAGACCTACATTAGTACCTATTTTCAGAAGAAACCTGAAGGGGATTTTCACCTTTATGAGAAAAGGTGAAAAGAACAAGTATGTGGGAAGTGTTGGCTCTGTAGCGAGCCATTGCAGGGGCAGCGTGCACCCCGAGCGGCAGGAGCACCCCCCCCCCAAACCTATCTTGGCATCTTGGTGTCCAGCCACCAGAGCTCCGAGCTGTGTCTGTGAGCATCTGGGCTTCATCTCGATTGATTTTTGCACACTGGTTGGCAATATGCGTCCTAAGTACCAGAAAAGCCTAACAGGTGATTTTCTAGATCTGGGAACACTCCAGAAGGTCTCCATGTAAATTAGCGGTGATTGCTTCTTTGCTTTACACCATTTTGGCTCTCGAAAGTTTTCGTCGTACAGGTATGTATCAGGGCCAGCGTGCCCCAGGTGTGTGCTGGGGGGATCAGGCTTACATGGAGCATTACTCATACTCATTAGACCCTCTCAACACACAAAGGTTTACATGTTCCCTCCTCATACTCTTCCCAGGGGCATGAAGGGCAAAATGCAGGCGAGAAGCTTCCAGAAGCATGGAGTGCCACTAGCAGCTGCCCATTTGCAAGACCTGCTATCAGCTGGTCCTGGGTACTCTTGAGCCCAGATCACTTGGAAAGCAGAACAATGACTCCACCCGGGATAGAGGGGTCCTGGCCAACACCCCCTTCCATCTGTTACCCAGGCTCTCCTCAGGCTGGGGACAGACTTTGCGTCCCCCACAGCACTTGCACCCTGTTCTGTCTGTTGGGAGGTCTGGACGCAGTTCACTGCTCCAGCTCACTCTGCTTTTCTTGTTAGAAACGCAACAGAATGACTGATGGTTAAGTCAGAGGTCAGTTACTTCTGGGTTCATATTTAACCATCAGTTCACTTATCAAGACCCATCCCTAAAGGTCCATATTCTTAGAAAAGCCCAAGGACAGATTGCTGCTCACTGTCCTGAACACCCACAAACATTAGGGAATTAAATAGAGCTCACTCTATTTCCCCACATCAGCGACATCATCCAACAGGTGGTACGTAATAGTCCTACAAGAGAGTGGTCCTGACTTGTATCCATTTGACTGGTTTTTGTTCGGCTACTTTATGTACATAGGTAAAATCAGCTCAGTAACTAAGAAGACAGTCTGAGTTTGGGGGGTCCCCAGTGCCAGTGAGGGGCTGGCCACAGGGAAACACAGTGGCGAGGTACCCCACGGCTCTAGACACTTGTGTCCCACACTTGTGCCCAGGTGTCTGCTCGGAAGCACATCAGGGGTGCACACACAGGGTCTGAACACAGAGCCACATGGCAATGACCTCACCTGCAGGAACTCATCATTAGTTCCGGACACATATCGTATGGTGCCACTTATATGAGGCGCCTGGAAGAGTCCAATTCAGGGGCTAGAAGGGTGGCTCCCAGGCTGGGGGGAGGGGGGCGGGCAGTCAGTGTTTCATGGGGACAGGGTTTCTGTCTGGGGAGGTAAGAAAGTTCTGGGGATGGAAGGTGCTGAGAGCTGCACGACAGGGTGGGCATACTTAACGCCACCAAACAGCAACTCAAAGATGGATAAAATGGTAAATTTCACACTATCGTATATTTTCCTGTAATACAAACGTGAGCCAGGCTTAGCGGTTCCTCTAAGAGTTAGACAGAGAGCTGCCATGTAACTTGGCCATCCCGAAACCAGGTATCTCCAAAGAAGAACTCAACGCAGATACTCTGGCAGAAGTGCGTGCACAGACGCTCGCCCCGGCAGACTCACCACCACCAGAAAGTGCCAACAGCCCAACTGCCAGTCCACGGGTGGATACACAGACTGAGGAGTGGCCACGCCGGATAGCATTCGGCCCTAAAAAGAAAGGACGCGCGGACACAGCTACAACACAGATGAGCCTTGAGAGTCTCGCGCTGAGGGAAAGAAGCCAGAGACGAAGAGCCCAACGCGGCAGGACTCCGCGTACGCGGCCCACCCAGCGCGGGCAAGCTCAGACCCAGAAAGGAGACCGGTGTGGCCGGGGCCGGGGGAACAGGGAGTGTCTGCCTAATGAATGCACGGTTTCTTCTTGGGGTGATGGCAATACTCTGGAACTACAGCGTGGTGCTGGTTGTACAATACTGTCAATGTACTAAACTGCACACTTTAAAATGGTAAAGCATAAATTTTGTTGTGTGAATTTTACCACAGTAAAAAAAGGAATGAGGAAAAAACTAAGTGTTTTCCATAAAAGAGAAGGAAAAAAAACTGAACAAATGTTTCGTATAGGGCAATGTCCATCCCCCCACGGGCACTGCTGCCACCTGCTCTGCTCTCGGACGTGCTCACGGAGCCCGTACAGAAGCACTGGGACAGTGAGTGGGAATGAAGCACAGAAGCCTCGGTCCCTGCTACGCGCTCCATCCTGCCCGACCAGCATCAGGAGAGCGTCCCGAATCGGCAAAGGAAGTGAGGGGCCATTTCAATCATTTAGAAGAACCCGTGGCTCGCGAAGAAGGGCAGGTCCAGTAGATACCTATTTGATTACACACAGAACGAACAGCCAAATGACAGCATCCGATGGACATTGAAATGGTCCCTTGAACTTCTCAAGACTACTCACAGACCAAAAAGAAAGAACACGACGATAGAAAAACAGCAAAGCAAATGATAATTAGCAGCAAAAAATGAAAACAGTCAATAAACATATAGAAATATGGTTACCTACAATTGAGGAAATACACACAGGACGTGAGACAGAATGGAAACTGAATGTGAAGAAGGGCCACCAATACGTGAGAGTGCTGGGGCTGAGTCGTGGCGCTGTGCCCCTGGGAGGCGCAGTCCCTGCACGGGTGCTCCCTCCCCACTGCTGGGAGAGGGAGGACTGGCGGGAGCCTGGAGGGGGGCGGTGCGCCACCCTCTGGGACAGGTCGCTGAGTGCCGCCTGTCCTGGTTCCTGCTGCTTTCCTATCTTGCCTATGGAATCAGCAAGGGGCGTTGGGGGGGCGGGTGAAAGACAGAGCTAGACCAACAGACACACGCTCACTCAGGACGAGCACGGGGTGTAGGGGAACACATGGCATTAGGGGAGCACTTACCTGGGGTTGGCAGTTTCATATCACTCTGTGGACGAGTGCGTGATACACGCACGAGGATGCTAAAAACATGCGAGAAACTGGAAACGACCTTAACGGTCAAGTACTCAAGTGTTTTTGGTTATTTAAATTCATTATGGTTCATTGTGAGGCTACAGTAAACTGTTAAAATCATATTTTTGAAGTATGCAATGATAGAGATGTTAACAATAAATAAAACACACGTCAGAGTACGATCCCAATCCCACAGAAGTCCACACACACGCACATGGCTTACACACTAGATGACAGGGACTCACTTCCAACATAAGAGCTTCCCTAGCTCCCAGCACTGGAGTAACATTTTCCTCTTTGTCATCTCCAATTATTCAATAATTAACGGTAACGACATTTACGATCACAGAGAGATTTTTTACGTGCAAACATTCCTTGTGAAAACGGCGGTTTCCGGACGCCGACACAGGCCTTGCTTCTCTCCCACACAGGATGCAGGGGTCCTGGGGCCCAGGCCTGCCTCTCCTCCTAGGGACACTGGGGCCTCCTGGGGTGCAGCGGGTTTGCCCCTCGACAGGCCGCACAGGAAGGTCTGCGGGGACAACTCTGTAAGGGACCCCTAAAGAGGAGGTCAGTGTCCAGGCAAACGTGGCATTCCCCCCACTCGCCTCTGAAGACCACGAACAGGGACAGAAAAGAATGTTTTTGAAAAGAGATACAAATCCACAGGAACAAGAGTGCAGAAAGGGCTGGACAGCAGGTTTCTAGGAGGCATTCTGTAAGCTGCAGAGCACGTGGGTGAAGAAAGGGCCCCTGACGCACGAGGCCGTGGCTGCCACCGGGGAACCAAGATGACAGTCACTCTGGTGGCGCCCGTGTCAGTGGCAACCCCCACTCTACTAGTGCTCACCACGTTCCGTCAGTGAGGCCGAGTGCTGACAAGTTCCCAATACAAAAATAAATTCGTGAACAATGAAAAAAAAATACATTTATAAAAATATCACTGCCCATGGATGGAGGTGAAGGAGACACATGCCTGAACCCAGAATCACGGCCAAGACGGTGACTCTGGCTGGTGCTGGGAGTTTCCAGTGTCCAGGCCCACAGCCCTGTCCCCTCCTCCTCTTCACGGTGCTCCTGACTCAAGTCAGTGAGTGCCATCCCGGTGCCCAGTCCCCTCCGAACCTGGCTGGGGTGTGCTCCTGGAGAAGACTACTGCACTTCGAGCCCCCATTTGTTGCATGCCCCTCAACGTCCATTGCCTTGGGTATATTTCCATATGAATTCTCACTCTGGCCTCAAGACCTGCCTTGGCCAGCGGGCAACGGCCATCTATGATTTGAACTTCTGCTTAAACATACTTGCCCTCCTGTGAGCTTGGAACTCTGAAACCGGCAGATAGCCCAATAGCCCCTACCTGCCTGTCCCCCCACCAGACCAGAGCGTGAGGTCATTCCAGGTCAGCCAGCCACCAGCTGGCCAAAGCTGATCACAGGAGTGTGAGAGAACCCACATCTGCGGAACAGCTCAAACAACCCAGCAAACGAAACAACTGCTGTGCTAAGCGCCATGTCAGGGCCGTTTGTTACACAGTCAACTGACGGCCGTCTTCGCGGTCCCTCTGAGATGGCGGCTGTCATTCCTCAAGCAGGAGGGGCCTTGTGCCGGCTTACAGGGTGCAACTATTGTCCTTTTTGCATTAAATGAATGCTTACATCAGAGATCCTGCCCTAACGACGTACCACATTAAGATTTCAGATACCTTAAAACATAAAAATCACGTTATCTCATCCTTACACTTAAAAACAGCGTGTGTGCAGCACAAGACCTACAGGACCGGGAGACTGCACGTGACCACCGGTGTTCGTCCGCAGGGAGAAGCACTTGCAGGCTTCCAGACTGCAGGATGGGATCTGCATCGGGAACACAGGAACCAAGCCAGCGCGAGAGGAGGAAGAGCCAAGAGCTGAACCGAAGGGCACGGAGTGACTGTGTGGTGTGTGTAAGCAGTACGCAGCCATGGACACAAGAATGGAGAGCCCGAAGAGTTCTTTCATCGGAGAGCAGCCTAAGTACTTGGAAGCGCCCGAAGTGGCGGTGTCTGCAGGTGCCTGAGGGATGGAGGGGAGGAGAGGCACGTCTTTCCTGCAAGGGGACTCACCGCATGGGATCTCTCCTGGAAGGGCAAAGCTGGCCATGTGGAGACAGGGAGCACAGACCAGAACAGACCTCAGGCCTGGGATCCTGGCGGGAGGCAGGGGTGGGCAGGCTCCATTACTTAATGTTATACTATTTTTTTATTTGAAACATTAGAAACATATTTCTTTGATAACATTTTTAAAAATTAAAAATAACACAACTAACCGCCAAAGTGGTAAATCTAGTTAATAGTCTTTTAATCATGTATGCAACTCCAGATGATGAAATAGTTAACGATTTTCTGGGCGCACACACTCACCGCCCCCAAACTCACGCTCTCCTCTGCCTCCGGGATGCTGCTCCCCTGGGACCCTCTTGTGCAGAGACCTGACTGTCCAGGACAGAAGGGGACAAGGTGCCCAAATCAGCCACGACCAGCAAAGAAACAGCATCAGGGACAAGTGCGACATTGAGCACTGAAACTTACAAAAGATCTTATTTACCTGAAGTTAGCAATTTAAGTTATAGTTTAAAAACTATTCCCTTTTTAATTATAAAATCCTACGCAAATTCACTGATGATTTAATGACACAAATCAGACTGTATTTTCAAGAAATCTGACAAACACCACTGCCAAATGTCACCCACAATATGAAGGCTTATGAGGAGAGTTTCAATCATCCAAACAGAAGCCAACTGACGTAATGACACAATCAGAGAGGTCAGACGGCTTTTAGGATCTCCATTTTACATGAAAAAATAAAACAAATGTGGGCGTCTGGGTGGCTCAGTCGGTGAAGCGTCTGCCTTTGGCTCAGGTCACGATCCCAGGGTTCTGGGATCAAGTCCTGTTTCAGGCTCCCTGCCCAGTGGGGAGTCTGCTTCTCCCTCTGCCTCTCCCCCAACTTGTTCTCCCCCACAAAAAAAAAAAATAAATAAAATCTTAAAAAAAAATAAAACAGATGATTAAAAATGCAGAGAACAGGTAAACTTGAGATTCTTCCTGAAATTTTGAGAACCAGGCCTTAGAGCTACATCTGTGAGAGCCACAACTGTGGAGCCATGCCTGTGGGGGAGGCACATCTGTGAGAGCCACATCTATAGGGAAGCCAAATTGGTGCAGGGGCCACATCTGTAGGGGTGTCACGTCTGTGGAAGGGGACAAATCTGCGGGGGGCCCACATTTGTGAGAGCCATATCTGTGGGGGTCACATCTGTGAGAGCCATGTCTCGGGGGGGCACCATCTGTGGGGGCCACATTTGTGAGAGCCACATCTGTGGGGGGGCCCACATCTGTGAGGGGAGCCCATATCTGTGGAGGGCACATCTGTGAGGGGGCCACGTTTGTGAGAGCCATGTCTGTGGGGGAGCCCACAACTGTGGGGTGGCCCACATCTGTGGGGGCCACATTTGTGAAAGCCACATCTCTGGGGGGCGCCCACGTCTGTGGGGGGGCCCGCATCTGTGAGGGGACCACATGTGTGAGAGCCACATCTCTGGGGGGGCCCACATCTGTGGGGGGCCACATCTGTGAAGGGGCCACATTTGTGAGAGCCATGTCTGTGGGGGGGCCTGCATCTGTGGGGGGGCCCGCATCTGTGAGGGGTCCACATTTGTGAGAGCCACATTTGTGGGGGTCCACATCTGTGGGGGGTCAATACTGTGAATGCCATGTCTGTAGGGGGGTACCATCTGTGGTGGCCACATTTGTGAGAGCCACGTGTAGGGGCGCCATCTCTGTGAGAGCCACATCTGTGGGGCTCCCAACACCTCTGAGAGCATCGGCCCTGTGGGTGAGGGGAGCTCTCGGGGGACCCTGGCACGAGGAGCAACCCGACAGCCAGGTGCTCCCTGCACAGCGATGTGGGACCTGCTCGAGAGCTTGCCGGTGCTGAGGTGAGGACTCAGGAAGGAGACTCTTCCATCTCCAAAGAAGTGACATCAAGTCCTAAATCCCCAGGTGGGGACACAGACAGGGGGTCAGGGAGGCCAACCCACCCCAGGCAGAGGCCCTGGGCAGGTGGGAAACCTGGCCTTGCCCTCAGGCAGCGGCACCAACCCCTCTCAAGGGTCTTCATGGCTCTTGCTTCCTTGTCGACCCAATGACCCCTCTCATTCACAGGACTTACTTATGTCACAATTTCTCCTTTTCTAGTCAAAGCTACCAGTTCACTTGGCACATATATCTTTCTCAAGTCCCAGGCGGCACAGAGGGGCCACCACCGCCAGTTCGGGTACGGTCTTCTGGCTGCATGCTGTGTACAGGGCAGAACGCAGCTCCCGAGTTCTTTCCCCATCCAGGTGCCAGGCTGGGCCTGCAGGGCAGCCAGGGACAGACGCGAGGCCGTGCGTGGGTGGGGCTGCACAGTGTGGCACCAGGGTGGGGGGCACACTGGGATAAAGGACCTCCAAGGGCACATGGGGCCCTGGCCGTGGCAGGGGGTGTGGCCTGGGCTGGGCGGGCGGGCCATGTATGCTGGGTGCAGGAGAGCCAGGAGTCTGTTCTCGGGGCTCACAGACAGGGGAGGCCACAGCCTCACAGACAAAGTGAAACAGGCAGCCTGCTGAGGGCTCTTCTCAGTCACTGAAAAGCCTACAGATCGAGGCCACTACACGGGCTATAGGTGGTCACCAGGAAGAATGCCAGCAACCCGTGACTTCTGGTTGGCGAGCGACCATCTCCCGAGACCAATCAGACAGACTTCTCTCTGAGCTCCAGACACCAGGGGCACAGGGCTGCGCCCCACCAAGTGCACCCGGGATGGGGCCCACGGCAGGACGTAGCCTGGCCACCACACAGAACAGCAGCCACCAGCAGGCCCACGTGTTGGGTAAAGGAAGGCCACGGCACCTGCTCCTGTGGACCCCTCTGCTGCCCGCTGCTCCACCGCAAACCCAAGGGCACTTGTTAAAAAGCAATGCCTCACTATGGCTGGTGGTGGGCCTGTGTGCACGGAGGCCAGTGCCGCCTCTGACACGGGGCCCCCGGGCTGCTGGGAATTCTACCGTCAAAACGACACAGCATGGACTTCCAGCAGCTCAGGGAACCATCCCCGCCTTGGCTTGTCCTACGCCCACCTGAGGCGGCGGCCAGGTCAGGGTGAAAGCAGCAAAGGCAGCGATAGCAGACCCAAACCTACAAACACTAAAGCAGCGGTCAGAAGTCCCACCTCGGGCACTCGGGCTGTTCGCTGTGGGGGGCTCTGTTGGTGACAGAGGCCTAAGCCTCCTGCCCGTGACCATGTGAGTGAGCCTGGAAGTGGGTCCCGCAGTCCTGACCGTGGCCTCATGAGGGACCCAGAATTGCGGCCACCAGCTCAGGAGACCCTCGTTCAGACCCTGGAAACTATGAGATAACTTATGTTTTTGTTTTGTTTTAAATGGCTGAATTTGGGGTATTTCATTACACAGTAACAGATTACTTCTACGACCTGGGTTTTCTGCTTTGTTTTAGGGTGGCTACTGGAGAATGTAACATTACCTTTGGCCTTTTAATCTGCCCGCCTGTATCATGGGATGGTGTTGCTCTTCGTGGTTCTAAATACAGTGGAGCACATCCCACTCCCAGGCGGTCTGTCAACAACGTAATACAACTTTGCTACCTGTCCCCAACACATGGTTCTTTCCAACACATTTAATTTTAACCCTGGGGTCAGACTGAGCATACAAAGACTAAACACCAAAAGAAGATCTGTAGTTTCTTATTAAATTTAAATGCAAAAAAATACTAATATCTTTTTCCAACTATAAGGGATCAATGAGAAAAACTAAGAAAAGACAAGTCCCAAGAAGAAAATAAAAATGCTTTGTAAATACAGCACCCAGAGGCGATGACTGCTAATATTCTAGTCTTCCTTCTCGCTGGTCATTTGTCTATTTGGGGACACAGCTTGTATTTTTGGATGAAGGTAGATAACAAGCACATGCCCTCTTTTAAGTCCGCTCCTGCACCAGTGACTTTCCCACGATGCGCCACACGCGCCACAAGTTACCCAACCAGCGTGCTGCCGCTGGACTCGCGGGTGCCTGGCAGTTTGGTCTCGGCACGGCGAGCGGCACCCTGTGTGTCATCGTGGGGTCACGGCCGGTTGCCAGGAGCACGCCTTGGCAGCAGCCCTCTGGAGCCGCAGGGAACCTGGCGTCTGGAAGGCTCCTGCAGGTGCGCAGCGGCCCCGCCAAGCGACTTACTTTTATGTGCTCGTGCAGCTGGGCCTCGTGCTGCCGGGAGAGCTGCTCGTGCTGCCTTTGGAACTCGGCGATGAGGATCTGCCTCTGGAGCTGCTGCTTCTGCTTGAGGGCCAGCAGCTCCTGCTGCAGCTGCTGCTCCCGGAGGGTGGGCTCCGCCACGGGCAGCGCAAACTGGTGGTCCAGGCGGAGGTCCATGGGCACCGCCGGGGGAGCGACCTGCAGAGGCAGCGCGGAGGCCACATCCGCTGCGGGAGAGAGCACAGCACAGAAGCGCCGGTCACTGCAGCGGCACGGTGTCCCCAGGCCGCTGCCCCCGCCCTCCCCCACGCCACCGACCCCCGTCCGGGGGTGCCGCACGCTCGAGCACAGGTGACACTCGGGACGCCTCTTCCCCCTCTCTCGCCGGACAGGCTCACAACGCAGGACCCGGGGGGTGTCTGAGGCCTTCCTCTCCTCAAGTGCAAAGACCGCAACACTGAGGGGCAGGTCAGAGCAGGATACACCCCGGCACAGACGCACGGCCCGGCCTGCCCTCCACCACGAGAGGCCCCGACGCGGGCCCCGCGGCTGTCCTGACGTCATTTCTGAAAGTCAACAGAGAGAAAGAAAGAACATGGCTCTAAGGAGAGCTGAGCGCCAGCGAGGGGAGAGGCGGACTGGCCTGTGCTTTTCTTCAGCTTTCTCACGAAGCTACTAAGGACTGTGTGCAGCAGCCACAGGACAGCGTGTGCCCTGAAGTGGTCCAGCTAGACGTTTCCATGGAGAATGTGTTTACCGAGCGCAGCCAATCGCCGCTGCCCCGGCTCGCACGCACAAGCACATTCGGCAGGCTCCGGGCTTCTCTGCTGCCCAGAGAAATGGATTTTCTTCCCAGGACCACTGTGCTGCCGAAAAAAAGCTCAAGTGATTTTGATTAGAAACAGAAGCTAAATCAATCTTAATGCTTACAAATCGATACCCAGTTACAGCGAGGAAAAGCATGCAGAAAGTCTGAAATCACGGCTGTCACAGAAGAGGCTGCCGTGCGTGCTCCTTTCACAGCGGCTCCACGTTTGCACGCACAGCCGTGCACGAAGGCCCTGCCCGTGAGCGCTGCCCAGAGACGCCGCTACAGTGCTCCTCAGACTCGCGACGAACAGCCCCTTGGGCTCTCCTCACAAAATTCCCTCAAGAGTGGCCGTGGTAGCCCAGCACCTGTGCTCCGCAGCACACTGCTGCACACAGGCCCACGAGCCCCCCCTCCCTTCCAGAAAGCTCCCCCACAACCTGCTCTGGGCCCACTTCTTCAAGTGACACACACCAGACCGGGGCTCTGGGACAGGAGACTGAGGCCTCAGGTTCTGAAGAGCCCAGCACTCAGGTGGGAGACCAAACCCAACAGACACAGGCCACCAAGGACCTGTTCCTTGCCGTCAGGGCCCCTCTGCCCGCACCCTCTGAAGGTCGGGCCACGTTATGCACCTGACCTTGTTCCAGCGTCTCCCGACCAGATGCCCTGGCCACACGGCCCTCCAGTCTCAGCCATCACCCAGTTCCTTGGGAAATCTGTGCTCTGCGGCCTCAAAGCCTAGATGTTCTAGTAAAATGGCCCATAAGTGGAATCTCCCCTCAGGACAGAACATTTCTGTGGTCATGGCCCAGGTAGCGGGTGCCACGCTGGCCATTCTGATGAGGCAGGGCTGGGAAGCCCTGGGTCCAATCACCTGGCCTCTCTGAGCCCCAGTGTCCTGGACAAACACAGGGTCATCATGGAGCCTGCAAGGCAAAGCTCATAGACAGAGTCCAGCACTGCCCGGGATGGGTCCTGGGTCCTCAGGCTCCTTGACAAAATCACAGTCTTTCCCACCCCCAGGACCGGAAGCCTCTCCAGCTGCTGTGCTGGCCTGGAGCTCCCCGAAGCCAGCAGGGCCAGGCTGACAGAGGCCCCAGGGCCTGGAGCAGCTTTCCTTTGAGGGCCGCCTCACCCTGGACCACATGACACAGAGGGAAGAGGCAGAACCAGCCAGAGGGTGGTAGGAAAATACTCCAGATCTGACCATCTTAAGAAAGTATCTGATTCTCCTGTTCTTTGAGCCCTAACAAGGCCAGGATAGATGCCGGTGGGCTGCTTGTCTTCCGTTTCTTCTCCAATCAGTGAAACGCAACCCCCCAACTGTTTATGTGTATTTCTAACGGAGTCTCAGGCTTGATAGATCAAGAGGGTTTTATTTGCTATTTACGCGAGATAAATCGACACAAATAAACTGTTTTCATGAACAGGACCAGGGAGCTGCAGCATCCCACTCAGCCCACCGCACGTGAGCTGGTAAAGACTGGATTTTGTTAATTTCTCTCCTTGATTATTTTTAGTATGAAAGAGAGAAAAACAGGAAAACCATATAAACAGCACCGGTCTTATAAAACCTCAATATTTCCCCCACTTGCTTCTGACTTCTTTTAAGGAATAAACAGGAGGGCAGCTCAGTGAGCAAACCCAGAGAAAAGGAAGCAGGACTCAGCTTCTTACAGGAGTTCAGCTCGTGCTCTTCTTTCCCAAAGGGATCTATTACCCCTTGTCCACAAGTGTGACAGGGCCAGACACCTCCTAAAACATCATGACCGTGGCAGCTAGCAGGCTTCTCACCCTGTGCGTCCACAGAGCAGTAGGAGGCGGTTCCCAGGGCCCTGCTGCGTGCCTGCCCGCCTCGCAGACGCAGGCGAGCTACAGGGCAGGCCTCCCCCGCTTAGCCGGCCTCTGCTTTCTGAGCACAAGCGTGACTGTGTTTCTGGGTTACACACACCACACGGGCGCTGCGCCACGCAGCCTGCGACCGCTGGAGGGAGAACACGCGACTCCACCCGCACCAGTGAGAACGGCCCCCGATCCCTCCCACTCTGCTTGCCTGGTTGAGCTGCCACGTTTCCGCTTTAGGACGGAGCCACGGAGAGGGAACGACGTAAGCGCGCTGCCCTGCACCTGGCAAGCTGCATCGCTTCGTCTGCCCCAGGGCGGGGTGGGGCGGGTGAGACCCCCGTGCAAGACGGGCCAAGATGAGGAAGATCTTCTTTCTAACAAGGCCATCCCTGACATGCTGGCCAGAAGCCCCAGCTGCTGCTCACTCTGGCTTCTCCTCTCCTCATTCTAATTGTTCACAAAGGGGGTCAGGGACCACCTGATGCTGAACATAAAACACCCTTTAAGGGATCCTTTTTGTTAACTTCAAAAATATGATAGGCCGAACTTTTCTCCAGACAGGTGCCTTTGCTGAGGAGGCGTGTGGGGCCCGCTCTGTGCCGGGCGTGGGGCCGTTCCCAGGCCAGCCTGTAGCAGGCCCACAGTGAGAAAGCAGAGCAGAGACGGCTGCGGGCCGGCGACAGGGCTGGGGAAGGGTCCACACAGGGGCTGTGTCTCCATGAGCCACAAGGCAGGGCGTGAGCGAGGGCCTAGGGGTCAGGGCGTACCTGGACAGTTGTGGGGACACAGGTTGAGCAAATCCGAGGACAGGGCTGGGCAGTGGGCCGTGCTGGGACAGGCTGGGCCGCAGAGGGGCCGGCAGCGGGGTGCTGGCCACGGGGAAGCACAGGTGGCAGGGAGGGCGCTGCTGGCAGAAGCAGCCTCGGGTGGCGGGACAGGCTGTGCCCAAGGTCCCTTCTCAGTAAGGGGGCAGCGTGGGGGGCGCATCCCCACCACATCCAAGCTGAAGTTCACTCTGTTTCCTCAAACGTTTCCCAGATTCTTTGGAGTCTGGAATCATGGGGAATATTGCAGGGAAACACTCCCTGGCGGCTTCCGCTAGTCCTTCCGCAGGAAGCTAGAGGATTGTGGGGCAGCAAGAGGCCCGCAGATGATGTGAAGGGGGCGTTCGCGAGGCATGGAGGGTGAACAGCCGGGGCACGCGCTGACATCAAGAGGATGGCATGCTGTCCTCACTGTGACATGTCTGCTATATTCCCCAGTTATCAGAAAGGGAGGGTGTACTGCCTCAGTTTACCATTCTGAGGTCGCACCTAAAACTTCACTCTTCTGCTAAAGAACGTGAAAAGCAGAGCAGACAGAACGGACAGCTAGTCATGACCCACGCTGGCTACGCCATAGCTGGCTCCTGCCATTTCCCTCCATCGGAAAACAATAGTGTGCTTACAGGTAGACACGAAAGCGAACACCAGACCTGCCACGGGACAAGAAGACCCTCACGAGGCCTCCTGAGAAATGCCACCTCCTCCTGGCGCACGACAGTCAGGCGGCCAGGGGACAGGGGAGGCGGCCGGAGCAGAGCTGTCCCCAGGCCCGCCCCGCATGCCAACTCGAGGGATCACGGCCACAATCCCCATTCATCCCAGTCACTGGCGGGTGCGTCAAACAGGACTCGTACTATTTCTGTATCAAAACGTATTTGAAATGCCATGAGTTCTCAACAGAAGCTGCTAGTGCTTCTGACCCAAAGCGCCCTGAAGGAAACAATACAACCTTCTCTACTTAAAGAATGCGGCATCAAAACAAAAAAGCCTGTATTCTCATGAATATTTTATGTGGACTAGAAAATTGCTTTTATAGGTTGTGCCTTGAGAAACATATTAATACAATCAGACTCATGACGTTAGTAAAAGCACAAAGACTATATTCAGCGTTTCAATACAGAACGGCAAGCCTGTGCTGTGAATTACAAGTTCCCAATCAGAAACAGAAAAAATCTGTTAGTCTCTCTGTTTTTAAATAAATGACCATAAAAAAGGACACTGTAATTTTCCATTACATGGGTCAGGTCCTCTTTCCTTAGCGCCACTTCATGCCACCGTATAGACATGAAATAAAGACAAGCACTATTCTCTAGAAAACGCGGCCAAAGTTTAGGGTCTGTTCAAGTAAAGAATGACTCATTCACATCTAGGGGAAAAGAACAGCTATTTCAACTATGTAACTATGGTCTCCTCTTACTCTGACATTCTGTCCACGTGTGAAGGGGGAAGGGCTGGAGATGGGGTGAGGGGGGGACAGAGGGAGGGGGCGTTTTGGGAATGTGTAACTTATTTCAAGTGTTTTCAGTGTTTTACCTTGGCCCACATCACGCACGCTGAAGAACACAGCCGCCAGGGGAGAGCGAGAGTGATGAGCTGAAGACAGCCACACCCATCGCCTCAGGAAGAATCAGACAATCGCCCCCAAATTGCATGCCTGCCCCTGGCCCCAACAGCATTCTGGCTTTGCCGAGTACCCCCTGCTTTTCTTTATGGTTATACTATCCACACGTGTGTCCCAAACACCTCTTCTTTCGCTGGCAGTCGTGAGCACAAGAGAGTGACAAAGGCTCCCAGGAAGAGAGAAAACTCTCGAGTCTAGCCTGCCTGCAGCGTCTAGAACAGTTGGCAAGAGCGAGCTCTGTCTGGGGCGAGGTCACGAGTGGCCCCCGGGAAGCCACGGGCTACCCCCATTGTGGCAGCTGTTAGGGCAGTCTCATGGGCCAGAACTGTCCCAAATTCCTGCTTCTACGGTCACTGTGGCCGGCCTCCAGTCCTCACATCTGAGCCACCAAGAAGGCCCCATAGAGAAGGCGTGTGCTCAGGTGAGTGAGGTCGTAGGGCAGGGCATGGAGCAGGACAACATGGCCCAGACAGCTCAGCACCGAAGAAGAGTCTGGGCAGGCTCAGCGGCTGCTGTCCACGGCCGGGGGTGGGGGAACAGTACAGGGTGCAGGCGCCTGCCCCAGAAGCGAAGAGTTCCTGTCCGGCCAGGCGGCCCGGGTCTCCTGCACAGCCGCCACCACAGGGCCAGCCTCCTCATCCTCCAGGGCGTTCCCTGTCTCTGTCCCAGCCCGCTTCCCTCCTGGCTCTTCCTCTTATTCTGCAGGAGCTCCGGCCCCAACCGCGTCTTCAAGAGAAGGCATGAGGAGATAGAGCCTGCTTGTTCTCATTTTCCCCTCAATGTACCACTAACTTCGGCTGCGCACAGAATTCTAGCTTGAGAACATTTCCTTCAGGATCATAAAAGCACTGCTCTACTGTCTTCTTGTTCCCAAGATTGTGACTGAAGACTGTAAAGCCATTCTAATTCTAGATCCTTCGATGGGATGTGATTTTTCTCTCTGGATGTTTGTGAGGTCTTCTCCTTGTCCCCCGAGTTCCGAAAGTGTGCCATCACCCAGCTCGGGGAGGATCTTCTCCAGCCAGTGTGGGGCGCTTGGCTTCTGCCCTCCCACTGGAACAGCCTTGACTTACTCTGTTGATTTCCCTTCTCCACTCTGCTTCCAAAACGCTTAGATTTGGTAAATCTCCTCAAACGACCCTCCAGTTTTCTCTTCCATTTTCTCCTACCTTCCTCTTCTTTGTCTTGTGCTCAACATTATGACCCTTCCTTAAATGGATATTCTAACCTTGTCACTGGGCTTCCCCTAACTTCTGCTATGATGTTTAGCAGACGACTCACAGGGCCATGTTCAGAGAACAAGGACCCCTGAATATCCAATCTTACAAGCCATCCTGTTCTGACCCTGTGGACAAGTCAGCTTTTCTGGGCTCTGAGGACTGTCTGCCTCGCTTTTATCTTCCCGGCCACCGGGATACGCCCTGCGTAGGAGCGGAGGCACAGACCCTCGCCGGAAGCAGCCAGCAGGGCTCAGGGCTGAGCCTCACCGGAGGATGCGTGGGGCTGGCACTCACTCGGACTCCCACCTGTAAGACTTTCCGCATCGGCCGGCCGTATTTCCCCGGGGGGGAGCCTTCCTGTCTCGGCATGGAGGGTGAAAGCGAGGCCTTCGGGGTACGGAGTGAGGGTCTCTGCACGCCGCGCTCCTCACCAATACAGTAGTTCATGCCCCTGCTCTTGTTACAGTGTCCACGTCCTCAGCTCACTCGTGTCCCCAGACCAGGGCCTTTTTCCAAAGGAAAAAACCTCCAGCTGGCCACCCCCTGAGCACCGCAGGGAGGACCTCCAGGAGTTTCCCACATCTGCCTCAACATCCCTCTCAGCCCCGCCCCAGAGGGAGAGGCGCTGCTCTGGAGGTGGGTGTGGGGCGCATGGGGGGGGCCTGGCTTTTCCAGGTCCGCCAAAGCAGCCGTGACAGACGCACCTTCTTTCCGACTCCCGTCACAGGTTGCTCCTGCTGTTCCCTCTTCTGTCACCCATGCTTGGGGCCTATGACCTTTCTCTGGAATACACTGGGTTAGACCAGCTATCAAGGCGTTTTTTTCTATATTACTTCAGAAAATATCTCTGCACGAACTCTCAACCTTTATGGAGAAAATGATAAAACTTTATCAAGAGATGTTAGAAAATGTCTTAATAAATGGAAAGATATATAATATTTATGGATAGAAGACTCTGAAATCAATATATTAGTTCTCTCTCTCAAAAAGAAAACCACAATCAAATATCATTTACATACCCAAGTACATTAAAAACTATTTCATGATATTATCAAATAGCCACAAAGCATTTCTATGTTTTAGAGAATTTCATACATGTTTTTTAAACTTTATTCAAATCAAGACCCAACTAAGGTCCATACATTGTGCTGGCTGATGCATGCCTTAAATCCCTTTTACTCTAAAGGTTCCCCCTTCTTCTCCCTCCAGCACCCTCTCCAACCTATGGGCTGCGGACACTGGTCATCTGCCCCGTGGAGTCTGCCCTGCTCCAGACTTGGCGGGCCACGCCAGGGCTGCAGGTTAACACGGCTCCCTGGCCTGCACACCCTGTGATCCGGAAGCGGGGTCTGGATGCATGGTCAGACGCAGTCTGACGTCCCCGCACGACCGTCTCCACTCAGAGGTTCTCCCGCTCAAGGAGCTGTGCGTCTCCACGGCTCTTCTGCACCGACCACCGCTAAGGCGAGGTCATCAGGGTTGTAAGGTGTGCCTGCCCAGTGCCACCCTGGCCTCTTGATTCGCTGCCTGATTTCTGTAATGAAGAAGGACCCTGAACCAACCTTCTTCTTGCCCTGACGGTGTTTGGAAGGAAGACAGGACAAGTGCCTGATTTTCTTCCTTTATTTGCGAATTTTTAAAAATAACGAGTTGGCCCCCAGCATCCTCCATGTGTGAGCAATGAGGAAGGGTTCTGTTCTTCAAGATCAAATAAACAGAGCCCACTGCAGTTCGGCTCGGACTGCGCTCTAACGGGAGACCCCTCATTGAACCGGGAGGGCCCTCCAGCGTGGCCCGCAAGCCACTCCGAGGACCACCACAGCCCTCGTTCTGCTATAACGAGGCGTGCCGGGAAATCCTCACACACCGTTTGATCCCTCTACAGAATCAGACGTTTCCCTGAGGAGAAGTGGGTCCCTTCAATAGGAAGCAGTGTTCAGAGACCACAACCTGCGTGTGGCCCGCATGTCGTGTCCACGTGAGCTCTGCTTGGGACGGATATGTGTCGTCCCCGGGGTTCTTATGAATTTCAGGAGGGAGCAAAATTAGATACACGTGTTCTACCTGCCGTCTCGCTGTGGAATTCCAGAATGCATAACCTATTAAAAATATCATTCAAAAGGACTGAATACACATAATCAAGTTCCATTCAAAATACTGATTTATATGGATTATCACTTTCCCCCAAAGTGTTCTTAACTGGATTACAACTATTCTATTTAACACCGTGTTGTGGGGGTGTGTGTAAAGGGGAGATGAAGTGTGGAAGTCAAGATTTTAAATGTGAAGATTTAAAAATATTCTGTAGGGAATGCATCCAGCACGGGCCCCACCTCAGCTTCACATGTGGCTAAGCCTGTAGTTTATTTCTCTGTGCCCCATGTAGATGCATATACGCAACGCCAAAGAAAGAAACGTATGTTAACAATTTACTGTAGTTAAATTATGCTTGAAAAATAAAATGATTACAACACAAGAAGAGGCAGTTTTGTTTTATATTGTTTTGTTTTCAATTGACATCAAAGTGTAAAGAAACAAACAGAACACACGGAGGTATTTATGGGTTTTTACAGACGTATATATATATGCGAAGGTTTTCTAATCTGGTGCGGGGCAGGGAGAGATAGGCACCCTATGCAGATCGTATTAAAGGTAACCCTTAGGGGCGCCTGGGTGGCACAGCGGTTAAGCGTCTGCCTTCGGCTCAGGGCGTGATCCCGGCGTTACAGGATCGAGCCCCACATCAGGCTCCTCAGCTAGGAGCCTGCTTCTTCCTCTCCCACTCCCCCTGCTTGTGTTCCCTCTCTCGCTGGCTGTCTCTATCTCTGTCGAATAAAATAAAATAAAAATAAAATCTTTAAAAAATAAATAAATAAATAAATAAATAAATAAATAAAGGTAACCCTTAGAATTGTATTTTTTGTGCATGTGATTTCCTTGCAGGGTTCTAGAAATCAAGCAGGCAGCAGCATACACTTAGGCCCTGGTTTACCCCCTGCTTCTGCCTTCCTGCCAAGAAGGGACTTGATGACTCTTCCACATCAGTGAGAAATCTAGGATCTGCCCCTGCTGGAGGCGGGAGAGGATGTCCTGGCGGGCAAGCCTCGAGCTTCCCCCCTCAGCACCAGGGGATCGCAGGTTCGGTGGGATGAACCTGCCCAGAGGCTACACGTGCCATGTCATGTAATGTGTACAGTAAGCAACTCCCCAGGATACTGTCCCCATCGGGTGGCCGGGCAACCTTTAGTACAGACAGTCTAGGCAAACATGAACGGCAACGCGGAACTGGAGCCGGGCCGCAGAAATGCAGGGTGGAGCCGACGGGCTGCAGGCCACCCTGGGCGGCGCTCAGGCTGGGGGGTGGCAGCAGCTCTGGGACACGGTGCATGGCTGATCGGCACCCCGAAGCCTGAGAACCCAGCTCCGGAGCTTTGTGTGAATGCCCGCAAGAGCGCCTCCCGCGCCAGGGAGCTGCCTGAGCCCCGCCTCTCCCGTGGCCCCAGCTTGGGTCTTGGTCACGACCAAGGCCAGTCTTCCCTGTAATTACTGGCTCACTCGAGCGCTCCGCCGTTCAGTGCTCTCCATGAACAAACTCCTGTTCCTGAAAAGCTCCTGGTGCCGGGTCCGCCACAGGGTCAGCCCCACAAGGCTCTGCTCAAGGCTGAGACAAAGGCCCCAAAAGCACAGCCTCCCGACGAGCACCAGGAAGACAGGTTTAAAAGCACAGCAGAGCCACGTGTCGCCTGCTGCGCACAGAGATGAAACAGCAAATCTCTGATACACTCTCTTCAACACCAAAGACAAAAAGCTACAGTTAACACCAGGGGTGTGTTTCGCTCCACTGTCTCTTTATTCCCCTAATTTGGCATTCTCCCTCCTCACTGCCTCTCCAAACTAGATGTTTCCACGGTCTCTCCCTGGCAGAAGGTCCGAGATCCACCAGTGCACCACTATGGCATGGACTCGGGGCCACAGCCTCTGCCACCCCGAAAGGGGTGTCCCCTCTGCCGGCGAGGGGCTCCCCATGGCCTGGCTCCCTCCGGCAAAGCCCCTCCTGGCTTCTCGGTTGTCTGTTGGCAGCAGAGAGAACATTCCGGCAGGGAAGACAAGTCTGTGGAGCTGCAGGAAGGGTTGGTGAACGCACGCCCTTCCTAGCCACATCCCAGCAAACCACTGTGGGAGACATCAGGGCGTGAGATGAGGCTACTTCTGAGAACCAGCTCTGTGGTCTGCAGTCCCAAGAACAGGGCACCACTTCCAAGTAAAGCTCAGAGAGAAATCCACGCCCCGGCTGCTGGGATGTCAGCTCAGAGGACGCCCAGCAGGGAGACCTGGGCTCTCAAAGTGTCCGCAGGAGGGTCAGAACTAGGGCATGCAGACGGGGGCCGTGGTGACGGCGTGGACTCGGGCTGCGGGGCCTGGGAGGAGGCCCCTGGCTAACAACAGCACACCTGCTCCTTGCTGGGCAACGTGGGCCAGTGTGAGAAGCGCGGGCACGCGGCCGGTGCTGTCCGTGCAGGAGCAGGACACCCCTCAAACCGGTCCCCCATCATGGGGGCCGTGCAGCTGAGACTGGCAGCCAAAGCGAGGAACGGGCGCCTGGGAAAGGCGTGCAGAGCCAGGCCCACCCTGCCTCCCATGCTCCTGAACCTGCTCCCTGGAACGTGCGCCCAGAAGGCTTCTTCATGGCAGGATGAAACGGAGCAGCCCGCAGGCCGAGAGCGAGTCCCTGAAGGGGGCCAGCTCAGCACTGGGTGTGCACATGTCCGCACAACCCAAGGCAGGGTCTGTGGAGGAGTGCGAGGAGCACGGCGGCCCGCAGCCAGCGGAGCACGGGTGAAGCCACCTGCAACCCTAGCGCCAGTATTCCAGATGCAGACCCGTTCTCATCGGCTCATTGGCCCAGCCACTCTGCGGACCTCGCTGGCAAGCGCTGTCCTGCAGGAGTGTCCAGTGGCCGGCTAAGGGGGACAGGGATGCCCTAAGGGGCACAGCTCTCTTCATGGGAGTGGGGACCTCCCTTTTTATAATCAAGTTATTTCTAGCAAAATCAACTGTAAAGGATAAAAACGTATTGACCATGCAGAGCTTTTGGAAAATTCCATCCTGCACTTCAAGCGGCAGTGAAGCAGTGTGATTGGAAAGCGTCACCACGACAGATTACACTTTCAAGATCCCAAAGAAAGGACCACAGCAGCGAACTTCCTTCTCCCAGATTTATGAATCAGTACAAGTTGTTCATTTTTAGGCTGGAAACCCTGTTAGTGAAATAGACTTGGGGTTTTAGACACAAATAGATGGGGGTTGGCCATCCACGACCATCTTTAGAAGGGGTATGGTCACAGCGTGGGGGACAAAGGCATAGACGCACCCAGGCAAACTGATACCAGCCCATCCTCGCACTACCCACCACTCACCTCAGCCCAGTGTGACCTGACACCGTGCGTCACATCATGTCCCAGGAGTGCAAACAAATCCTGAGTGGAACAGCCCACCTGCTGGCCAAGGCTGCCTCCCACAGCAGGCCCTGCCCCTGCCCAGGCCGGGCCCCCTGCTCTGCACACCTGCCGTGTTCACGGTGGCACAGGTGAGGGGTCCCGGGTACTCACACGCCCGGAACTACATGGAACTGTCACGTCAGGTGATAGGAACAGGGGCCAGAAGCACCAGAGCATGACGGGGCCCCAGAAAGATCAGAGTGCGTGGACTTTCTAATGCAGAGGAGAAAGGACTCAGCCTCCTGCATATGCTCGGCACTGCGTGCTGATCCCGCAGCAGCGGCCCCGGGTTACACCAGGCCTCCCTCCCTCCAGCCCACCTGCTCTCCTCCCCCGGGAAAGAAGTGTCAGGCTCCTGTGGCCCAGGGGGACAAAGGGAAGAGAATGAAGACAATGCAGCAGAGTCCAGGCCCTCTTATCTCTGCACAAACCCGAAGACCGTGCTGCCGCTACTCCCCTCCTTGCCCCCGCCCCTGCCACCAGCCCCGCTGACTGCACAGACTGCCCGCTCCAGGCCCCTCTCCCGGCCACGGGTCACCGACGGCACGGGGTCAGCGGTCTTGCTGTGTGGCCTTCCCACCTCCCGGCCAGGCCGGGGCACAGCCTGCTTCAGTCCTGGACGTCCTGGTGCTGAGTGTGCTCCTAACCGCGAGCCTCCGTTTAGGTCAGAACTCTGCAGAGGCAATACTGGAACATAGCTTGCTGAGAATTTTCCAGAACTGGTGGAAGACAGGAATCTGCAGATGCAGAAACACAACCAAAGCAGGAGAAAACAAAAAATAAATCAAGATAATTTCAACGTGGAACTGCAGATACCAAAGAAAAAGCTCCGAAGACCGTGAAATAGAAGTGCAGGTGTCCTATGAAGGGAATGAGGTGTCGGCCAGGAGACAGTGACCCACCCGAGCACAGGCAGAAACAACGTCCAGCTAGAATGATGTGCTCAGGGAAACTGTCTGTCAAGAGCAAGCACGGAATGCATACAGACGCATTTCCGCTTAGAAGTGAAGACGGTCTGAGAACTCGCCAAGAAGCCTTTGGTTAAGGGAAAAGGTGAGCAGACAAGCAGACACGGGATGACGGTGAAGACCAACCCAAGCAGCCACGGCCTGAGCCACACAGGAACAAGCACGGCATGCACGCGTGGCACTGGGCTCAACGACAAAATATCGGGCCAGCGGCAGGGACGGAGGCGTGGCAAGAGTTAGTGTTCTAGACACTTGCATAGCTGAGCACCTTGGGGCAGAAAACACTGACTTCAGACATTCTACGTTCTTACAGTCATGGTTCACACTCACTGCTAGAAACAGTGTAGAGTTTCCAAAGCAGCAGCGGTCCACGATCCATCAGAGAGAATGGTACGGAGGAGAGAGGACCGTGGCTGCTAACCACACCCACACACACCACACACGTGCATATACCACACACACACAGGGGCACACACACCACACATGTGCACGCACACAGTACGTGCATACACAACACACGAACACTCCACACACAGGCACACACACGTGTGCGCACACACCACACGCGTGCACACCACACGCATGCACACACTATATACGCACACACAACATGCACATAGGCCACACACGTGTGCGCACACACCACACGTGTGCAAGAGCACGCGCACACAGCTGGGTGTCTCCTGATGGAAAAGCACACCTCATCTATAAAGTCTTGCCAAAAATAATCACGTCTGAAACTGATCAAACCTCTAGGTGTGACTACTAATTTACAGGACACACAGGCAACAGAGGTCCATTTTAAATGACAAGATGGGAGATGGGTGAAATCAAGCAAAATCTAAAACACAGGGAACTGCACGAGACAAGCCACCTAGTATCTTCAAAGGTGAAGCTCAAGGGTCAAAGCCGATCAGACAAAACAGGTGGGGAGCGAACGTACGGATTAGCGGGAGACTGTATGAGACACGCCAACCACCAGGTGTGAGTGTTCACTGGACCCCAAGGCAAACGGCTAACTAACTACATATAAATATAAACACCACCAGAGACATATACACACTGGGTGAATATCTGATAGAATTGTTAATCTTGTCTAAATACGAAAATGGCATTGTACTTGGGTTTAAACCACAGTCCCCGTCTTTTAGAGAGACAGGCCCGTGTGGCTGCAGATAGGGTGACGCGGTGACTGGGATCACGAGGGCAGAGGTGGTGAGAAAGTGAGGGCACAGATAAGACAGAGCTGGATGTCCCCAGGCACCACCCAGGTTGGCTGACGGGAACAGCAGGGCTCCTTCTAGTATTTTCTGCACTTTCAAATGTATCTAAAATTTTCTGTGATACAAAGTTCATTTTTTTAAATTACATTTCTAAATATGGGTCAAAGAAGAGATCACAAACAGCCATTTAAAAATAATTAAGAGGGAAAGATAATGAAAGAAGGACCTAGAATAAGTTGTGAGCTTCTCTTATCGTACTCAGAGAAAAATCGACAGCCTTATATAGTCACGCTTGACAATAACGAGCATTACAGACTATAAGCTAGATATAGCTCTAAGAAGTTAGAAAAAACACTAGAATAAATGCAAGGAAAACAGACGGAAGGAGATAATAACTATATAAATGAAATGGAAAAGACCCATTACATACATTCTTTAAAAAGACCAATAAAATAGACAAACTTCCTGGTGAGAGTGCTTTAGAAAATGAGAGAAAGGTACAAATTAATTGTAGGCATGGCAGAGAGTGAAAATATAAGAAACTACAATGAACAGCTTTGGGCCTATCTGTTTTAAAACCTACATAAAACAGACACATTTCTAGAAAAATGAAACCTTCCCAAATTGATAAAAAATAGAAAATAGAGCAACCCTGTAATCACAAACTAAACTGAACCAATACTTCAAAATCTTCCCACAAGGATCATATTAAAGATGGCATTCCCAACCTTCCGACTAACTGATCATTCAGTTTTAAAGAAAACTTCCAAGGGAGCAGAAAAATAAAGAGCACCCCGAGTTCACGCTATGAGGCTAGGAGGAAACCTGGTTACAGAGACCAGGCAAAGACAGCATACAAAAGAAAAATGATACTCTCCATCATGAACATAGCCTCAAAAACCCCAAATAAATTATTAGCAAGCTTAATCTAGCAGTCTATAAAGAAGATAATCGACCAAAATAAGTGGTATTTTAAAATGAGAAATGCAACATCTATATAGAACAGGTATAAATGAAACCCACTGTACTAATCATGACCATCTTTATAGTGAAAACACGCCCATTACGAAATCCAACAACTGTTCACATTATACGAGCTCTTAACAAACTAAGAATAAAAGAGAAATTTCTTTAGTCTGAAAAAGGGTATCTATTAAAAAAACCACAGCAAATACTGCTTTTAATGATGAACCTTGAACAAGACAAGATCCAGCCGAAGAGAGCGGATGGAATAATAACATAAACAGAAAACCATCACGATTGACAGACTCTCGGAAATGCCGGTACACAACGCCTCCCCCACCCCCACCCCCAAAAATGAAGTACGGAGAAGTCCGCAGAACTTACAAGGACACTGAATGAAGCAAGGTGCTGGGCAAGATCAACAGGGAAAAACCAGCTGCATTTCAACACAATACGAGAAAGAAGGCCTAATTATACTTAAAGAAAAACAAAGCACCAAAAATTTTGTGGCTGAAAATTATAAAGACTGTTAAGAAATATCTTAAACAACGAAGGACGTGGACAGATGGACCAAGTTAAGGACGAGCAGACTTACTATCATAGAGATGCCCATTCTCTCCAGATTGAGCTGGGGGTCCAAGGCACAGGCTTCCAGGAACGGGACAAAGGGATCTCAGGATACGGGCAGAACAGAGCCCAGAGCAGTCAAGGTGCCCCTGTGGAAGGCAGCAGCCTGTCCTCCGTGGACAGCAGCAGCAGAGACAGCGCCAAACACCGACGTCAACAAGACGGAAGTCGCCCCGTTCACACCGCAGGCCAAAATTAATTCCACAGGAATTAAGACTCAAACGTGAAAGGGCAAAACTCAAGAAAAACTCAAGAGGCAAGAAGTGCTTAACACCAGACAAAACTGATCGGTTTGCCTACATTCACAGTCGGATTTTGTGCCCTTAGACGCTGTTTACAAGCGGAAGGCCGGGCCCGGGCGAGGCTGGCGGCGCTGTAGGGCAGTGACCAGGGCTTACTCCTGGGACGTGTAAGGGCCTCCTACTCATCTGTACGAGAAAGAGCCAAGGAAAACGGCCAAAAAAGGGGGGGGGGCCAACGAAGAGGGGCTTCTAATGGTAGGAAGAAATTGGCTGAAAGTCCACAGCACCCGAAGAGCGCCCGCGAGGCACCACGAGCTCCCGTTGGTGGCCACTCCACCCTGACGCTTCCAGGAGGGCCCCGGGGCCGGCCAGGGGCGCCGGAGCTGCTGGCGGCACGCGTGACGATGGGCCTTCGGGAAGCTGAATCTTGGCTCTAGGACCCAGGAATTCCACTCCTGAGTGTACCCACACTTGGGAAATGCCTGTGCGTGTACAAGAACAGGGCGAGAGTCACGCGTACGGAGAGCAGGACTCACAGGAGCCGTCCAAACGGCCACCAACACATCAGCAGTGGGCTCCTGTGCTTAGCAGTGAACAGGGGCGAGGAACAGCTACACCGAACGCCACAAAGGGTCTCAGAAACAACACGGAGTGAGAGGAAACCCCCCGCAAGAGACGCCACCTGTACCACGGCACTTTTAAACAGCATGTTGTTCGAGGAAGCACACGCGTGTGCAAAACGAGTTCTTCAAGCAAGTCAGTGGCAAACACCAAGGTGAGAACACGGTTTATTCTGTGGGCAGCTGACTACACTCCCTGCATTCGTTACTGGCCTCTGAGCAAAAGGGCCCAGGACCCCTCTGGGGGAGAGGAGCCACGCAGAAAGCAGCCCAGGGAAATGTTTCGCTCACCTCTGCGCCAGGTGTGACTCCTCTGGGGTTACCCGACATTTCGAAATTCTACCTTCCACACTTCTTAGGAACGGCGTGTGTTTAATGTGCACCAGAACATTCACACACGGCTCATAGGGGATGCATGTCTGGAAGGAAGCCGGGCAAGGCAGCTCGACCGTCCCCGTGGGAATCAGTGCTGGCCCCTGGCACCCAGAAGAAGAACGAGAAAGGCCGTGACCCTTCCCCAGCCTGGTCCCAGACTGCCTACTGCACGCATCCCATCCCACAACCCATAAACTCCACAAACATGGGGGTCTTTCATACTGAAAAATGTCACCCAAAAGGGGGCAGACCTTGGCTTGTGAAGACCTATTTCTTGACAGGTAAGATGAAGGAATCTTCGGGCTACACAGCACGACTACATGACCAAATCACCCTGCTTGATCCACCCACAGTCACGTCCTCACAGAAAACTTCATTTTAAATTCCATTTAAATTGACCTGCACGAATCCATTTTAAATGAAAATTTTTGACAGAAGGAAATATACTGTTATTCTGTCTTGTTTCTTTCCATAGTAGAAACACAGCATCGGTGCCCCTCATGATACAAAATCACGAAGCAGCATGAAACCCAGCTTCCAGAAAGCTAGAAAGACAGAACACTCTGACCGCCGAGGGCCCGGCTTTGCCACTTCTCCGAGAGTGCTGAAAGCCCGACAGTGGCAGTCCCCCGGGATGGGCCAGGGCCCCCCACGCCCCTGGACCAGCTGTGCACGTGGAGGAGGAAATCAACAGCACGGAGCTTTACCGTCACGGAAAGCAACTTCGGTGTCACCTGCGTTTGAAAACATTTCAATTTTCACTGCTTAAGCTGAATGTGGTGGTCGCCAGCCAGCGGCAGGACCCCCCATGCTGGGGCCTTTGTCTGAAGGAAGGACTGTGGTCACTGACCCAGATGACCCCGCAGCTGGGGCTGCAAAAATGCCTTTCCATGCCAGCAGGGACTTGCCGCGCTCCCCAGAATCCAGCACGTTCAAGTACCTTCCCAGACTCACACAGTGAGCTGCTCGGGCCATTTCTTGAAAATACAAGCAAACGACTCTGCAAACAAAAGGTGGCGGCAATGCGCCCCAGTGAGGAGCCCCGCGGGGAGCAGCTGGGCACTCCGGGGGCGCCGGGTTCCGACTCCGGTCCGACAGTAAAAGCCGTCCCTTCTCCTCTGCCTCCTGTTTCAAAGAAGTCATTTCACGGACTGCAGGGTCATTTTGAACATAATCTCCTTTGCAAATGAAAAATGCTCCTAAAGACTTCTGTAAGTTCCTCAAGTGACCCAGAAAGAGTGGGGAGGACAGTTATCTGCTCCATGCAGATTTCAACTCTGAAGTCCAGTGACAGGGTTTTTAAAAAGAAATGGGTAAAAGGGAATGAGAACGCAGGCGTTTAAAATATCTGCAGGATTATTGGGAGTCCAATTAATCTGTAACTTATATTGTGAAAACACAAGTTTAAAAGGTCTTTACAGCCAAGCGCCTCCTGGCTGAGCAGAGGAGGGTTCGTTCTTGACACTTGAGAAACGGCTCATAAAGAGCACAGGCTGATGACACCCCACCTGTCTGAAAACTCCACTCTGGGGACAACAAAGAGACCTCAATCTTTCCAAAGCGCAGATCATGTAAGGAGACAACAGCCACAGAATTCTGGGAGCTGGGAAGGGGCCCAACGGAGCAGACGGAAGAAATGATGCCGGCCTGGAAGCCAGGACGGCCAGGGACCTCTGGGCCTTTGACCTTACAGCCCTCCTGTCCCCCGCATGCAGGGACTCCTGGAGCAGTGCCAAGCAGAGGGCCGGAGCTGGGTGCTGGCCTACGGGGAGCAGTGACAGCTGATAAACTGCAGGCTGGAATGTGGGGGCCGGGCCTGCGCCCCAGGAGGGAGCTGAGAGGGTGACCTCTGGTAAAAGCATCAGCCAAAGGGAAGGACCAGGTCATGGCATCTGGGGCCCCGAGGGCAGAACCAGGCTCCTGCCCAGCAACTGGCCAGAGGACAGGACCAGTCAACACACCCGCCCACCTTGTTAGAGACTCATCCTTAGATATTGCCCGAATATTTAGGAAAGCCTCTACTGTGAAAAAGAGAAGAGGGATTCAAAATGAGTGCCCTCCACACAGCCCTCAGGAGCATGCTGTCTGCGGCTGTCTGCGGCCGTCACTCCCCCTGAAAATGCCAGGGTGGGGAGATGGCTGTGTGTCCCTACTGCAACCCAGAACGGTGTGGGGAACACAAAGGTGGCCCCGATGCTGGTGGAGGAGGAGGAGGGAGGGCCTGAGAACTTCCTGCGAAGCTGGGGCCGGGACAGACGAGGGACCTACGCGCCCACAGCAACACGGATGGAAGATGCGCACTTGGCCCAAGTGCCACGGACTCCTCCTCGGTGCAGGATTAAGAACACACTCCACCGAAATCCCCAGTCAACGGCCAGTGCCAGGAGCGCCCGAGGTGGGCTTGGTGCAGACGGCTATGGAAACTTGCCCTCCCTCAGGCCCAGACCCCCGGGAGGAAGTCCCGCACCCCGGGTTCACCCTGGGGCTGCCGCTGCACCCGCGTGCTTCCGGGTTCTGGGGACCCACAGACTTCCTGGTCCACACATTCACACCAGGTGGGTGTTTCTTCAGCTCTGCAAGTGGCCAGAGCCGTCTTCCCAGCTCCAGCGACAAAACACTGGAGAAGCAGCCCTGGGACAGCGCACAGGCTCCTGCAGGGAGTGCACACAGCGCACGAGTGTCGGCTGATGCCGCGGGGCCCAGTCTGCGAGAGCCCCTCTGGAGAGTCCACAGGGGACAAACACAACAAGCCTCCACCCCGCCCTCCACGGAGCACACAGTCTAGCGCGGGAGGCAACCACAGACGACATGATGACGAGAACCACGTGGCAAGCAGGTGGACACCGCCAAGCGCCTTCTAATCCCCATTTAACAGATGTGGAAACCGGAGGGGCAGAGAGGCAGAGAAGTCTGTGCAGGTCACAGTGATGGGAACAGAAAACTGAGCCCGGCCCCACATAAGTGCTCACAAGGGCATCACGTGCATTAGCCTCCCGTGGCTGCTGTGTGTAACGAGTTCCTATAAACTCAGTGGCTCGAAACAACACATGTCCATCCTACAGTTCTGGAAGCCGGAGGTGGGAATGGGTTTCAGGAGCTAAAATCAAGGCACTGGCAGGCTGCATTCTTTCCAGAGGCTCTAGGGGAGAATCACCCCTGGCCGTCCCCAGCATCCAGGGGCACCTTGGCTCCTGGTCCTCCTCTAGCTTCCAAGCCATGAATCGTATCAGTCTGACTATAGCTCCTTCTGCCACTCTGACCCTCCTGCCTCTCCTCTGGAAGGACATGGTGATTCCACTGGGCCCACCCAGATAATTCAAGATCAGCATCCATCTCAAGACCTTTAGTCACACCTGCAAGGTCCATTTGGCCACGTAAGGTCACATACTCACAGATTCTGAATTAAGGCGTGTACCTTTTGGAGGGAGGGGGCACTATTCTGTCCACCAGACTCTGGCTCTGAGGCTGAGATCAGAAAGGAGGGCTAGGACAGAAGCAAGGAACAGGTGGGGAGGCACCTGCGGGTTCCAGGTGCAAGCCAGTGGCGGTTGGGCTGCCATCGTTGATGATGGGGGTGGGGAGTACGCAGGCTCTACACATACCTAATAACTTTACTGAGCACCCTGCATCTTACTCTTTTGAAATGCACAAGTTAGTTATTTTCTAGTACATTTACCACGATGTGCAAGAATTAACATGAACCCACGTGAGAACATTTTCATCACTCAGATGGGACTCCTCCTTGTGCGCGTGTTTTAGGGGCAGCTAATGGCACTGGCTAGTTGGCTGAACGTGGGACATGAGACAGGATTTTAAGGACAAACCGGGGGCTTCAGAGGATGGAGGCAGCACCAAGTCCGGGTTGGCATGGGACAACCAGAGTCAGTTGCAGACACTCAAGTCTGAGATGCCTATTAGATACCTAGGCAAGGACCCCAAACAAGCAGTGGCTCTTGAATCTGGAATAAGGTAAGATCCGGGCTGGAGCTAGAAATCTGAGCGGCAGCAGAACCAAGATGGTGTTCTGGGTTATGAATGGATGAGATAGGACCACTGAGATCACCAAGGGAATGCGTCAATAGTCCTGGGGACACCCCAATGCTGAGATACCGGAGAGATGGGATAAAATCTGCCCAGGGGTTGGAGGAGGAGTGGCCAGGGCAGTGGACAGGTTAAGAGGAGCGTGTGGTTCTAGGAAAAGCTACTTCTAGAAGCAGAGGTTGGTCCACTGAGTCAGTACGGGGAGAGGCCGTGGAAGATGAGGGCTAGAACGTGGCATTCTTGGATCTGACAACAAGAAGTCATCTGTGAATACAGGGCCCTGTGCTGGGAACGAGGGGAAAACTGGATTATCTGTGAGATGCTACTGCCCCCTCCGGGTGGCGGCAAATGGGGAGCACAGCCAAACGGCATGAGCTCGTCTCGCCTGCAGATGAGCCCCAGACAGCGTCAGAGACCAAGGCCAGCCTCGGAATCTGAAGCAGGGAAGGGCTCAAGAGGCAGGAAGCTGCAGTACCAGCACCTCGACCGCGTCTCTCTAGAACAACACCCCCAACCCAAGGGCAGTGACACGGGAAGACACCCCCACTGCAAATGCTGGAACTCTCTCCAGATCTCTACCCCACTCCCACCAACCAACACTGAAGCAAGAACATAAGCTCCGAACGCACTCTGGCTCCAGCAGCAGCAAGCAGGTGCAGACTGACCAGCCGGCCGGACCAGTGTCCGGCACGGGGTGCTCCTGGAGGCAGCCACGCTGCGGGCTACACCAGCCCCGCACGATCCAGGTTCATCAGAAACCACCATGAACAAAAAAGAGCCTCTCTGGATGGCAATCTGGGAATGTGAATTAAAATTCCCAACTGACTGATACCTATTCCCTTGACCCAACTCAGAAAAGCTGTGCTGTAGCCATATCATGCACCCAAATTTATCTTTAAAATTTATTTATTTTTTTTAAAGATTTTATTTATTTATTTGACAGACATAGAGACAGCCAGCGAGAGAGGGAACACAAGCAGGGGGAGTGGGAGAGGAAGAAGCAGGCTCATAGCCTCATAGCGGAGGAGCCTGATGTGGGGCTCGATCCCATAACACCGGGATCACGCCCTGAGCCGAAGGCAGACGCTTAACCGCTGTGCCACCCAGGCGCCCCTAAAATTTATTTTTAATACATTAAACCCTAATTTGTTTAAAAGGTGAAACACAGAGTCTAAAGGGTTTATGTCCACACGGATGCTCACGGTTCACACCGTTTATGCACGCAGTGCGGAGCACAGCAGGCAAGCCTCCCTGCTGGTAACCGCGGTGAAGGGTTCCACACCACGTCCATGTTTATGCTACACACACACATACACACACACACACACGTTCCCACTGAACACACCAGTCAAGAACAGGAATGACACGAAAAAGCAGGTCGAGGCATTCACGCAGGGAGCCCTCAAGCCTGTTGCGCTGGGAGCCTCAAGGGAGCAGCCCACCAGGTCCTGCCATCCGAGGTGCTCTGACGCCCACCCCTGCTGTGCCCTGGCCCACGGCCAATGGGAAACTTCTGAGGAAGCGAAGGCTTGATTCACGTAGTAACATTATGTTGTGCGGGAACGCTTGTGGGGTGAGCACTCAGCGGTTTGTCTTTGAACACATGCCCTTTACAAAACACAGCGTCCAAGGGTCCCCTTTGTGCAGCGCCACTCTCTCCACCAGCCTGACTCCCACCCTCCCTCTGCCCTTAAACTCCTTCCCCCTTGGGGTGACCTGCTCCCGCCAGGGGTCAGGTCAGGGAGGATTGCGTTGCTGCGGCCCCCCGCTCAGGAAGTGGCGTGCAGGGGTCCAGACTGTCCTACATGGGGGCTCCATACCGGTGTCCCGCAGAGAAGCAACATCTCCCGGTGCCGGTGGCACTCTGCCCTCCGACGGCCTCCCCCGTGCCTTTCCCAGCAGGTGCAGCACCCGCACGTGAAGAAGGCTCTTCCTGGGCATCCCACATTCTCCAGAATTTCTAAACACCCCAACCCCTGGTTCAACAGAACAAGAAGTTAGCAGCAGAAGATACATTTAAACAAGTTTTCCTTTCATGACATTTCCCCCTCCTGCCGGCACAGAATCTCCACAAGTGGTTCATTAAAAAGCTCTCCTCATGCAAACAGAACCCCTTCGGCTGCCCCAAGGACAGAATATCTGGGGGCAAGCACCAGATATCCTACGGCCTGAGGTAGCAGCAGAGACCAGGGTGTCCTCAGCTAGGGGCCCTGGGCCTCGGAGTGGGGACCTGCTTCCGCCTGGCTCCACAGGGCCTTGCACACACGGCACAGCACGAGGACGTTTCCAGAAGACTGAAGAGCATGGAGCCTCTTCTTCCCTTAATGATGACCAAACCAACTAGATTTCTAGACCCAACTTTTGGGAACCTTTAGGTCAACTTAAAATTCCTTGCATTTGAGAAGGAAAGGGTAATCAAACAAACCAGGTGTGGGGGAAGAAACACAACACCTTCATTTTCTCCCCATTCTTGGTATAAAGCAATACCGTCCAAGGGTAATAAGTCCATTGGTGGTAGTGAGGAATGCATTAATTACGTGTTATAACGGGAATGACCAGAACTAAAAATAACACTACCACTAATGAAATCAGAAAGTGAAGGAAATGGGCGGGACACAGCTTAGCGTGGGAATTATCTCATCTCTCGTGGCATCAACAAATACAGCTTAAATCTGCCGTGTCAAGAAAGAGCTGTTTATCCAAACAGATGAACTTACAAATGGTCCCATACTAGGATCTAAAAGAGGATACAGCCTTACGAATGGCCAGAAGAATGACACAACTACACTTACTGAACCAGAGAAGAGGCCAGAGAAAGCCCATGTGTAAGAAGCCAAAAGGACAGAAGCATTTAATTCAGAAAACAGAACATAAAATTGGATGAAAAACAGAACCAAATCCCTTCATTATGTCCCCAAACGTAAACGGAATATGTTCCCGTGAAAATGATCAGATTGGGTAAAAATCCATATACTGTGTACTCAGAAAGCAGCCAGAGCTACCAGACTCAAACTGAACAGAAAAAAAGGGAGAGGCAAACAGTAAGAGAAAGAAATCTAAGGTCAACATACCAGTATCAGAAGATTTAATCCAAAGCTAATGCAAAATAAGGTACAGGCCCATGTCATTAGTCTAAGGTATACGATTTCTGAGAATACGGCTGCCATAGGGAAGTGTGCAGAGGACACGCAGAAACCCAGGCAGAAGTGGACAGAAAGACCGAGCTGGCCAGAAACGTGGGCTCGCTCCCGTGCACGGAGGGCATCGCGACAGGAAGCACAAGCACAGAGAAGACTAGAATAACGGAACGAACAATTTGGAACGATACGCTTCAAACTCTGTGTCATGAAAGAATTTATGCTTTCTTTTCAAGCCCCTACGGAATATTCACCAAAATCAATGCCACATGGAGAACACAGAAAATTTCCAAACACACACAGAAACCCACCCAGTACAGACAGTAATCCCTGAGCATGCTGCAATGGAACGAGGCATTAACAAAACACACAGAAACAAAAATCCAACTATAGGAATACCGAACACTTTTAAATATTCAAAGATCCAACAAGAAAATGAAGAAAGTGTGTAAAATAAAACTGAACACATCGTGCATTGAGAATTGCAGGAACTGCTGAAGTCAAGCTCAGAAAGTAATTCATAGTCTTACGCACTTAAGTAATTAAAAAAAGGAATAGAAACAAATAAATTAAGCACTGGACTCAAAAAGTTAGAATAAGAACCGGAAAATTAAACCATATGCTGTTCAAGAAAAAAGAGAAAGAAGATCACGCAGATTACAGAAATTAAAGGAATTACTGGTTTGGGGTCGAAACTCGGGAAACTGATAAAAGAGGCTGGCGGACCATTGGGCAGTGTGGAAGACGGGGTGCTTTTCGGGGGAGGGGGATGGAGAGCAGTACAACTAGTTGAAGGCGGCTTTGGAACTAGTCCCAGCATTTTAACAAAGCAAAACAAACAAACAACACTTTCATCATGAAAACCTCCAATGGTGCACAGAACCAGGGAGGAATATGGTGAACACCCACGCGTGCAGCTTGAACAATTATCAATATTTGCCATTTTGTTTCATCTATTAATATCCACTTTTTGCAATTCCACGGAATAAAATATCTCAACTTTAAATCGGTAAAAGATGGAAAACAGTTGAGTCAGATCGTTTTTAAAAAGTTTCTTCTCATTAAGATTATGAATTTTAAAAACAATGATATTCACTGAATGTGCAAAGTTCGCACAGCCAGGTCCCAGGTCCCCTTGGACCAGGTCTGCCTACGGCTGGTGTCGGCGTGCACTGAGAGCCGGCTACGTGAAAACGTCACACGGAAGAGCGCCTGTTTCCACATCTGTCGATACTGCCACGGGCTGCTAGAAGCACGTGATCAACTTCTAAAACCCGTGCGCAGCCACACTCCGCATTGGGGGGGAGCCATCTCTAGACTGCCCGTGCAACTGGGCTAGACCCCCTTCTGCTAAATACTTTTTCAAAAAAGTCCCACTACGTGACAAGCTAACAGCCCTGCAGTTCCTGTGGACCCTGAAGAACTGACCCTTTCCGAAACTTACGTGGTACTTTCTTCAGAGTACTAGCTGTGTCCGCCACGCCGGAAGCCGTACTCCAACACGCGTTCCGAATCTGACTCTACAGAAATAGAATGACTTCAGCACAAGCGGGGCTCCACACAGGCTGCCACCTGGGGGCTCCAGTGACCCCTCCTCAGCCAGGTGGTAGAGGGGCGCCACCTTGCCACAAGCAGTCCCAGTGCAGAAACACATGCAACGTCTCAGTTCGATTTTCCTGGCCTTCACGACAGCCATGATGTTATTTTAATGGAATCTCGTGTGCATAAGTTCCCGTGCGCTGGCTGTACCAGCGAGGGTTCTATCTGGAGGGAGCAAAACCATCTGTACTCCTCTGCTCTGTGAGTTAACGATGAAGAAAGTGTTAGATTCTCCCCCACTCCCTATTTCAGAACGCTCCTTAAAGCTCTTTAGAAAACCCTTTTAATGTTTCTAATTTTTCTGTATCCTGCAGGAAGAGAAACTGCTTTTTGGAAATATTTGCAGGCTCAAATTGAGCAAGAGCTGTAAATAAAAACCTGGCATAGAGTTGGGAGCTTGGCTTTCAAGAAGTGCACAAATGTACTTCCGGGAAACTATAAATAGAACCAGGCCGCGCCCCGCGCAAAAAATGGTGAAATGTCCTTTAAGTTCTCATATATAAATGCAGCTATCAAAGACAAACGAGATTTCCAGAAGTAAGGGACAGCTGGAGCAATCCACCGGGGAGTTTGCGATCCGCTCACAACCAGGTGTTGCTGGACGAACACCCGAGGGTCACCCGCTCACAGAGCAAACGCAGGAAACCGGGCCCTGAGGTTGAGCACGGAGCGCTCACACTGAGCACTGTGCCCACGGGACCCCCTTCCTCCTCCCCGCCCCCACCCCTGCCCCTTCCCCAGGGGGAGGCGCTCCTGCACAGGTGTTAGCAGCTTGCCCAGCTCACCCAGCAGCTCCCACCCCCTCGTCCCTGCCTCCCTTACCTGCCCCACACCCCGGGCTTCGGCGGGGCTCACACTGGCACAGATCACAAGTTATTCTCGGAAAGTCATTTTGATTACCCTAAATTTGGTGGATAAAAATACAGCATTTGAAAGTGGAAAATCATCCCAGTGGTCGAGGAAGGCCACAAGTCTCTACGATAGTCACTGCCCGTTGCAGTTACGTAAGGTCAAGGTCACGGAACATGAAGAAGAAGGCCTTTCAGAGTTTCCTCTTCAGCAGCCTCCGTATGCTCTGTGTTCCACCTAACAGCTGGGAAAAGCGCGGCCAGTATTACCTAACACTGACAGTTGAAATATTTAAAAATAGAAGGTGTTTCCTCCACTTGGCAGAAGGAGGAGAGGGCAGAGGAGAGGCCACGTGAGGCGGGGCTGCACTTCTCAGGGTGAGCCAGCCCTTCCAGCAGGAGGCCCCCCAGGCAGCAACACACACACCGCCTGGGCTCCCGGGACCTGAGGCGCCCAGTCCCACCCCAATATCCAGCAGGGAATGCAGCACCGTCCAAGAGCTCTGTGGGTCATGGGCAGGGGGGACCACCCAACAGGAGGCTGGAAATGAGGGGCTTTCGTGTGTGCTGGGATCGGGGAAGAAGCAGGGAGTAAGGCTCAGACTCGAACATCTAGACACGTGTTAAACACTCAGCCCCTTAATGGCCGTGTAACCTGGGGTCCTAACTGGTGGCGGCTTGTTGTTGTTCTCATGGGGCACGAAAGGCCCAGCGGCATGAAGTGCTGGCAGGACGGCAAGGGACAGGCGGGGACAGCATCCGCTGCTGCCATTACCTCCATGACTGCTGTAAGGGCTGGCGATCCCATGCCGTGGTGCAAGCCCGCTTCTAGCAAGTGGACACACGCTGGCTGTCACCACACGAGAGCCCCTGGGAAGCAGGGACACTACAAAGTACGATTCGGAAGAAAATGCACCGGTAACAACGTCTATAAAAAATGACGAACAATGTCTACTTTACAGACATCGCATGGAGATTTCATTGCCATACCGTCTGTATGCTGACGACTCCCGATATCAGGCTCCCAGCCTCAGCTGCCCCCCACGCTGGGGCTCATGTTCACACCTGCCTTCTCGACATCTGCAATGGGGCACGACTTTTCAACAGCCCCCCCCCAAGAGTGGCTTCGTCTGTGTCCCCACCTACACTCATGGCAACCCTGCCATCTACATGCTCAGAGCCAGACTGCGGGGTCATCCCCGCCTCTTCTGCTCCCCTCATGGCACGCCTGCGCCGCCAGTGAATCCCATGTACTTCCGGTATTTCTGGACTCTGAACCATGCTCGCTGCCTCTACCCTGCCTGAGCCAGGCCCCCTGGCCCTCACCCCACCCCATGTGTCCGTCACTGTCGGTAGCACAAGGTGAGGGGTGTCGCTCCTCGGCTCAGAACCTCCAAGAGCTCTCCACTCTCCCGAGGGCAAAGCCCTACCCTGCGGGATGGCTGCAAGTCCTCGCTGACCCGCAACCGCCCCAGCTCTTGCCAAGAATGCTCCTCCTCTCCGGCCTCCCAGCTGGCCCTGGTCACTCCCCCTCCGGCCTCTGCACCGGGCCACTCTCAGCACCAGCAAGTCCCGACCTGCCTACCCTGCCCCTGATGAAAAATTCCACATCTCTGAGCTCCTGCCCCTGCCCTGCTTCCTGGCTACAGTCCACTCACCGTGCGTGCAGACTGGCCGCCCTCTCCCCGAAGACGAACTCTGCAAATATGAGGGATCTCTGTTTCGTTCCTAAGTAGATGCATTCTGAGTGCCAAGGGCAGAGCCGGGCACCTAGACGGCCCCATCACGACGAACGAAGGCACGAGTGAGTGAACGGGTGAGCCCCGCGCCGGGACAGCAAGGCCTTCTTCCTCGGCCACTGCACGGACAATTGTAGAAACGCACAGCACAAGAATGCCGTCCGTCCTTCCAGCTTTTCCCTCTGCAGCACTTCTAACATCCCAATGCTCCACGTAATTCAGTGCCCCCGAGCTCGATTCGGCGAGCACATTCGGAACCCAGCGCCCGCCGCGAGAGAACACAGCTCTCATCAAGCACATCCTGAGGACGGGCAAAACCGGAGCAGAAAGCACCCGCAACCAACTTCACAGGCGTGCTCACTTCCCACCATGACGCACCAGGTGAGAAATCAGTAACAAAAAGATGTCTGCAAAAGCTTCATACCTTCAGATGAGAAACACTCTAAATACCTCCTTTTTTCAAAGAAAACAGAACCATCAAACAAAATTGAAAGAGGCTACAAATTAAATACTTCAAATGAGAACTTTCCAAAAGCACTTGTGCCCACAGAGAAGTGTGTAACCATGGACGCTGACATCCAAAGGAAGAAAGGTTAAAAATTAATGTGTCACACGTTCAACCTGAGGGCTTAGAACACGAATATCCAAAGGACCCCCCCCCAAGGAGCAGAGCAGAGATAAGATGGGGAGTCAAGGGGCCGGGAATTAACTGTGCGCCACAGGATGGCGGAGGCAGAAGGACAGGAAACGCACAAAGCTGACGGGACACGCTGCGCGTCCTCGGCCCCAACGCCACCAGACCCATCCGTCCCCCATGTTCCTCATGAAAACGTCTAGACCCCTGCCACCTCCAGAGCCACCCGTGCCGTGGGGCTGGCCCGGGAGCTGGAGAAGGACAGCCACGGGGATACCCGGGTCCCCTCAGTGGTCCTGCCCCGAGGCCGGCCATGCGCAGGGCATCCGCGGCCTGAGAGGAGAGAGAGCCCCTT
>NW_024423343.1:2397924-2418858 GCF_017311325.1 Ursus maritimus | reverse complement strand
GCCCGCTCTGGCCCGGCTCCTCTGGGCCCTCGGGAGCCGCCTGGGTTTGGGTCTACAGCACCCCAGGCAGGCCGCACTGCTGTGAGGCTCCAGACACGGGCACTTCTCCTCCAAAGAGGGAGGCTGCAGTGGGACTGAAACACACAGTAAACATGACCGCTGGACATGAAATTCTGACCCAAACAGAACACGGGCAAGACTGACCAGGCCGCCTCCCTGACCCTGCCTGAAGGTCCCAAAGGCCCCCGTGAAGGCTCCACGGACTCTCTGGGCTCGTGTCCCTCCCACTCCACTGCCTGGATGTGCAGGACACGAAGCTGGTGAGAAAAGACAAAAGCACAAACATCAGCCGCCTCGGTCAGTCCTGGGCACATGGTGCGATGGGTGACACTTCCGATCAGAAGTCGGCCTTGGGAAAAACCCTTCCTTCCACCTAATAATCTCCTTCAAATACTCAGGAGGATCGTGAGGGATGTTCCCCACTTTCTGCATCCACGCAGATCCTAGGGTCTCTGCCAGCATTGCCACATCTGGGCTCAAGTGGAGGAGCGGCTGGTTTTGGGCGCACCAGGGCACAGGGGGCCATTTCTCAGACGCCCCGAAGTCCCTGCTGTGCTATTAACAGTAAACCCCAGCTTTCTTATGGCCCCTGTTCCTGCTCCGGGCCACACGTTACGCTCTTCGTAATTCTGCAAGCCTATGGCCACAACAACAGTACAAAAGTTAACGGGCTGGAATAGCTCCTGATAAAACATCGATAACCCAAACAATCTAACTTCCGCCCAGGATAGCAAAGGCCTTTCTGTTCCTCCCTCCAGCACAGCGGACACTGAAGAAGCCGGCCGGGAAAGGAGGTGCTGCCATCCAGCAGAGTGGGCCTCGGCTGGGGTGGGGGGTGTGTTCAGCCAGCCCTGGGGGGGGGCACTGAAGAGGCACGAGGGGGCATTTCTGGTTAAAAACGGCAGACCAAACACCATCATTTATCCTTGCTCCCCCTACATCCCACTAAAACAGTATGGATTGTTTAAAAAAAAAAAAAAGACCCAACAGAAATGCAGACAAAATGCAAATAAGAGAGAGAACAAGGTTCTCAAAGTCAGAAAGAACATGGGTGAATAATGGGCATCTGCCTTATGAGATACAAGAAACCATATCCTACCCAATGGCAGGGAAGGGAAGGTCTGCTTTCAGATGCAAAGCCTCCTGGGAGTCAGTAGTTGGCAGGAGATGGAACATCTATCCCGGGAGCACGGAGGTGCCCAGACTCCTTCCGTACCCCACACAGCTGGAGAAGCCAAAGGCTCACTTTCTGGAGAGAGTAAGGTACCAGACTGATAGGGCTGACAGCATGGACGTCATGGGCTGCACAGGGGCAGCCAGGCTGTCTACCCCAGGATGTGGTGGCCCGGATCTGCACTACCGGTGAGGCTGGTGGGGCCGATGGATGACGTGCCCACGCAGGGCAGGAGAGCCGCCAGCCGCCAGACTATCCATGCCCCGAAGGGTCCCCCCGCCTCTGGGTGCCCTCTCCCAAAGCCGAGCAGATAGTAGGGTCCCTGGACCACCAGGAAAACTATTTGCATACACGGCAGAGCCCAAGAAGACAGACAACAGGACCCTATGCATAGGCAGGCAGTGCTGCCCCAGACAGAAGGGCAGACATGCCGTCCAGGTGGCCAACAGGATGGAGGGCAAGGCTGGGGAAGAGAAGGGGACCATGCATTAGTATGTGGAGGGAAAACGGTTTCCAAAGCCCAAATCCACAAGCCAGATGGTAGACCACATCGTCACTCTGAGGGCAAACGACATTTACTTCACAACTGTGCTGGGGTCACCTCAGCTCAGACGGGCGCGAGGGCCGTGGGTAAGAGCACACGGCACCCCCTCTGCTGCCCCGGGGGCCTCGGCCCCTCTGCCGGTTCCGTCCTCGAGGAGAGGACGCGCCAGGAGGAGGCCGCTGGGCCAAGTCTCACACCCAGGTGGGAATGGGGCGCCCTCCACGAATGGGGACTTCTGCCACATTCGGCGCTGAAAACCTCAACGCATGTCCCTCTCGCCGGAGTTTCCCAGCATTCCAAACTGCATCCCTGAGAGCCTGTCCGGGGAGGTTTGAGTGCACACACAGGTAAGCGCAAGGAAGAAGAGGAAGGAAGAAGAGGTCAGGTGGTGAGTGAGGGGGACCGAGGAGTGCCTGCTCTCTCTCCTGCACATGCGGGGCCTGCAGTGGGGGGCCTGTGTGCGCCGAGAGAATCTGAGAAGCGCCAGCACCCTGTCAGCCCAAGCGCCGCATGGCCCCTGACGTCTCATGGCCCTGGGACGCAGACAGGCCAGGCCGCGGGCTCCCAACCTGCTGGGCTCCCCGGGCACCGCCTCGCGCTCCATCACCTACGAAGGCCCATGTCAGTGAGTGACATGGGCTCAGCGAAGGGAGGGGGCTGGGTTTAGGGGCCAGAAAGCAGACACACGAGAGCGAGGCTTGTCTTCTCTCTGGAAACGCTATCCTGAGGCACAAAAGCACAAAATCCAAAACTTTACACCATAAAGAATTACACTTAAGAAACAATCCATCTTCTCGTTTGTAAATTGCACCCGGCAGTGGATTCATCCGACTCCGGAGAAAAGCCACAGGGCCGGTCGGTAACCTAGGGAGCTGTCTGGTCCGTGATCTGAAGAGCGTTTGTCATTCCTCTTCCTAATGCGCAGGCCCCCGGGCAGAGGGCTGGCTCCCGCGAGCACTCCCGTGGCCTGGTCTCTGGGGGCATCTGGGGGCTCGCGTTGCCATGCTCTTCACTACAGACGAAGCTCACGAGGTTCTCGTGCACCCACACGGCAGTCGGCAAGGCCAGGGCCTGCCCGCAGATTCATGGCTACGTGAGTCCTCCTCCGGGGCCCGGACCCGCTCACCGGGCTCGGCGTCCACCAGAGCCTCGAACATTGAGTAGGCTTGGGTACTTGATGCAGGAAAAAGCAGACATGGCTCCAACTTTATAACACAGACGCAGGGCTCAAGCCCAGTAGACCAGAACCCTCACAGCAGACATTCTCCATGTAATTCAAAGCATTTTGATGTTAGGTTACCCGCATGGGCTGGTTTTGCTTCCTTTAAACAGGGGTCCCAGGGCTGCCATCACAAAGGCTTCTGGGCTGGGGGAGAGGGATGTGGTCACCTTGGAGGAGCAGAGCAGCTGAGAGCCTAGCTACCTGCCAACTAGAGGGTACGGAACAGAAGACTGTCGAGAGCCGTGGGAAGCCCCTCGTGGGTACCACATGCCATGGCAGAGATGCCTGCCACGCTTCCCGGCACCTAGGCCTCTGCCAGGCCGAGTGGTCATGTGATGCCACAGGCCGCCCAGGCTCAGAGGCCCAGCCACCCACGCAGCCCCTCTGAGTCAGGCAGACCCCCAGAGCTGCTGGGCTCCCAGGCCTGACCTTGCACTCACTTCTTTCAATCTGGAGTCCAAAGTGGGAGCGCAGGAGTGGAGCAAGGAAGGAAATGAGGACAAACGGACACTCTGTGCTTGTGCCCCAGGAGATGCCGCTTCTGGCACGATGGCGTTCCCACACCCGGACTGCCCCCAGGAGGGCACAGAGCTGATGGAAGGCTGGGGAGGAGCAAACTGCATGGAGATCGCCAGGCTGTTCGACGAATCCCGGAAGGATGGGCTGGGAGCCCAGAAAGGACTGAAGAAGGAGGTGCTTGGGGTGGGCAGGCCTTGCAAGTAACGCCTTTTCACAATTCTGACCGGTGGGACCTTTAATCATGGAGGGGAAAGTGGAATTTGAGGGTTCCTCAGCAGCACGCCTAGGGAAGAAGGCAGTGACGAAGGTGGACGGCCCAGGGCAGCACCCTTCTTTCCAGAAGGACTTCCCAAAGTAATTCTGAGGTCCTTGAGAACAGCCCGTAACACACACCACACAAGTGCACGTGTCCAGCCTCCATGGACACAGCTGCAGTTACCCTAGGGGGCTGAGGTTACATGGGCCACAGTCTCCTAAAGTGGCCCTAATGTTATGTCGCAGCTGCTCACACAGGCTCTCAGGTGAATGTGGTGGAAGGAGGGAAGTGGAAAACTTCTCATCATCTGTTTAGCTGAGCAAACCAAACTGTGGGATTTTTGTCCCTCGATTTTTCAAACTGCAGAATTTGACTTTGTATCTGTATGTTCTAGATTTTGTTTTTCCTCCAAAACTGAAAGCAAACGAGCAAGCAGGAAGAGCACAGCAGGCCCCCATGACGCTGGGGTCCACGCTCATCCAGCGTGGCCCACGGCACGAGGTGCCCCACACGCACCTGCACGTGCCCACCTGCGTCCACGGGCGGGACGGAGCGCGTTCCCCGTGGCACGGCCTCCCGCCTGAGCAAAGCCAGGCGAGTCCAGAGTGACGATGGTGCCCATGAGGGAACCTGGAGGGTGGTCTCCGTCCGGCCATCCCCGCCTGGCACTTGAGCAGGAGCCGCCCAACGCAGCCCGATCCTCCACCGTCCTTCATCGTGCCCCATCCCAAGCCCGGAGACCCCAGCTTCATATCACAACACACGGAGGAGTGGCGCGTGAGAATTACCACGAGGGCTTGGTTCCCAGGGGGATCGACCAGTTAAGGTAACTCATCACCTTGGGTGCCAATAAGGGAGGTTTTCTGGCACTTTCCCCAGGCCATTCAGGGGTCACACATGTCTTATATTTGCATTTACCTCGCCAGATGCGTTTTCTCTCACCGAAGCCAAACAACGGTACAAGAAACACACCTGGGGGGCAGCGGAAGCTTGGGCACCAGCTAGCCTCACACAGTCCCTGCTCCAAAATTCATGACGAGTATCAAGAAATCCAATAACCCCTTGAAGTGTGGTGGTCAAATACCCTTTAAGATCTAGAAATCCACAGCTAAAGCTAAACCTCACTTTTCTCTTAGTTTGGGTATGTTCTCTTGAGTTTCTGTAGTTTTTTCGAGAGTCCAGAATTTTCTTTTAAAGACTGCACCTTTGTTTTACAGACTCAAACCGAGCCACACACGCTTTAGGGGCACATGTATGGAGGGTGATGTGCGGGCATCCCGTATCTGCGGAACGTGCTGGAGCTTCTCATGTATGCAGCTCCCATCCATAGAGTCGGCCGCCACGTCCCCCTGGGCATGGGGTTCACAGCACTGTCTGAGGTGGTCTCTCCTCCAGCAGCATAGAGCAGAGGCGGTCTTGCCCCATAATTTACATGCTGGGTGTCCTGAGAGAGCGATCCTGCCTCGAGGATCCCCGTCCCCTCTCCGTGAGGCGGAGGTACTCAGGGCAGCGAGGACCCTCGGCTGCTGTGATGAGCACACGCGTGACGGAAAGCGGCCCCTCAACGTGCCATTGGGTCAATGCTTAATACGTGCATCTTGTTCTTTTCTTGGTAAAGATTTTATTTCAGAGAGAGAGACAGAGATAGCGAGGGAGCACGAGCAGGGAGGAGGAGGAGAAGCAGACTTCCCACTGAGCAGGGAGCCCGATGCAGGGCTCGATCCCGGGACCCCAAGACCAGGACCTGAGCCGAAGGCAGGCGCTCGACCAACTGAGCCACCCGGGCGCCCAGTGCCTCCTGTTCTTACTCAGGTCTTGTTTTCCTCCCTTTGCTCCTGGTTGACAGAGGCACTGTTCTCGAACCCCTTCACTCAATCAAGGCTGCTGAGTGTCCACACAGTGCAGTGCCAAGTGAGCTCCTCTTCCAGTTCTAGAAGCCAACACCCAACACGTTCAGTACCATGTCTCTCTTCCATAATAAATACACGTTATTTTTGTAATCGGAGGGAAAAGTCTGTTACTTCAAAAAACTGACAATGATTCACAGATGAGTTCCTTAAATTTCCCTCAAGTCCCCTATAACCCAGATGCCTGGCTCAGGTGGGTGTGCGATCCCAGGGCATTTCTCACTCCCCTCAAACTTCAACATCTCTCTCTACCTAACTGAGCCGATGACGTGGCTTCCACAGGACTCCCGCCAGGCCACCGTGCCTGCGCCCCAAGCCCCCCGCCTCCGCCGGGAAGAGGGGGAACAGGTGTAGCCGCGTCCATAACCGTGCTACTGCACGGCATCAACAAAGGATGAGGACCCAACCCGGAGCCACAGGAACGAGATCGGTTCCATGTGAGGGGGGTAAACAGCTGCACGGCCTCTCGTTTATGAGGCAGCTATTCTACAATTACAGATCTGAAAACAACAAAAAGAAAACAAAAAGAAGGAAAGGTTTGTTTCCAGAGAAGAAGTTATGGGGCGGGGGGGGGGGAGTTAAGAAATCAGAATTAACCCAAACTAAACAGCATTTTCTTCTACATATAGACTTTTCTATCGTGAGATATCATTCTTGCATGAATTACTCCACAACTCAATTCAAGACAGCGGACAAATAAAAGCCAGGCCTAGTGCTTTCTGTCTGAAGTCAGACTTCACAAGGACCAACCGCATGTAAAGACAACCACGGTCAGATGCTGCCATCCACGAGCAGAACAGCCTGGCAGCGAGACCCAGACCATGGCGGGGCGGGGGCCCTGCCCCCTACTCAGAGTCCACGTTCCCACAGTGAAGGCTGGAGTCGTTCCTGCAAATCACATACACCTATTGGTTTGTTTTCACGCAGCGAGCGTCACAAGGGTGCTCAGGATTAAAGTCAACTGTGAGGACATCGGCCAGGCAAACTGGGACTGACAGAAAAGTACATCGAGGAACGTCTCTACTCCTGTATCGTGACAGTGCGACTGTAAAGAAGTTTTCATATTAAGTTTCAAACTCTGTTTTCTTGTAGGATGTAGTTTACAGTGGGTTAGAAAGACCAGGTGAGGAGTGATGAAGGCCCTTCACTCTAGCAGCTTCTGAAGGACCCCTCGACGTGCAAGCTTCGTGACCAGCGTCACACCCACCACCACGCACGCCGCCTTCCTTGCAGGCTGCCCATGGGCATGGCTTCTGCCCTGCAGACTCCGACTGCCAGTGAGGCGGGAAACACAGCATCGTCTGACTCTGACCAATGGGAATCTGGCTACCAGGAAGTTAAATGACTTGCTTCCATGTCACGCTCCCCAAGACACCATTTCTCAAGTTGGGTGTTTACTCCCAAATCAGAGGAGGAGAAGAGGCCCACAGGGACTGTCCCAGGACCCTGAACGGGCTCTGTTACAGTCAAGTCACACGCTGCCTTCACTGTGTCTGTCAATGGGATGTGAAGAGATGACATCTACCCAGGAACTACTAAAAATCAGACACATATATGTGACCCTTTTAAGAACCCTGCGAAGAAGGCATTGTTATCCCCATCCATGAAATGAACGATCAGCCTAAGGTCAGAACCAGTGGGTCAGCAGGACCCCAGGTCCCCTCAGTACGAACCTGAAGCCCATGGACTGTCTCACGCTAAGCCAGGGGGAATCCCATATCAGGACTCAGCAGGCAGGGCATCCTTCCCAAGCCAGAAAATTAAACTGGAGCCCACCTCTTTCTGGTCCACTTGTAAACGACACATACTTAACCATTTACCACCTTTCACAGCATATACGGGCTATCTGGAAAGTCTCTTCCTCTGTCCCACACCTGGGGGACACTAGGAACCCGCCTTAAGACGTCCAAACACAAGCACTCCGTGTTTAAAGGACAGTAACACTGGCAGTGAGCTCAAGAGAAAGTGAAAATCAGCATGGTTTACTTTACAGGGCTGAAATTAAAACCTGAGCATCTCAGAGGCTATTTTGAAGCCTCCCTCCCTGCACCTGGGTCAAAAGTCAAAGCATGCAGAAGGAGGGTGGAGAAGCATGAAATCAAAAGACAGAGCGGGCTGTGAGCATCACCGGTCCCAGGGACACGGAGCGCTGGAGCGCCGCCCAGGGACATCTGCAGGGAAGCAACAGGAGCTTCGTGTGTGGGGAGATGCCAGAAATGACCCTTGGCAGACCACGGAGAATCACTATGCAAAGAAGGACATCACTTCTGTGACACCTCCAGCCTCTGTTTAAGGGGACCGGGGAAGGTGAGGCGATGAGTAGGTCTGATGGGGGCCCAGGCAGAGGCAGGGGCCCGCCACCTCCCCATCCCGACTGGTGCTGCCCATGGAGGGGGCGGGCAGGGTGGCACCCAGGGAAGCTGGGGTCCAGGAGGTGCCACAGAGCCAAGACCACTGAGACAGAAGCCTCCATGCGTGGCAAAGGCAAGGGTCCAGCAGTGCGGTCTTGAAACGCGGGCTTGGGAATCTACGGTGCACCCACACCCAGGCCTTTAGGAGGTATGCTTTGCCCTAAATAAGGCCGAGCAGCCTGCACAGGATAAACGGTGCCCAGGCTCTGAGCTGAGATCCTGGAGGACGCTAGAGGGGGGCTGGACGAGGGGGTAGTTACAGGAGAAAAAAAAAAAAGTTTCCACGGCCATCTAGATTTGGAAAACATTGCTTAAAACATGATATTTAGGGAGGAGGAGTTAAGATGGCGGAGGAGTAGGAGACACCTTTTTCAGCCGGTCCCCCGAGTCGAGCAGGATAGGTACCAGACCAGCCTAAACAACCACGGAACCAGCCTGAGACGCAGGAAGACGCATCTGGCTCTCTACAAATGAACACCTCCAGCGCTGAGTATTGAGGTACGAAGCAGGGAGCCATGAAACCGTGCACAGATATCGAAGATAAACGGAAGGGTAGGAGCCGCCGCTTGGGCGCCGGAAGCGCAGCCACTTGCACGTGGAGAGCTGGCGGCTTGCGGACCGGCACCCGCAAAACAGCAGACTGAGACCGTGAGCCGGGTGCGCGCTACCAGGCATCTCGCGTGAACCCCGGAATCCCGGGCGCTCACTGGATCCAGACTGAGACCGGGAGATCCGGGAGGCGCCGCTGCTGGCGGCTGGCGGCATTAGAAACACAAAGGACAGAGACGGCCGTCTCTGGAAGTGAGGGCTGGGACGCCGGGTGTGGGCACATCCCGGACGCTGCAGGGTTGAGCAGCACCAACAGTAACAGAGTTAAAGTGGCCAGAACATTAGTAGAGAACGGGCTGCAATCCCTCTGTTCTGTGACAGAGGCTGAGATTCGCCGCTGCTGCTCTGACTTTGAAGAGGCACAGCAGACCACCAGGAAAGCTGCCAGAGAACAAAAGCCTGAAATACCGGCTCAGAGTGCCCATCCCCATCCCCTTGCAGGGGACACGGAGACTCTACCCAAACAGGGTTGCTCTGAGATCAGCGCAGCAGGCCTCCCCAGAACACAGAAGGCAGGCTGAAAAATCAAGAAGCCCAAACCCGGGCGCCTGGGTGGCGCAGTCATTGAGCCGCCTGTCTCCGGCTTAGGGCGTGATCCCCGGCTCCGAAAGGAGTCCCTCATCGGGCCTCTCCGCTGGGAGCCTGCGTCTTCCTCTCCCACTCCCTGCTTAGTTCCTCTCTCACTGGTTGGCTGCCACATAAACAAATAAATAAAATCTTTAAAGAAGAAGCCCACATCCCTAAGATCCCTATAAAACAAGGGGCATGGCCTGGGACCCAGTCAATAATTTGGGCTCTGGACAACCCGCAACCCTCTCATCAGAATGACAAGAAGGAGAAGCCCAGCAAAGAAAAGACAATGAGTCTGTGGCCTCTGCCACAGAAATAATGGATATGGATGTAACCAAAGTATCAGAAATGGAATTCAGAGTAACGATGGTCAAAATGATGAGTAGAATTGAAAACTATTAACGAAAAGGTTACTGAGAATATATAATCCCTAAGGACAGAAATGAGAGCGAATCTGACAGAAATTAAAAATTCTATGAGCCAAATGCAGGCAAATCAGAGGCTCTGACGGCCAGGGTCACAGAAGCAGAGGAACGGGTTAGTGAATTGGAGGATGGGTTAATAGAGGAAAAACCAAAATAGAAGCTGCTCTTAAAAATCCAAGCCCACGTAATGTAGGTTACGGGAGATAACTGACTCAATGAAACGATCCAATGTTAGAATCATCAGTCATCCCGAGGGGTGGAGAAAAACAGAGGTTAGAAGAGATATTTGAACAAATGTAGCTGAAAACTTCCCTAATCTAGCGAGGGAAACAAACATTCGTGTCCAAGAGGCAGAGGACCCCCTCCCAAGCTCAAACACGACAAACCACAGCCACGTCACGTCATAGTGCATTTCTCGCAATATTAGATCCAAGGATACAGTACTGAAAGCGGCCAGGGCAAAGAAATTTCTCACGCACCAAGGCAAAGGCATCAGAATTACGCAGACCTGTCTCACAGACCTGGAATGAGAGAAAGGGATGGGGAGCATATTTAAAGCTCTTTCAGAGAAAAACATGCAGCCAAGGATCCTTTATCCAGTAAGGCTGTCATTCAGAATTGATGGAGAAATAAAGACATTTCAGAATCGCCAGTCACTAACCAATTTCGTAACATCAAACCAGCCCTACAGGAGATATTATGGGGGGTTCTATAAAAGTAAAAAGGCCCCAAGAGTGATACAGAACAGAAAGTCACAGCCAATACAAACAAAGACTTTACTGGCAACATGGCATCATTAAAAACATATCTCTCAGTACTCAGTCTTAATGTTAATGGCTTAAATGCTCCCATAAAACGTGACAGGGTTGCAGATTGGATAAAAAGAAATGACCCATCCATTTGCTGTCTACAAGAGACTCATTTCGAACCCAAAGATGCATTCAGACTGAGAGTAAGGGGATGGAGTACCATCTTTCATGCAAATGGACCTCAAAAGAAAGCTGGGGTAGCAATTCTCATATCAGACAGATTGGATTTAAAACTAAAGACTATAGTTAGAGACACAGAAGGGCACTATAGTATTCTTAAAGGATGTATCCAACAAGTGGATATGACAATTATAAATATATATGCCCCCAACAGGGAAGCAGCAAGATACACAAGCCAACTCTTAACTAGAATAAAGAGACATATAGATAAAAATACGTTAATAGTAGGGGGCCTCAACACTCCACTATCAGCAATAGACAGAGCACAGGAGCAGAAAACCAACATAGAAACAAGAGCTTTGAATGCCATACTCGACGAGTTGGACCTCATAGATATATATAGAACACTACACCCAGAACCAAAGAATACTCACTCTATTCTAATGCCCATGGAACATTCTCAAGAATAGACCATGTTCTGGGACACAAAACAGGTCTCAACGATACCAAAAGATTGAAATTATCCCCTGCATATTCTCAGACCACAACGCTCTGAAATTGGAACTCAACCACAAGGAAAAATTTGGAAGAAACTCAAACACTTGGAGACTAAGAACCATCCTGCTCAGGAATGACTCGATAAACCAGGAAATCAAAAATCAAATTAAACAATTTATGGAGACCAGTGAGAATGAAAATACAACAGTCCAAAACCTATGGGATACTGCAAAGGCAGTCCTAAGGGGGAAATACATAGCCATCCAAGCCTCACTCAAAAGAATAGAAAAATCTAAAATGCAGTTTTTATATTCTCACCTCAAGAAGCTGGAACAGCAACAGAGGGACAGGCCTAATCCACGCACGAGGAAACAGTTGACCAAAATTAGAGCTGAAATCAATCAAGCAGAAACCAGAAGTACAGTAGAGCAGATCAACAGGACTAGAAGCTGGTTCTTGAGAGAATCAATAAAATTGACAGACCACTGGCAACACTTATCCAAAAAAAAAAGAGAAAGGACCCAGATTATTAAAATTATGAATGAAAAAGGAGAGGTCACAACGAACACCATTGAAATTGGAAGGATTATTAGAAATTTTTATCAACAGCGCATATGCCAATAAACTAAGCAATCTGGAAGAGATGGAATCCTTCCTGAAACCTATAAACTACCAAGATTGAAACCGGAAGAAATTGATTTCTTAAACAGGCCAATTAATTATGAAGAAATTGAGTCAGTGATAAAACAACCTTCCAAATAACAAAACTCCAGGCCCGGATGGTTTTCCCTGGGAATTCTACCAAACATTCAAGAAGAAATAATACCTATTCTCTAAAGCTATTTCAAAAAATAGAAACAGAAGGAAAGCTACCAAACTCATTCTATGAGGCCAATATTACCTTGATCCCCAAACCAGGCAAAGACCCCATCAAAAAGGAGAATTACAGACCTGATCTCTAATGATATGGACGTCAAATCCTCAACAAGATACTTGCTAATAGAATCCAACAGTACATTAAAAGGATTATCCATCACGATCAAGTGGGATTCATAGCTGATGCAAGCGTGGTTCAAATTCCGCAAATCAATCAGCGTGATACATCATATCACAAGAAAAGACTCAGGAACCATATGATCCTCTCAATCGATGCGAAAAGCATTTGACAAAAATACAGCATCGTATCCTGATTAAACCCTTCAGAGTGTAGGAATAAAGGGTACATTTCTCAATCTCATAAAAGCCATCTATGAAAAGCCTACTGCAAATATTATTCTCAATGGGGAAAAGCTGGAAGCCTTTCCCTTAAGATCAGGAACTCGACAAGGATGCCCACTCGCCACTATTATTCAACATAGTACTAGAAGTCCTTGCAACAGCAATCAGACGACAAAAAGGATCAAGGTATTCAAATCGGCAAAGAAGAAGTCAAAAATGTCTCTCTTCGCAGATGACATGATACTTATATGGAAAACCCAAAAGAAGCCACTCCCAAACTATTAGAAGTTATAGAGCAATTCAGTAATGTGGTGGGATACAAAATCAATGCTCAGAAATCAGTTGCATTTCTATACACGAATAACGAGACCGAAGAAAGAGAAATTAGGGAATCCATCCCATTTACAATAGCACCAAAAACCATACGTTACCTTGGAATTAACTTAACCAGAGACGTAAAGGACCTATATTCTAGAAACTATAAATCACTCTTGAAAGACATTGAGGAAGACATAAAAAGATGGAAAGATATTCCATAATGCTCATGGATCGGAAAATTAACATAGTTAAAATGTCCATGCTACCCAGAGCAATCTACACTTTCAATGCTATCCCGATCAAAATACTGAGGATATTTTTCAAAGAAGTGGAACAAATAGTCCTTAAATTTGTATGGAAACAGAAAAGGCCCCGAATCTCCAAGGAACTGTTGAAAAGGAAAAACAAAGCTGGGGGCATCACAATGCCGGATTTCGAGCTGTACTACAAAGCTGTGATCACAAAGACAGCATGGTACTGGCACAAAAACAGACACATAGACCAATGGAACACAATAGAGAGCCCAGAAATGGACCCTCGGCTCTTTGGGCAACTAATATTTGATAAAGCAGGAAAAAACATCCGATGGGAAAAAGTCTCTTCAATAAATGGTGCTGGGAAAATTGAACAGCTACATGCAAAAGAATGAAACTTGACCACTATCTCACACCATACACAAAAATAAACTCCAAATGGATAAAAGACCTCGATGTGAGACAGGAATCCATCAAAATTCTAGAGGAGAACATAGGCAGCAACCTCTACGACATCGGCCAAAGCAACCTTTTTCATGACACATCTCCAAAGGCAAGAGAAACAAAAGATAAAATGAATTTATGGGACTTCATCAAGATTAAAAGTTTCTGCACAGCCAAGGAAACAGTCAGAAAAACTAAGAGGCAGCCCACGGAATGGGAGAATATATTTGCAAATGACACTACAGATAAAGGACTGGTATCCAAGATCTACAAAGAACTTCTCAAACTCAATACACGAGAAACAAATAAACAAATCAAAAAATGGGCAGAAGATATGAACAGACACTTTTCCAATGAAGACATACAAATGGCTAACAGACACATGAAAAAATGTTCAAAATCATTAGCCATCAAGCAAATTCAAATCAAAAACCACACTGAGATACCACCTTACGCCAGTTAGAATGGCAAAAATAGACAAGGCAAGAGACAACAATTGTTGGAGAGGATGTGGAGAAAGGGGATCCCTCCTACATTGTTGGTGGGAATGCAAGTTGGTACAGCCACTCTGGAAAACAGTGTGGAGGTCCTTTAAAAAGTTAAAAATTGAGCTACCCTATGATCCAGCAATTGCACTACTGGGTGTTTACCCAAAAGATACAGACGTAGTGAAGAGAAGGGCCATATGAACCCCAATGTTCATAGCAGCAATGTCCACAATAGCCAAATTGTGGTAGGAGCCGAGATGCCCTTCAACAGACGACTGGATTAAGAAGTTGTGGTCCATATATACAGTGGAATATTACTCAGCCATCAGAAAGAACGAGTTCTCAACATTTGCTACAACATGGGCGGCACTGGAGGAGATAATGCGAAGTGCAATAAGTCAAGCAGAGAATGACAACTATCATATGATTTCTCTCATCTATGGAACATAAGAACTAGGAAGATCAGTAGGGGAAGAAAGGGATAAAGAAAGGGGGGGTAATCAGAAGGGGGAATGAAACATGAGAGACTATGGACTATGAGAAACAAACTGAGGGCTTCAGAGGGCAGGGGGGTGGGGGAATGGGATAGACCGGTGATGGGTAGTAAGGAGGGCACGTATTGCATGGTGCACTGGGTGTTATACACAACTAATGAATCATCGAGCCTTACATCGGAAACCGGGGATGTACTGTATGGTGACTAACATAATATAATAAAAAATCATTTAAAAAAAAAAAAAAAAAACCATGATATTTAGGGGCACATGGGTGGCTCAGTTGTTAAGCGTCTGCCTTCGGCTCAGGTCATGATCCCAGGGTCCTCGGATTGAGCCCTGCATCGGGCTCCCTGCTCAGCGGGAAGCCTGTGTCTCCCTCTCCCGCTCCCCCTGCTTGTGTTCCCTCTCTCGCTGTGTCTCTCTCTGTCAAATATATAAAATCTTAAAGAAAAAAAAAAGGCATGATATTTAGAAAGATCACCTATGGAATGAAAGACATAATCATGGCTAATGTTCTTTCGCTAATAAAATAAAAGTAAAAGGTGCCTGGGAGACAAGGTCACTGACAGGCGTCGGCCATGAGAAGCCTGGGCGGAGGGGAAGGTGTGACCTGCCCGCTGCCCTGTGGCCCGCTGCCCTGCGGCTGCCAGCAGCCAGACCACGCCAGGCAGGGAACATCTGGCCCCAGCTCAAGCTCAGAGCTCTTGCCCACAGATGCCCCTATGGATCAGGTCTTGGGGTTACGTCTCAAACGAGCAGTTGACATCTTTGGGAAGAACACACCTTCCGCAACTCAAGACAGAGAAGATCCCCAATTCTCTGCGTCTTAAGTGGCATCAAGCCAACGCCCAATTTGCTTCCACGACAGACGGCCTATTTCACCCAGGAGAAGGGCACGGGAGTCAGACGATCTGGTGGCCCACCTGTTCCCTCCAGACCCCTCAGTGCGCTGGGGCCTCCAAACAGCCCTTCGGGTGAGCCCGAGCACCCCCAGGCCAGGCGTGCTGACTTACCCGTGCTGGGCATGTGGTTCACGCGGGCAGGGGTCAGCAGCTCCACGGGCTGGTCTCGGCCAGAAAGTCCATCTGGAGGACAGAGAAAGCATTGGGCTTCAGAAACAGCTCTCATTTCCACGAAAATCCTTCACACTCAGAGTCTGCAAGGAGATTCCTCGCAAACAATGCAAATGCACGTGTCCTTCTTACTTTTAAAGGAGAACAGGTTTGATTCCATCACACTTTATTTTTCTTTGCTGAATCAGAAAATGAAAAACCCCTTGCAGAACCACCAAAATAGTCCCCAAGTGAAACATGGCGAACAGCAATTGCAGGCCTACGGCCATCCATCCGGCTTGGCCGTTCAGGGTCACTTCTGTTTGGCAGCCACGTCATACCTACTTGTGTTTGTCAGAATGGCTTTTCTGCAGAGACCACGAGCAGTAAGATGGTCAAAACACAAGAGCCACTCCTCCTCTTCCCAGATGCTGACAAACGGCCTGGGGTGTTAACAGAAACACAGCCCTGGGAGGCCCAGCCGAAAACAGCTATGGGGGTGCCTGGGGGGGCGCTCCAGGAAACGAAGACACCCAAACATGCTCTCAGAAAAATACTTGGCCAGGTACTCACAATGTAAAGAATCATTTCTTTAAATCCACTTTTCGCCTGGATTCGGGCCCTGTTTCTCTCTCTCCAGGCTGAGTGCAAAGATGGAGCTGGAACCCGGCCACCACCTAAACCCAGAGCAGGCTGCTTTTAGCCTGAGATTTTCCATATTCTCGCAGATAGAAAAGAAAGAAAACTCTGGCAAAACTTCCAGGAATCACACTTTTGGTTTAAAATTAGCTCCTGACAAGTGGTGTAAACCGAACTGCAGTGACAGGCGCGTCATGAGGACGCTGACGTGGCGGTCACTCTCGTGATTGATTTAAGGAGAAAGCGCTGGTTTCGCAGAGCGGCCACGAGCTCCCAAGGCAGACTTTCAAATCACCGCAAAGCAAATAACATCTGATCTACCGACTGAACCAGAACCTCGCTTTTCACCCAGAATGGGTAACCCCTTGCACCCCCTTCACGTGTAGTGTTACACAACGTGCCCTGTGTGTCTCTGAAAATGTTCACAATCCAAGGACAAAAACAACCACCCCGAGGAGATCCAAACATGAGCTCTTGAGACCGGAAGACCCCCAAGGAAGTGAGGGAAAGGCATGGGAGGTCTTCTCAGGGGCCCGCCGCCCCACACAACTGGGAGAATCCACCACGGGGCATCTGAGACTCCTCTCCCCAAACCAGCAATGTACCCCAACAGTTATTAGCAGTCACCAGACGCCTCTGGGGCTAAGACAGTCCAGGCTCCCTGAGAGAGGAGGACCGGCCGGCCGGGTCATACCTTAGAAGCAAACACTAGGCCCAAACATTCACTCCAACTGCGTGCACGAGGGCTTCTCCCACGGACCAGGACCACCCCTGACAGCCCAGGGGCTGACCTGTAGGCCTAACGCTATGCCACATGAGCGCCTTCACTGCCATTCAGAGAGAGGCCTTGAGACAGTAATGGAAAAGCACTTTGGAACCTTTATTCCTGAAAATAAATAAGTGAAATTCATTTTATCTATAAATAAAGTTTCATTTTCAAAAATACAAAATTGTTAGAAGTATATATTTTTTAAAAGGAATCCCACTGTAAATACTTTCAGACATCAGAAGGCCCCTCTGAAAACCCTAATCTAGCTGCAGTCTTCCAGTGGGCAAGGTCAGGAGCAGGGGGCTCGGAAAACCGTCCCACTCGGGGCTCTGCAACTAGGTTCAGGGGAGCGCAGCCTCCAGAACGAGAAACAGTTTGGAAACCAAGAAGCCGGCAAGGGGTCCTGAGGAGACTCCGAATTCCAGGAGGAGTCAGCGGCAGCACCAGGCCAGCATCCTAGCTTATACGAAGACCTCTCCTCGAGGTTGGGATTGAGCTGTTTATGTCTGCCCCAAGCCCCAAAGGTCTAATTACTCCAAAGCCAAATACATAAATGATGCATCGTAATTCACACTGAGGTGGGAAGTACATCAGATCTCAGCGCAATCAATTCAGAGTAGGAGTTAAAAGATATGTGGTGATTAGCGTATCCAAAAGTATCGCCCACGTGTTTTAAATCAAGGTATGGCTTCGCTGAGTCGCTCCTCCACAGAAATTCTGGACCTGGGGTACAGCCCACTGAATGGCCAGCGAGACATCAATCACAGGTATGCGCTCGCGGACCACCAGAAACTGCCGCTGTCTGATGAGGGCACATTCGTGGGCTGAGGCGGGAAGTGCTGTGGCCTGAAGAGTGGAGGGGGCACGGCCGATGGCTACAATGCATTTCCACTTCTTTCTTCTCCCCCTGAGCTCACCGAGTCTTCCACGGAACCCACGGAGAAGGTCAAGCAGGCTCCAGGGACACGAGCCAGGAGAACCCGGGCCGCCCGCCACAGGGACAGGTCATGAGGCACACCGTGGAACCCTGCGTGGCTGCCACCCCAGGACAGGGGAGCCCCCCACTGTCCCACCCCAAAGAGCTCGGCCAGCCCACGCTTGCACAATGTGGAGCAATTTCTGTGACAACTGCCACATCATCTGTAACACAAAACACCAAAAAGTTGCCGAATAAAAAGCTTCAACCCCTTCCCTGATGTATATAATTAAAGAGGATCTGCACATTTAATACAAAACTGTATGTTTCTTGCACCAATAAAGATATTACATGAAAAATCCACACACAGGTTACCTAATGAGATGGGGAGGAGAGATGAGGGCAGGAGTGGGGGCAGGGAGGGGAGAAGGGAGGGGAGGGCAGTAAAGGGGAAGGGAGGGCAGGGGGAGAAGGAGGAGGAGGAGGAAGAAAGAGGAGGGGAGGGCAGGAGAAGGGGAGGGGAGACGAGAGAGGAGGCACGCAACGGAGAGAAGGGACAGGAAAGGAGAGGTGAGGAGGGGAAGACTTACATACAGAATTGGGAGAGCCTCCTGTCCCCACCTTACACACTACTGTCCTACCTGGTGGGGACCCAGAGTGTCTCATTAAGGTGACATCTGCCCTTCCCCGAGGGCCTATGACACTGAGCATCTCCCCACGTACTTCCTGGATGTTTTGAATTAAAGTCTTGGGCCCTTTTTAAAAAAAAAAAAAAAGGCTTGTCTTTTTCCTGATTCAGGGGAATTCTTCACAAATTCTGACCGTGGATTCTCTGGAAGTTACATGTGACAGACACCATCTCGGAGACTGCCTTTCCTGACGGTCACATCCGTCAGTCTTTTCATAGCTCACGCTTCTCTCTTGTGTCAGGCTGAAGAAAGTCTTTACTACCTGGAGGCTCACCTGCAGGTCCTGGGGCCTCCCCTTCACGTGTCTCTCAACTCTCTACTCTTGACTCTTGTACATGGTGTGAGGTGGGGGTCTTTGGTTTTTTTCAATGAGGACAGCCAAACGTCTGATCAACATTATTAAGACCTCTTACTTTCACTGCTGGCCAGCACACGAGTTCTGTCAGACATCAAATCTCTGTCCTGTGGCCAATTTGTTCACACCTGTGCCAATAATCATACTGTCTAACTGCTGTAATTTTACAAAATCTCTTCATATCCAGCAAGGCAAGAGTCCCCGTTTTCTTCTTCAGAACCATCTTGGGTGATGTGGGTTCTTTACCACATAAATTCTAGAATCAGCTTGTCTTCCAAAAGACAGAAAGACAAAAGAAAGAAAAGAAAAGAAAAGAAAAGAAAAGAAAAGAAAAGAAAAGAAAAGAAAGAAAAGAAAAGAAAGGAAAAGAAAAGAAAAGAAAGAAGAGACGAGAAAAGAAAAGAGAAAAGAAAAGAGGACTGGAGGGTAAGGAGGAGGGGACGGGAGGGCAGGGGAAGGTGGGGAAGGGAGGAATGGGAGGGGAGGGCAGGGGACTAACTAACTCTGTATGGGACCATACAGGTACCTTGAGTTGGGAGAACGGAATCTTAGCAATAATACACCCTCTAATCCACGAACATGGAATATCAGTTCACTTCATTTCTGTCCAAGATCTTTTAGAATTCTGAGTGCAGAGGTATTAAAAACCTTTAGATTTATTCCTACATGTTTGGTATTTTAAGTAACATATTCTACACGGTACTGTAAATTTAAATCATTGCATGTGGGTTTTGTATCCCAGCATTGCGCCAAACTCATTCATTCTAATCCTTCACCTGAAGTGGATTTTCCACCTGCAGGATCATGTGCCTATGACAGTGACAGTTTGGTTTTCCTTTTATTTCTTTTTCTTGCCTTATCCTGTTGGCTGGGACTGATGCTGCATCTGCATAGAGATACTGAGAAACACCCATGCTGTTTCTGATCTCACCCCTTCCTCCTCCTCGCCTTTCCCCACGTGTGCACGCAAACCTCCCAAACCAAGGGCTATCGGCGACACAAGTATGAATGCCAGGAAACTCACACGAAGGTAAGAGAACATGATAAATTATATCCTGAACTGCGCTTGTGGGGGGGGGGCTTGTCTGGTATAGGTGGGAAAGTGCCACGGGGCTGGGGGGGTGCACCGTGTCACCTCCCAGCTCCTAGAAAGTGGCCCCTCGTCTTCAGGCACAGCTGGTTTTCAGACACTCGGTCGTGCAGTCCGAGGCCTCTGGCAGCAGTAACAATGCCAAGTGTTCATTCCAGCCAATCTTCCTATCCATTTTTATTTTTTCATAAAAACTTTTTATTTTAGAACAGTTGTGGATTTACAGAAAAATTAAAAATAGCACAGTGTTCTCACATACCCGCTTCCCCCACGATGGACACCTTCCACGAGGATGGCGTGTCTGAGCTCTGATTAACGGAAGCCCCCCGTGTATTCCGGGTTCCCGGGCTTTCCCTTCTGTCCAGCCCCCCACCCAGGATCCCACATGACCCCAAGGGGTCACATCTCCTCAGGCTCCGGCGACTGCCCTTGTTTTTAATGATGGTGACAACGTGGGGGAGTGCAGGTCAGGTACTCTGCTGAACGTCCCTCAGCTGGGACTTGTTGGGTGTTAGAACCATGACTGGACTGGGGCTGTGTCCCATCATGGGACATCACACACTACCAACAGGACACATCTCCGGGGTCGTTGGCGTCGGTCGCCTGGCCAGCGCGCATCTGTCAGGCCTCCTCACTGTAAAGTGCCTGTTTGGATCCCTGTCTACACAACATTCTCTGCAATAAAGCCACTCTCTGTAGCCCACGCTGCCGACAATGGTATCGGCTGCCCTTCTGCATCCACTTCCCAGGATGAGGGTGAGGGACACGCTCCCAGGGACGCAGCATGGAACAGCAGACAGGAAAGGCAGCCCGGCCTCTGGGTTCCCACGGAGAAGGCAGGGGCAAGGTGCACAGGGCGGGGGCAGGCCGTACCAGGGCCGCTGCGGGTGCCACCAGCTGGGCTCAAAGCCCATTCCGCCTGCACCCAAGGCCTGACCCCATGCTCCTCATCTCATTTCTCAGACTCGGGGCACATCTCTGAGGCAGGAATAGCCACAGGCCCACCCTGGAGATGTGCTGAGAATTAATTCTGTGTCTTAGGGGCTACCCTGGGCCTGGTGAGCAGTCAGCAGATTTTCTA